>NC_061508.1:307944626-308285030 GCF_022539505.1 Lolium rigidum
CTGGCTGCCTCGTGGCCCCACTTCGTTATCTCTTCGGTCTTCCGGAAGCTTCGTGCAAAAATAGGACCCCGGGCGAAAGTTTCGTCCAATTCCGAGAATATTTCCTTACTAGGATTTCTGAAACCAAAAACAGCGTAAAACAAAGAACTCGGCTCTTCGGCATCTTGTTAATAGGTTAGTTCCAGAAAATGCATAAATATGACATATATTGTGCATAAAACACGTAGGTATCATCAATAAAGTAGCATGGAACATAAGAAATTATCGATACGTTGGAGACGTATCAACAACTCTGCTGTTAAGGCTTACAAGTATTCTTTGTCGCCCCTTGTGTCGAATCAATAAATTGGGTTTTACTTCCCGCGAAGACTGTTGCGATCCCCTATACTTGTGGGTCATCAGCACCCTGCCGGAGAGGGGAATCATCACCGGAGAGCTCTACATCACCATGCCCGCCTCCGGATTGATGCGTGAGTAGTTCATCCTTGGACTATGGGTCCATAGCAGTAGCTAGTTGGTTGTCTTCTCCTCTTGTGCTATCATATTTAGATCTTGTGAGCTGCCTAACATGATCAAGATCATCTATTTGTAATGCTACATGTTGTGTTTGGTGGGATCCGATGAATATAGAATATTATGTCAAGTTGATTATCAATCTATCATATACGTGTTGTTTATGTTCTTGCATGCTCTCCGTTGCTAGTAGAGGCTCTGGCCAAGTTGATACTTGTAACTCCAAGAGGGGGTATTTATGCTCGATAGTGGGTTCATGCCTCCATTGAATCTGGGACAGTGACAGAAAGTTCTAAGGTTGTGGATGTGCTGTTGTTACTACGGATAAAACATCAATGCTTTGTCTAAGGATATTTGTGTTGATTACATTACGCACCATACTTAATGCAATTGTATGTTGTTTGCAACTTAATATTGGAAGGGGTGCGGATGCTAACCTGAAGGTGGACTATTTAGGCATAGATGCATGCTGGATGGCGGTCTATGTACTTTGTCGTAATGCCCTGATTAAATCTCATAGTGATCATCATGATATGTATTGAATCTTTATTTGTCAATTGCCCACCTGTAATTTGTTCACCCAGCATGTTATTTATCTTATTGGAGAGACACCACTAGTGAACTGTGGACCCCGGTCCATTCTTTTACATCTGAATACAATCTACTGCAATCATTGTTCTCTACTGTTCTTTGCAAACAAACATCATCTTCCACACGATATGTTTAATCCTTTGTTTTCAGCAAGCCGGTGAGATTGACAACCTCACTGTTATGTTGGGGCAAATTATCTTGATTGTGTTGTGCAGGTTCCACGTTGGCGCCGGTTTCACTGGTGTTGCGCCGTACTACACTCTTCCACCAACAACCTTCACGTGTTCCTTGACTCCTACTGGTTCGATAACCTTGGTTTCATACTGAGGGAAACTTGCTTCTATACGCATCACACCTTCCACTTGGGGTTCCCAACGGACGTGTGCTTCACGCGTGTCACCGCCCAGCAGCCATTCCATGGGCGGGACAACGAAGGCCGGCGGAGGGGGCAGCAGGTCATCGACATTGGCGGTGATGTTGGAGGCAGAGGCCCCGTTCTCATGTTCGGCATCGACAACATGTTCTGCAACAACTTCTAGCACGGCGGCGATCTCCGGTGCCGCAACGGCGTCTGGTACTGCGGCGACAACCCCCGGCACGGCACTAACCTCCGGTGCGGCCGGAATCTCTTCCCGGGGCACAACTGCCCTGGTACTTGGTCCTGGTGCTCCAGGGGAGTGGCAGCGCCGCGTCCAGCGGTTACCACGGGGGTGGTTCCGGTTGTGGTGGTGGCGGACCACCACCAGGAGCATAGCGACGACGAGGAGTACCCAGCGGTGCCCTGTGGTGGCGAAGGCCACCGTTCCGATTCTGACGGCGCTGAAAGCGGCGGCCGAAATTCCGGCGACGTGGAGCAGCATGGCTGAATGTTCGGCGATGTTCCTTGGCAACAAATCGTGCGAAGGAAAAAGCGAGTTCCGACAGTTGCAGGAAAGCCATCCTTCCTTTCTCACCTTTCTTTGTTTTCTCCTTGAGGCCTACTCGCTAGGGGCAGAGCCAGTGCTGATGACGTGAAGAAAAGCACAGAGAATAAAGGGAAAATGATTGATTCTATTGATTGTGACTGTGGGGTATTTATAGGTCCCTAACAGGTGCTTACAATGCCGGTTACAAGGTTTGGGTCGCTTCCGAAAAGGTGTAGCGACTGTTCGGTGTAGACAGCGTTTGGACAACGCGATATTTCTAACTGCTAGGTAGTTTTCCTAATAGAAATCCTAACTGCCTTATTAGCCTAATTACAACGCTAATTTATTCCTAACACGAAGTATCAATATGCTAATGAATTTCTGTTTTCATATCTATCGTCGCCCCACGAACTAGCCAGATCTGTAGTGGTGGCGCATTCCTCACCTAGTGCGTCACTACTAAGAATATCTCCAGCCGCGTCTCTTAAAACGTCCTCAAACGGTGCCGGATCGAGCGTTTGGGGACGTGTTTTGTTCGTGTTCCGTTTGGGGGACGTCGCTTCCCAGCCGCGTCCCCTAAACATTGTCTCCAAATAGAAATTCAAATAGTCTGCACTCAAAAAGATCGTTCTCACCAAAGTCGTCGCGATCAGAGTAGCTGCGATCAAAGTACTGGGCGTGAGGTCATATTACAAGCCGACGTAAAAGAAAAAATAGAAGAAGGGGAAGGGGTTGGGCGACGGCAACGCCGACGGCGCATCCTGAGTCGACGTAGGCCCGTCGATCACGACGAACTCGTCGTGATCTGCCCGGTGTGCATGCTCCGTCGGCGATGCCGAGGCAGAGGCCGACGTAGGTGTACTAGGAGATGTTGTCGCAGACGCGTCTGCCGACTCTTGCTCCGGGGTTGGGGTTGCTGCCGCTACTGCTGCCTCGGCCGCCGCCATCTCGGCTTCGATGTCGTCGAGGATCTGGCCTTTGAAGAAGTTGTGCGCCGCCCGAGTCCGAGGAGACATTTCTTCTGTCGACGCTGTCAGCAGGGACATGTCGTCCTTGCGTTTCTTGAGCTCCATCTTCTCCTCTTGCCTCTTGAGCATCGCCGCCCATCTTTCATCGGTCTTTTTGTCGCGGGAGAGCAGGGTTGAGGAGACCTCGTCGATGCACTGCGTGATCGACGCCTGCGTCTTCTCGGTCGACGCAGCATCGTCCAAGGCGGCCTTGGCAGCCTTGTTGCCGATAGGACACCCTGAAGATGTTGCCAGCGGCGCTTCCAGATCAATGACATATTTCCCCTTCAACAACGAAACACGTGTCAGCCGCCATTTCTCGTTCTTTTTGAGCTTGGTATAGCAATGCATCAGCAAAACGACTTCCCGTCCGAGTTCTTTCGATACATATTCATGGCCTCGTCGAACTAACAACAGGAAACCCAATCACAGATCGTCGAAAAAAATGTAGGCGCTACAGATTAGCTAAGAAAGAGTCATACCACGCCGCTGACGTCGATGCCGTTGTCGCCTTTGGTTTCGACCTCGTGATGGAACCCATGGAACATGTTCACCGATGCCTGGATGATGGCCCATCGCGTCGACATTGCCTTTTGGCTCCTCTTCATTGTCACTTTGTTGTAGTCGTTGTTGATTAGCTTGCGCCCATCGAACTTGGCCTTGATCCTCGCCCAATACTTCCCGTACTTTGGGTTGGCGCCGATGATGGAGTCATGGCTCACCGTCGACCACGACTCGCAGAGACATTGATCCTCCAGAACCGTCCACTTGGGGCCTCGTGTGCCCGGCACCTTCTTCTTCTTCCTCACGCGCGGCCACGTCAACCTCCACGAGATCAACGCCATCCTCCACGGAACCTGCATCCTCGTCGTCCTCTTCGTCCTCGTCCTCGTCGTCCTCCACCCCCTCCTCCTCCTCCTTCTCCTCAGCACTGATGCCCTCGAATTCGATCGGGCCCGTGCGGCCAGTGAACGGGCCGTCGTCCGCACCGGGTCCTGTCTCGCGCTGGGGTGCTTGCTCGTACACCGGGGAGTAGAAGACGGTGTTGGGGTTGAAGCCGCCATGCGGCAGCGTATCCTGGTAGTGCGGCGACAAGTTTGGTGTAACGCACCCGGAAGTGCCGGAGGGGCCGTCGTTGTAGAACCCGGATGTCGACGGAGAGACCACTCCCGGAATGTACACCGACGCCGACGTACTCCATGGGCTCGCGTTGGTGGCAGCGATACACCCGGCCAACATGTGCTAGTGCGCGTGCGCCGCCAATGCCTTCTTCTCCAGCTGCGCTGCCCTCCGTCCCAACCGCTCCGCCGTCGGCATCTTCCGGCGCAGACAGTCTTAATGCCACTGATCTTCGGTCAGGCCTTCCGGCTTCTTCTTCGGAGCCGGCGCCTTCCGCGGCTTCACGAAGGGCGCCTTTGCCCCCTCATTGCCCGACGGCTTCTTGGCCGCTTTCTTGGCCATTTTTTTTGGGGGGCTGTCGACGGCGCCATGGATGGGGAGAGGGTAGCGGCGGCAGGAGGAACAGAGTAGCTAGCGACGGCGGGAGGGAGAAATGAATCGGCGGAATAGGAGGTAAAATGTGTTGGGAGGGCAGAAATGCGTGGTGGGAGAGGCGCGATGTGGCGGGAGAGGCGCGATTTGGCGGGAGAAGGGGCTGAATTTTTCCTGTGCCGCTGACGCGTCGGGCCCGCGTCTCTTCGCCTCGCTTTTCATTGTATCCGGCAAGTCCGGAGCGTCCCCTGTGTAGCGGGACGTGCTCGAGACGCCGGACACCGTATTGGGTCGCGCCGGACAAAAGAGACTTTGGGGAACGCGGCTAGGAAGTTTTTTTGTCCGACACGCCCCAAATCCCTTTGGAGACACTTTGATGGACACGGCTGAAAGTGCTCTAACATGCCTATCAGTGAGGCACCGTGCGCCACTGCTAGTAGTTAGGAGTGGAGCACCCAAAAAATGCGGGGCCACAGGTAGTTTTCTACGGCTAGCCCGTTTTCTACAAGTGAGGTTCTGGATTTATGGTGGCAGCTGCCAAATGTTCAAGTTTGAAGCGGTTTCTAGCACGAGAGTTAAATGGTGGTCAATGAAAGGCTACGATTTTTTTATGAATATATATTCGACCGTAAATTGTTAATTGTCACTGATGAAAAGACAAAACAAGACAGGTGGTCTATGGTTTGTTTGTGCATATAGGCATGTTCTATAGTATATTCTGAATTGTTTAAAAGAAATACAGTTGTGAGGATTGTACAATATTTGCCTTAACCGCCCCAATCGATTTACATCTATTAAAATTGTTAAATTTGTTTTTTTATTGAGAATCTTGTTTGGTATCGGTCTACCAATTGTTGCTTTTGAATTATTCACAACCATTGCTCTGATGGACATTGCTGATCTTACAGCAGGACTGCAGGAGGAACAGATTCGTCGTGGGTAAGCTGGTAATCCGGCAGCATCGCTAATCACTTTGGTTCATCGGATCACGTTAAATGGGCCAGCCTACAGTTTTCGGGTTGCTACTCGGGCCGCATACGAAACTAGCCCACAAAACGCTGATATAGGCCGCGCCGCTTTTAGGCCTGCTATTTTGTTTCCTCCTCAGCCTTGTTATCGTTTCTTTGCTCTGTCTCCCCTGCTCGCACCGCCGTTCCGGCCCCGCCTCCGCCCGCACCTTGCCGCATCGGTTGCTAGCTCCGCGAGCTATCTGCGCCGGCGAAGAACCTACGAGGAGACGCTAGCGACACTGTTTTCCTTCTGGTTTATCGATGTCGCCCGATTACTCCTGGATTTAGAAGCCCGCCCAAATCGGCGGCTTCTTCTCCGGCACAGGCGTCGGCGCGGTGCGGATAGCGCGCAAGCAGCTCGAGCAGTCTTTCTCCATGCGGGACTGGGCCTTCTCGATTAGCATGTGGACTTATCCCACCGTCGGAGTAACGTCTCCCATTCTGCGGCGTGGTAACCAGCGTCTGCGAACTCGAACTGCCGTCGTAAACACTGGTGGAGTGGTGGTATAAATTTTGACCCTCCCTTTCTTTGATTATGGTGATTAACCTCAGTGTTACTGTCTGTTTTATTCTGTTCTTCATATATATGTGCCGCCGGCAATCGTCTTTCTTTATACTATCAGAATTTCAGTCTCCCCTTAGACCTCCCCTTGTTTCTTCATTGCTTACGATTGCTTCCCTGTTTGTGCGCCGTCGGCCTTCTTCTCTGTAATGTCGTGGAGTCCAGCATTAGTTACCTAACTGACTTACTGTTGTTTGTTTCAGGGGTTGGTAGTTAGTTTGGGATTTATACTCACGAACTGCAGACAGGGGCTGTGTGACCTTCGTCTGCAACCATGTATGCTGGAAAGGTACACTCGCTTGGGCAATTTGAACTCTTGTTACTCATCTGTTGTTAATATTTCTTGTCATTATTGTTTTCGTTAAATTTGTTGTCTACTACTCTACTATGTGTAACTTGTTCGATTTTTTTATCCCAGGCGAATACATGAGCAACCTGCTGATGCAGTTGTCATCCTCTTCCTCTGATCCTGCCGAGGTATAGTTCCCACACATCAATATTTTCTCCTATTGGAGGTTGTTCATGTGCAGTAGCATGCGCCTCCAACTTGTTAATGCAATTGTCAAAGCTTGTGATAAGCTTTAACATCATTAAAAGACAGAGAGGAGCGAGTGTTATGCGCATTGGTTGTGTTTCTTGAGATTGTATTGATTCCACCTATCTTTTGGCAGGACCAACCACCTATTACGTTTGCATTTTTTTTCCGAGATTTAACGTTTGCACATGCTTAACTGTGGTTCTCTGTTTTGGAGGCTCGATGTGCTCTGACTACTAGATTGTAAGCCAGTACTCCAGGTGTGGTTCTTATCCTTCTGATATGTTGTGCATCAGGATAACTTGCAGGGTGTAATGTTCTGGTCCTAAGAAAGAAATACCTTTATCGTAATGTTTTAAAGGAATTTTGTTGACCTAGCATTGATGGGGAAGAATTCAGATGCTAGCACTGACGGGGAAGAATTCAGATGCTAAGGTCTGCTCGTATTGCATGTCTCCGTTTGCTTCTGAATAATGTTTGCTGTATATTGTCATGTATCATGTGTCAATCCAGTGGTTAGCTATTATCATTTGTTCTTAGGATCGTTTCCCTTTTCAAGAACATGCCACGTCCTGAAATCAGAACACGGCATCAGAATATTTTCCAGTTTTAATCTGTAATGTTAAGTATTATTTCAGATGCCCCCTGGGTAAACTAGACATGATTCTGTGAGAAGTAGTAATAACCATTTTTTGCTGCTCTGTTAGTTTTTTCATAACATTTCGTTTCCATGTTCAGATGCCGCCTAGGATGCGCTGGCAACAATAAACTGTGGCCTTGGCCCAACCGAGTTGGAGAAGATTATATATTGTGTAGCAGTTTGTGCTTAGGTGAGTAGCTGCTTGCACACCAATTATGAACTTAACCTTTTCAGAGTGGAGAAGTTGTTATAGATCATTGTCACTACTCACTACTACAGACCATTGCTTAATTTTTTATGAGCATATTTTAAGGCACCAAGAACAAGCTGCTTTAGCCATACTTTTCTCTGTTCTGTGCATAAATATATGCATCCAGGATAGGATAAATAGCACGACCAGAATGCAGGTGTACGATGTTTCTTTATATGTCTGTTGTTTATCAAGACATTACCTTGCATAGTGCTTAAAAAACCTTAGCCTATCAGGCTAAATCATGTCTATTTGAACTTGCGGTCTCTTGTGAACCTAGGTGCATAAGATACTTGGTTGATTTCACATATTGTCTTGCCTTCATAAATCTTGGTGCTATTAAATTTAACCAAACACTATTCATTTTTCATTGCTTTTTCCTAACCTACCTCATTCCAAATCAGGACCAGCCACCGGGCCGTGAACTCGTGATACAGAACCTAATTATGTTCTGATGATGGTCAGGGACTCATGTCAAAAGTTGATTGGTGACATCCGCCTCCAACTTTGGAGGCGGCCTTTTGCACAAAACTGACCTATAGTTAAAAAGATTTTGGAAAATGAACTATCGGCGAAACAAATTCACGGATCTAACCCTCCCGTGTCAAGCCAGTCTCCCCGGTGTGGCACCCCATTGTGTGGCGCCCCAGCCTACGGCGCCACACAATGGGGTGCCACGCCCCAGCCTATGGCGCCGCACTTTTATTTTGCCGCGCCCCAAGCCATGGCGTGGCACAATATGGTGCCACGCCCCAGCCTACGGCGCCACACAATGAGGTGTCACGCCGTGGACACAGGCCTGGCACAAAAGGGTTAGATCTGTGAATTTGTTTCGCGGAAGGTTTATTTTTAAAATTTGTTACAAGATTGGGTTATTTTTGTCCAAATTGCCCTTTGGAGGCTGACGATCGCAACTGCCTATGTGCTGTTTTTCAGTGGCATAGAGCTGGGCTGGCAGCCTCTTCTTCATTCCTCGATGCATGAGTAGAAAACCAGTACGTTGCAGCACCACCATAAGTCTCATCTACTTGTCTGTTAATGTTCGCTTGCTAAGGGTTGTTGGTTGGTACTTAATTCAACGGGGAAATACGCTGATATTACTTGGAATATAAGTATGTTCTTTAAAAAGTTAAAGGCTGATATTGAAGAAACCAAAGGTACATGGATGTGGAAGAAAATTTAGATGGCCCCTATGCGTTCGTTTGTTGCAATATTGTTCTTGAATTCTTGCTGCTGATGTGTATGCTCTTGAATTGTTGCTGCTCCCAGGTTCTGTAAGTTTACTTTAGAATCATTGACTGTGTTTGCTAAATGAGAGGATAGATGTTTCAGAATCTAGCCCTGCTTGAGCATAGTTCCTGATAATAGAAAAATGTAAAGAAAATCAATTCTTTTTGTTTGTGGGTCCATTATATCTCAAATAATTATGCCGTATATCATATATCATGGCATTTTAGTTTAAACCGTTCTGATTTCTTGAAATATATTTACTATTTAGTGGACCTGTTGTAACTTCAAATAAGTACATGGAACTGTAACTTGAGCCATTTAGATTTCATGAGATGACAGGCATGGCAACGCGCGGTAGCGTGGTACAGTAAAAAATATTCATATAAAACGTCGTGCAAGGGACAGGTCAACTAGCCCATTAGCTGTTTTATCTTTAATCTAAACAACTTGCAGTATTCAACTGACGAACAACATTACTAGTTGCAAGTCTGCAGTATTCAACTGATCAAAACATCAGTAGTTGAAAGTCTGCAGCGTCCCGTTGGTCCTCTTTCCCCTAGGGCAGGGTTTGCACTTGTTTATCATGCTCTTTGCACTATACTAGGTGCCTGAAAACTGTATAATAGGTCAAGTGCCACACGGTTACATGTGCGCGCACCGTGAAGCCCGGTTAAAGTTTGGATCTGAACTTTGAAGAGCTTGCTTAAACATTGCCACTTTCTTTCCAGGAAGATGCCTCTCCGGCTCACAGATTACTAACATAGCTACATCGAGTACTCACCCTGCCCAGACACCCTGCCCAGACATGTCGCTTCCATTCACAACCTATTATGTGAAACACTTGAAGGAAATCGCTGGGAGCTGCTAAGAACTTGCAGCTTCTAATGGCGGAAGCATTGACTGCAGCTGTCGCAATAGGATGGGGCATGAAAGCCGCAGGGTGGGTCGCCTCGCCCATCATCTCCGACCTGTTCAAGAAAGCATCCTCCTATCTCGGCTTTGATGCATCGGAGAAGCTGACCGAGCTTGAGCCAAAGATTTTATTGCTGGAGCGGGTGATGGGTGCGGTTGAGGGGAGCCCTTGCAGGCCTCGTTTGGAGGGGCTGTACAACAAACTTAAATCTGCTTTCTACGAAGCCGAGGAAATCTTGGATGATGTTGAGTATTACCGTCTCGAGAAGAAGATACATGATGACACGCTCAAGTCTGAGGTCGCTGGGCCTTCACGTCACTTGAAGCATATCTGGTCTGCCGTGAAGAGCTCTCCACTAAAACACAAGGTCCTTCCCTCTCTCCATATGTTTGTATTTATCTTTATTACTCCCTGCATCCATAATAAGTGTTTGTGTCAAGGCTTTAGCTTAATTTTATTCAAAATTAAGCTAAATCCATGATACTTATTATAGATCGGAGGGAATCCATGATACGCTGCAGCCATGCTCTCCCATGACTTGTGCCCTGCCGGTGGAGCCATTACCCTCTTCTTGATCACGCTCGGCCACCTGGGCCCTCCACCTCGCATGGCACCCAACACCATCCACTCGTGCTTGCCTCCTCCTGCCTCACACTACACCATGGGCCGCTGCCATGTACCAGGCACGCACCGATCCTAGTTGCTTGGACGTGACGGATTCTAGTTCGAGGATGCAACCGGAGATTGGGTGCGGCAAAGGGGGATGTCAGCCGGTGAGGAGGCCAGGCAGCTCGCCAGTGGCTGATGATGGGTTCGGGGCGGGGTATGGGTGTGGGCACAGGGTTCGCCGGCGGCTGGGGATGGATGTGGGACGAGCGTGGTGGTGGTTGGAAATGAGTGCGAGGCGCGCCACGGGTTGGTAGTGGGTGGAGATTTTGATCGTGGCCTGGTAAGTACGCCGCCTGATCATCATCGCACGGACACGAAGCGTGAGCACGCACGCGGTAGGCCTGATAGTGGTCAGCCAGTTAATAAATATTGGGTTATATAATTTCGGCAATATAAAGGGTTACAATAGAGGTGTTACGTTAATCTCTATCACCTGAATTATTTAAATGGTTAGATCTAAAATTTACAACTATAATTAGCTCAATATTATTCGTAAGTAACAACACGTCAAAGGAGTATCTCTTTTTTTTTTTGCGAAAAAAAGGAGTATCTCTTTGACATGAGATATATTAAATAGAGATCACATGTCGTATTGTCAATAAAAAAATATCACATGTCGTATTGTCAATAAAAAAAAGATCACATGTCGAGGTCGTCGTAGGTGGACTTCTCTACCCGGCGCGCTCCCTCTCCAGGGGGGCTGGCGGGCAGGCGGTGGTGCTTCTAGGTCGTCTGCATTCCGGCGACGGCGCGGCGACAAGGAAGCTGGTGGCGGCGCTCCCTGGCCCGGATCTTTGAGCCCCATCTGGGCCTGGGCGGGCTAGGTACGGGCTTCCCTTTGGTGTCTCCGGCGAGCGACGGAGCAGCTCGTGTTGCGGGGGCTTTGGACGGCGGCGCGCTGACTGCAGCGTGGCCATGGGAGCTTCATGAGCCCACCGGGCTCAGCTGGCCCAATAGGGGCCTGGTTTGCTCTTGTAGCTGCGTCCGGTCGGTTACCGCAGGTGGCGGTGGAGGTTGTGCCCTCCCGCGTGGCCGCTGTTCAGCCGCCTCTTGGCCCTGGTTGCCTCTTCTCGTTTCCGTCGGTCGTTGTTGCTTGACCACGCTGAGACGGGGGTAGTGGCTCCAAGACCGTGGTGGCGCGATGGAGCGTCCGGGGTCGTGGTTCTTTGGGGGTTGGGAGAAATCCTTGTCGGATGTCCGACAGCGACGCGGTGACGCCCACGGGCGCCACCATTCCTTCTTGAATGGTGCCGGGTTCCCCCTCCCCACACCCCTCCCGCATACCGGGGGAAACCCTAGGATTTGTCCGGGCAGAAGCGTCGTCATCGTCGCATCCCTTCTTGAAGGTGTTGCTTAGGTATGCGGCGCTTCGGAGGGCTAAGATCGTGGTGGGAATTCTCCGGAGAGCGCAACGGTGGCGGGTCATTAGCGTCTTCGTCGATCCGACTTGGTCGACATTGCTTTCTTTTTTCTTCTTTTTTTTTCTCTTGGGCTTTGATGTGCTGCTTGCCCCCAGCGATAGTCTCTCTCATCGTCCCTTTCACACAGAAACCCTAGCGCCTCTCTCCTCAATCCTAGCCGCCACCATCTCAAGAGTCGACGCCATGTCTGGTAGAGGCGGAAGCCGAGGTCGCGGCCGTGGTCATGGTCGTGGTCGCGGCAGAGCTAAACGCTCGATGTCGCCTGCGACACCGTCATATTCATCGTCGGACCTGCAGGAGGAGGAGCGGAAAGTGTTGTTCGAGTTCGTCGTCGTCCTCAAGGCCGACCCACTCGACAACCAGAGGATGCCGGACATGTTCGCCGACTTTGTCGCCGGCGACGAGCTGGCCTCGCTGCATCTGCGGGAGGCTGCCTGCGGCTGCTGTCGATGGATTGTGAACGTGATCTTCGATGTATGCAACAAGACGTACCTCCACACCGGTTGGGACTAGTTCGTGCGCTACCACCACCTCCAAACGGCTTCGTGCTCACGTTCTCCTACCTTGGAGAGGCCGACATGAGCGTCAAGGTGTTCGACGAGACGCGCTACCGCCAGCACTACCACGGCGACAGTGCCGAGGAGGACGACGACTGAGTGTTGTTTCTTCGCAGCGAAAATAGGCACGAAGGTTTCTGGTTGTTCTTCCTCGAAAGAAGCAACAGGGTACCGTCACCAGCTGGATTTTCTAGTTTGGATGACTGGGAGTGCCTGCGAGTGTTCTTTTTTCTTGGTAGCGAACACACGAAATCTGCTACGCCAACACTAGTTAGATTTCGTTATTTTGTAATGTTTTAATTTGTGTCAACCATGGTTCAAACTATGTATTAGTTTGTGTAAACCATGTTCCAAACTATGTATTAGTTTGTGTAAATGCATGTGCCTAACTATGTGTTAGTTTGTGTAAACCATGTGTCTAACTATATGTTAGTTTATGTAAACCATATTTCGAATTACGTGTTAGTTTTAGTTTGTGTAAACCATGTTCCCAATTACGTGTTAGTTTGTGTAAACCATGTTCCCAATTATGTATTAGTTTGTGAAATATTTCTTTCCTCTATTGAAATAAAAATGCAAAAAAAAAGAATATTTTAATATTTTAAAAGTTTGGGGGTGGCGTTTGGGGGACGTGGCTAGGGAGCGACGTCTACCAACGCGGCACGAACAAAACACGTCCTCCAAACGCTCGATCCAACGCCGTTTGAAGGACGCGGCTGAAGATGCTCTAAGAGCTGCGTCAGCTAAAAGTAAAAACCTGGACGGTAGCTAACATGGGTGGAGCATGGTCGTTGTATAGGGAAAAAAAATACTTGCTGGAACGTTGTCGTTTAGGATGTAGAAATAATAGATCCAACCTGGCTAGAACGTTGTGCAAGGCTAAAAATTCTAGAATATGGAGTTCTTTGCAAAAGAAATGTTGTGTAACTGCGCGTGGTATGTATTATTTAATTCAGACAAATGGTAACTTTATTTGACTTACATTAGAACTACACTCACAAAATGCTTACAAAAGTTTCTCCTCCCACTATATTAATATAGCAAACATCCGCTACAACATAACATCTATTGCTGGGGAAAACAACACACAAGCACGCCCAAGAGAAAACATAAAATAAAGAAAAGAGAAAGAAATGTCGAAGAGGTCGAATCGATGAAAAACAAAGATGTCTCGTAGTCGTTGCGCCCTCCGGAGATTTCCCACCCTGCTCCTAGCACTCTGAAGCGCCTCGTACCAAATAGCACCTCCAAGAAGTAATGCGGCGGCGACGACGATGTTACGCATACAGATCCCAGGGTTCCCCCAGTACGCACAGGGGCAAGGGAGGAAGGCTTCACCCAACGCCCTTCAGGAAGGTAAGGTGGCGCCCACGGACGCCACCGCGTCGGCGGTGGCCAAACCGACGGAGATTTCTCTTGACCCTCTCAACCCTGCCCCGGACGCTCCATCGTGCTCCACCATACTTGCCGCCCACCACCACACACCACCACAGCCTTGCAGACACCAACGCCGTCTCATTGTTGCAAATGAAACGAGGCCAAGTGGTCAAGAAGGGCCATCTCAGGACGAGATGGAGCAGGTCAGCAGCCACGCTGGAGGGAACAACCTCCACCGCCACCTGCGGGCACCGGCCGGAAACATCGACGGGAGCAAACCAGTCCCACCTAGCCCAACGGAACCCAAACAGGCTCGTGAAGCTCCTATGTCCGTGCTGCAGCACACGCACCGCCAACACCGCCACACCCAGCTCCGGCCACCCCCTCCGACCGCCGGAAACAACATCGTGTCCAAGCCCAGCCCGCACGGACCCAGATGAGGCCCAAAGGGCCCTGATAAGGACCAGGCGGGCGCCAGCCCAAGCCACCACACTGCCCACAACCAAGCAGTCACGCCGCCGTCAGCACACCACCCATCGTCGCGCCGCCTCGAAAGACGAGCCATCGCCGAAACCACCGATGACCAGGAAGCACCGTCGCCGGCTGAGGGAACCCCGCGTGCCCCCTCGAGACATGCGGGTAGGCGCACACGGCTTTTTTCGGGTCCGTGAATGCCCTCCTCTGGTTGCTTAATCAACCCGGAGCCCTACATCCAACCCTGCTTACAAAAGTTTGGAGTAACTGAACTAAATGGTTGAAGAAGTCATCACATTACTCGGACTATTGTCGGAAACATCCCTTACACCGGAAAATATTTTCTTAGCTATACAAGAGGGGCTAAATCACAACATACTTTCCCAAGGAAGGAGAATGTCCATCCACTAGATAGGTATTTGGGCCTGAAAGACACACGGCGTAAAACTCTAGATTTTAATCACCAAATTGGTTCTTAAGATAACTACATTTCTAATTTGAGTAAAACCATTGTACGTATAAGATAGATATGGTTGACACGATGTGCCTGTCAACAAAAGCAGACGCGGCAGCACACCGCGCCCATGCTACAGGTGATACAAACACAAACCATTACCCCTATTCCAAGTACGTATACAGTAAAATACAAACACTTTACCCATGTACACAAATAAAAAAACCAGTCGTACTTCCATATATCATTTAACTATTAAAGGATGTCTAGCGTGCTGAAATCCGTGCGCGAGACGCTTGATCCGCGGCGGCAATATCTAGCACCAAAGGACTTCATATGTTGTTCTGGCCTTGTTGTGTTTCTTTTGGACTCCATTTTGCGCCGTACAATGTACAAAGTGTGATGAATTTATTGCACACCTCAATTTCAGCTAATTTGATGCTATAATTTCGTGCAAATTTAAACTAATTTGAGGCTACAGCCACTTTTTTGAATTTTCTGAAGCTAAACTGCTCCGCGCCGGAAATGCGTTGGCTTGCTGGAGCCAACCCCGGCATAAACGGACGCATGATCATTTTCGCGTTCGCGGACCAACGGAAACGGACGCACGCGGATATTTTTGTGTCCGAAATACGTCGGCCCGCTGGAGATGCCCTAAGCGAGCACCGTCCCGCAGCTTTGTTGACGTGAAGATGACCACCAGGCGCTCCTCCTTGTGACGTTCATCCCTCTGGAGCAGCAATTGGCGCACCTCCTAGTGATGGCCACCAAAAGCAGCGGCGCTCCTCCCGGTGATGCACCAGGAAGAGTGGCATCCTAAAATCAGCGGGCTAATCCCAACGAAATCAGACTACGCGAACTTACCGGCAGGCTCATAGTCATAGTTATTCTGGATGGACTCCCCTCGACCGCCACCAACACGAGGTGGTCCCTGCCCGTGGGCACCATCGGGTCCTCCACTGGCTTCGGCGCCCGCTCGCGGCCACGACATGGCTGTCACGGCTTGCGGTCCCATTGTGTTATGGTGAAGGCCTGCCCGACCTCTTTGCGCACCGCCCTGGACATCATCGACCACCTGCCGCAGGATCAACGGCATTGAAGATGCAGCGAGGGATCCCGACGTTTCCCTCTACCAATCAACCACCACACCAGGGGAGATCAGGGCGGGGCAGGAGGTTCGGCAAGGGCATGGGACTGACAGGTCGAGGTGGAGCCGTGGAGGACAGAAACGTCATGAATGAAGATCTCGCAGACTCAGGCGCCGTGCCGTCTAGGTTTACCCGCCGCGGAGTCCCCTTCTCTCTCTGCCTCCACCGCTCCACGGGCGGCCACCTGATGCTCACCCGTTAGCCTCGAGGACCTTGAGGTCCACTGCCTTGAGCTCTTGCCATCGTCTCGGACCCAGCCGACCAAGGAAAAACAACTGAGTAGATGCATCCCAGATGGAGCATTGGCCGCGTTGGCTCCTGCCATGGCCGTGCCGCCTCAGTAGGGAGAGGAGGCCGCCCAAGCCCTCCTCCGTGTCACGAACCGCATCGGGAGGCAGAAAGTTTTGAGTTCCTCCTATGCGCCACCAGCCGCCTCGGGAGGGAAAGTAGAGTGTCACGCGGCTGCCTTGGTAGGTGCCACGGCGGTGGGATTTGGAGCTGGGAGCCGCCGGTCGAGATTGTGCACTATCGGTAGGTTCAGAAAATGGTTGAGAAAAAAACGTGGTGAGAGAAAAGAAAATATTAAAAATTTATAGATAAATTGGAACACGCTGAGAGAAATCAAGAGCCAGGTACAAAAAGAACTACCAGCCGGCGGCCATGTTTGAGAACCAACACCGCCTGACAACATCACGGCAGCACAATGAACAAAGAAAGGCGCAGACAAAACCGGAAGCAGGGAATATTCCAACAAACACACCAGCTATGTAGCAAAATAGCTCAGTAGAAAAAGAAAATGAAGGAACTGCACACATGTCAACAGGAAAATGAGTTGTGAACCACCACCAAAAGGAAAATATGGTGTAGCCACCCGATGATAGTGCCCCCTTTTGGCTGCAGTATGATCATCATTCAGATTCGGTCTAGATGTAATGTACTATTCCCTCAATAGGTCTAACTAGCATACACTGTCTGCAAAACATCTGCACAGGTTGTAGCATACGACAGAGTGCGTCAGGTTTGTGGCGAGTGTGGACGTATCAGTTGAAATCTCGTGTCTGAAATAGCTTGTTTCGACCAGACGGGTGTTTGTTTTGTCTGGAATTTATGACCTTGCAGCAATAAGCAAGCTGGCCCTTTTTTTCCTAGATGGTGCTTTCTTGGATCTTGCAATGGTGGAGGCTTGGCGTCTCTTCTTGCGTTCGTCTCGGCGGCGTTGGAATTGGACGGCGGCCGCTGGCTACGGTGGTTGCAGGAAACCCTAGGGATCGTTTTGTATTTCTCGATCTTTTAGGATTTTATCTGCAAATTCAGGATAATCATTTTATCCCGGTTTGTCTTTTAGTTTCCACATGTGTTACTTCATGTAACTTGGTTTTCGATTAATGAAATATGTGGTTGCTCTCAAAAAAAAAAAAATCCTGCGACCAAAACGGACGCGTTTTTTTTTGCCGTCCTTTTTGGGCCGTTTAGGTGACCGCACGGACACGTGGACGGAGCCACGTGTTCGTGTGTCCGTTTGGGTCGCGTGTTGTACCCAACGCGGCCGATTTGGGTCGCGGTGCCGTATAGTAGCTATTTGCCTCTAAATTCACTATAAAGCGTAACAAATTAAAAAAAAAAATAGTTCAAATGCTCAAATTTATTACGTAAGTTTATGGTCCAATGACAAAGTATTATTCAAATAAAATATAAAAGACGATACAAATGCTCTAGGCTTCGGGATTTTCTTCATCATTGTTGTTTGCAGCATTGTTGTCTACATGCTAACACATGTGCTCGACCAAATCAGCTTGGAGCTGGTTGTGTACAGCTAGATCCCGAATTTCATGATCCTGAAATGATGCCGGACCATCTTGAGGAGTAACCAACTCTCCCTAGCCATCCCACTCATTACCAAAGAGTGAATCATCCCGCTCTATCTCAACAATCATGTTATGCATGATTACACAAACGGTTATCACCTCCCACATAGTTTGCACACTCCAGGCTCTGGCAGGGTGTCTGAAGATAGCCCAACGAGTTTGGACGATGCCAAACGCCCCGCTTGACATCTTTCCGGGCTGCCTCCTGCTCTTTGGCAAACCTTGACTCTTGCTCTGAGTTGGGTTTTCGGATTGTCTTCACGAGTGTAGCCCAAGGTGGATAGATGCCATCAGCAAGGTAGTACCCCTTGGTGTAGTGGTGGTCATTGATCTCAAAATCCACATCAGGGGACTGACCGTACGCTAGCCTATCAAACACCGGAGAGTGCTGCAGCACATTGATGTCATTGTGCGAGCCAGCCATTCCGAAGAATGAGTGCCAAATTCATGTATCATGTGAAGCAACAGCTTCAAGAATCACTGTGCACCCCTCAGAATGGCCGATGTATGCACCCTGCCAACTAAAGGGGCAGTTCTTCCACTCCCAGTGCATGCAGTCTATGCTGCCAAGCATTCCACGAAACCCCTGGAAGCGTTGAATGACAACAGACGAGGTGTGTCTTCTGCATTAGGTTGCCGGAGATACTGTTCTCCGAACGAAACGATCACTGCTCTGCAGAACCTGTACATCGCTTCCAAGCAGGTGGACTCACACATGCGCATGTACTTATCTACGAAATCACCGGCAACACCATATGCGAGCATCCTAATCGCTGCCGTGCATTTCTGGTACGAAGAAAGGCCTACCTTACCAATTGCATCCACTTTCGCACAGAAGTAGTCGTCGTAGAGCTTGACACCATCCATTATCCGGCGGAACAACGGTCTAGACATCCGAAAACGACAGCGAAACATGGCCTGCGTGAACAATGCCTTGGGTCGGTGAAGAGCTGGTCGTGGCCGCGTTCTCTTTTGCGGTCCAAGGCGGCCGCGCGTCTCGGCAAGGACCCCCGGTACACGGGGATCTGCGAGACAATGTGCTCGTGGATGATCAGCGCAGCCTCCATGAAAAATTTGTCGTCGGACTCCTCGTCTGACGACGTGTCGATGAAGTTCTTGAAGAAGTAGTCGTCGTCGCTGTCCACCATGATCTACAGATAAAAAGGGACAAATTTTAGATCGCTCATTTCATCGAACACCTCGCAGGCGGAGGCCATCCAATGCGTCTGTAGGGACCTACAGGCCATGGCCGTCCCGGCCGACTTGCGGTCTGGAAACACGGTGCACGAGAGCTCACCTCCGGCGGCAACGACGCAGCTGCTAACGGCGGGAGGTCTCGCGACGGTGAGAGGACAACAGCGTCGGCGACGGTGTTCTCCAACTCTGCTACGACGCCGCAAAAGCACCGCGGGGCCGCGACCTATGCTTCCGCACCGCTTGCCGACGTCTCGACGACGGTGGCCGGCGTTGACACCGCTCGCAAGTCGCCGGTCCTTGGGTGGCGGCGGAGCGGTGGAAGATGTGTGCGAGGGGGTAGTGTTTTGGGAGACAGACAGGCGGGTCAGGGGCGGACAAGGAGAGGATGCGAGCGGCCAGCAATCGGCGTCCGCGGCCACGCAAACTCGTCCTAGATTTGGGCTGGGTTTGGGTCGTCCCGGACGCCGCGGCCATCCGTTTTTGGGATAGGTCCGCGCGCTAGGTTGAGTTTTTGTTCGATTGGACCCATCCGGCGGACACGAGATGGGTCGCCGCGTTGGAGATGCCCTTAAATAGTCACTAGTCCAGCATGGATCGTATGATTCGTCGGAACATCCGGGTAAAATTTATTGAATTGATCACTAGTATAGGAAACAACGCTGTTTCCTTTTCAGATGGCCAGTGCACATTTTTGTGGCGCGAGATGGGGGAGAGATGATGTATGTCACTCTCGAACAATACGCGGCTCTAGCTCGAGCAAAACTCGCACCCCTTACTTAAGTGTCTAGATTCCTTCTCAGTACATCAGTTTATTCCATTACATGCTCTAAGTAGCTGGGATCATCTGACAAGCAGTGTATTTGGCCGGCACATGCGGAGAGGGCCTTTCTACAACAAACGCTAAGAATGAAAGGTTTTGCTCCTGAATGGGGAAGGATAGTGAAACATTTCGTTCAAGGTGGTAGTGTTGGGGTGAAGGTTAATGATGACATTGGTCATTATTTCCAGACAAAAAAAGGCCTTAGGCAAGGAGACCCTTTGTCTCCAATGCTTTTTAATATTGTAGTGGACATGCTTGCCATCTTAATTGAAAGAGCCAAAGAGGATGGGCAAGTTGGAGGACTCATTCCGCATTTAGTTGAGGGAGGTCTCTCTATACTACAATATGCTGATGATACCATTCTTTTTATGGAACATGACTTAAACAAAGCTGTGAATATGAAATTAATTTTGTGTCTCTTTGAAGAGTTATCGGGACTCAAGATTAATTTTCATAAGAGTGAGATTTTTTGTTTTGGAATGGCTAAAGAACGAGAAGATCGAGTATAAACAGATCTTTGGATGTGATGCTCGGTCAACTTCCTTTTAGATATTTGGGTATTCCAATACATTACAAGAAACTAAAAAATTCTGATTGGTATCCGGTAGAAACAAGGTTTGAGAGTAAATTAGGATGCTGGAAAGGGAAGTTACTATCCTATGGTGATAGGTTAGTTCTTATTAATTCAGTATTAACTAGCTTACCGATGTTTATGTTGTCTTTCCTACAAATACCTGTTGGGGTAAGGAAACGTTTGGACTTCTATAGATCAAGATTCTTTTGGCAGTCCGACGAAAACAAAAGAAAATACCGGCTTACAAAATGGAATATTGTTTGCAGACCCAAAGATCAAGGGGGATTAGGTATTGAAGTTCTTGAAATCAAAAACAGATGCTTATTGAGTAAATGGCTCTTTAAACTTCTTAATGAGGACGGGGTCTGGCAAGAATTGCTAACTAATAAATACCTAAGACATAAGACGTTATCGGAGGTTCATGCAAAACCTACTGATTCCCCTTTTTGGAAGGGTCTAATGGAAGTCAAACAGGAGTTTTTTGCTAGGGGTTTTTTCCAAGTGGGTAATGGTAGTAGTACTCGTTTTTGGGAAGACATCTGGCTAGGCAAAACTTCTTTGGCCCAACAGTATCCGTCTCTTTATAATATTGTACACCATAAGAATGTCACAGTTGCACAGGTACTAGGTCAGTCGCCGCTGAATATTACGTTTCGGAGAATATTAAATGGTACCAAATGGACTTCATGGTTGCAATTATGTCGCAAATTAATGATGGTTCACTTAAATGAAGAAGATGATCGCTTTGTTTGGAATTTGTCATCTAATGGTTTGTTTACAGTAAAGTCAATGTATGAAGATCTTATGTGTGATCACACCCCATTCCTGAGAAAATACCTTTGGAAGGTTAAGATTCCGTTAAAAATCAAAATTTTTATGTGGTTCTTGAGTAATAAGGTGTTGCTAACAAAAGATAATTTAGTTAAACGACATTGGAATGGATGTACAAAATGTGTCTTTTGTGGAGAACAAGAGACCATTCAACATTTGTTTATTGAATGTCCGTTAGCTAAATTAGTATGGCGTACGGTGAACTTTACTTATGCTCTTCCACCTCCCACCAATATTACTAATATGTTTGGTAATTGGTTAAATGGAGTAGATAGACAATCTAAGGGGTACATCCGAATTGGGGTGGCTGCTTTGTGTTGGTCTATTTGGAGACTCGGGAACGATATAATTTTTAACAAAAAACCTTCTTTTCATTTCTTGCAGGTTATCCATATGGTTTCCCATTGGGTCCAACTTTGGGCTCTGCTTTCTCCGGTGGGACAGCGGGATGCCATGGCTACTTGGATGCACACGGCTCCCGATGGTCGCTCGGGATATCTTGTGCCAGGTTGGTTGGCGTCATACTAGACGGCTATGTTGACATATAGTCTTAGTATGTGTGCTAGGTGTTTGATTCTTGTATCAATCCCTGGTGTGTTGCGTGTTTTGTAAACTTTAATACTCGGATCTGTTTTATCAATAAAAGGCTGTGTGCATCGCCATGATGCAGAAGCCGGGGTCTACCCCCATTTCGAAAAAAAACATGCGGAGAGGGCAGAGGTCATGGAAGTGTTCAAAGTGTGGACCATGTAGTCAAACTTGCGGTTAATCATCTGGTAGAAGTCATAGCAGAAGGGATCGTCTCTGTCAAACTGACGAATACGAGCTGATGTAAAACGGACGCTCAAATTAACCTGCTTCTTGACTGTGTGGTGGCTAGGGAAATCTGAACTTGGGCTATGAGGGGGATGGGCTCCCTGATAGAGACGCAATGGTGGACATCTCAGCATTGCCCCGCGGCGCATAGGCGAGATATGTGGACAGCCATCATCCTCATTTTCTGGTGCATCTGGAGGCACCGAAATGACGTGGTCTTCAATGGAGCGTCGCTCTCGCAACGGTCCATTAAGGAGAACATCAAGGTGAAGTAACGATAGGTGTGCATCTAGCCAAGCTATTTCGCGGCACTCTTTTCTCTTTTCCTGATCCTGTAGATCTATCGCGGAAGGCGGGAGAGTAGGCTTTGATGGGGAGCCGTCACCCCTTGTTGGGGACACAAACTTTTTCTTCTTTAGCTCTCTTCTATGTGATTGATACATTTTTTCAAGGTGTATTCTTAGAAAAAAATTGACCACCTGCGTCCGTTTGCATCAGCCCGCGGACACCAAACGGGTCGTGGTGACTGTTTGTGTCGGGGGTATCCCAGCGGTGCATACGTAAATTTTCCCAGCCACCATCAAGCTCGGTAATGGCGGTTTAACGTCCTGTCGAGGCCTACCGCTGGCGATTACTGGTTCGCACGCCAGGGCGGTGGTTCCCACGCGCGGCAAACGAATTGGGGTGTCTCACGCGCGTGGGAAACAGACTGCGCGCGAACGTCGCTTCGCGCCCCGTGGCTATATATGGTGGACGCCGGTGGGCGATACGGGCACACCTCAACCTAACCCTAGCCTTCATCCATGGCCGAGCACAACCGCACCTAGGCTCGTCTTGTTGAGATGGCCCGCCTCTTCTACCCGGACGATACCCTCGCTGCCCTCCGTGCGACGGAGCGGTTCGACGAGGACAGAGACGGAGGTTGTGGAGGCGGAGACGAAAGCGGAAGGGCGCGCGTTCACCCTAACGCTATAGAGGCAGGGCCAGGCAGCAGCATGGTGGAATTCCAGGCGAAGCTCGTCGAGGCCAGCGCGGAGCTCGCGGTGGCACAGTCGGAGATGGCGGCAGATCGCCGTCAGGCTCTGGCAGCGGAGGCGCAAGCTCGTAGGGATGCGCTTGCCATGAGGCGGGCATACATGTGCTCCGACCTGGACGCGGCCGCGTGGAGGGGACCGGAGCACGCACGGGTCGACCGGGAGAACCGCAAGCTCGAGGAGGCCATCGCCGCGAGGGACGAAGCAGCGGCGGCAATGGCTAGGGACATGGCCCGCTACCACGCCGCCCTGCAAGCGGTGGAGGAGGCGACGAAGGCGGCTGTGAAGAGAGCCCACTGTGACTCCTCCATGGCCGAGGTTGTCGAACGCCGCCGACGGCAAGACGAGGAGGCAGTTCGGCGGCGGGCGTTTGTCGCTCGGATGCGCTCCGATGACTGTGCCGGCCCCTCAGGACACTCCATGGCTAGCGGTAGGTTGCGAGACTGCGAGTAACCCCGATCGTCGTAGGCTGCGCGACGACGAGTAGGTACAGCCGTCGTAGATTTAGGTTAACTCGACTAACCATGTAAAGATGATCTTTTTGGCCAATCAATAGTAATGAGAAACTGTTTAGCTTACCTTTGTCACTGCCTAGCGGGCCCGGATGCGATCAACGCGGTCACGTGGCGCCAGCGTACGTGGACGTAAACGCAGCGCATATTTGGGATGCGTTTACGTCTTGGCGGACAACCCTGCCACTATGGGTCGGACTGTTGGGCCTGGGTGCAGAGTACGTTTTGACCGTGCGGTTGCACGCGGTCGCTTTGCGTATGTTTGCGTCGAGCCGTTGGAAACGGTTCACAATGTTTTATCGCGCCTCCGAACTATACTCTCTCGCTTGTTCGAGATGAAAAAAGCGCATGGCTCAGAATGTTCCATCGCTTGCTCCAGATGAAAAAAGGCGCATGGCTCCTTTTAATTCTACCTGACTTATTTTGAGATGTGAGGAGGAAAGAGAGGCTGAGGTGCTTGAGTTTGAAAATGGCCATGTGAGTGAGGAGGTCAGGTGATTGACAGCCCATTTAATGTATACCTAGCTCCATTTAATTGCACCAACAAAGATACAATGACATGCGAGCAAAAACTTTTGGTAGCGCGTCATGCATGCATGGTTTGTGCATAGAGGAATGTGCGTGGTCTGACATCTGACCTCTCTTCTCGTCTCTGCCGTATCAACCTAAAATTAGGGACTAGTACATTTTTCCTACGCGATTAAACGAGTTTAGCTTCTTCGCGACGGAACACTGCCAGAGAAGACCGAATCTCGAGCACACAATCGGACGGCAGCTGGGAGGGGGCACTACCACCCGGTGGCAACAAATCCACACTCACCAGCAAAAACGTTACCCAACACTAAAAGTACACAGGGAAAAAACAGAAGGAGCAACAACACGTGTTGACACAGGGTTAATCCTCAATGAGGCTAAAAAATGTGAGAAAAAAGTAAGTTGCTAACCTTTAATATAGTACTTATACTTATGAAAAAGAGGATACCAAAAGTCTGCATATTTATGGCTATTTCTCAAGATTTTACAATTTGATTTTTGGCAAAAGAGGTAGCACAATTTAATCCATATGTAACAAAATTTAATATTTTAATTAGCACCAAGTTGTTGGTGACTACAACCATATTAATTCTAATCAGATTCATACATTTTTTAAACATTTTCAAATGTTGCCCTCTGATTTGTGAGGGCCACCGTGCTAGTTTCCATTCAAAGCAATATAAATTCTAGGGAAGTTCAAAAATTTGTTATATATGATTACTCACATTCACTTTATCTTTCGTTTTGGTAGAAAATATTTGTCACAACTAGGTTTTAGGTCATGTCACAGTTTTTAGTATTTGACAATCAAGTTTTTCTACCTGCATATGTGGACCTTTTCACCGTTGTTAGCTATAGCTAGACACACTTCCGTCTGCAATTGCTTTATGTTCTTGGACGAAGTTAAATGTGACTGGTGTGTGGATACAAAATTTCCTTAGGGCTCCTTTAATTCATAGGAATTGTATAGGAATTATGTATGATGAAAAAATTCCTACACAAGTTGTTTGATTTATAGGAAGATATCCTACATGAACTAATGTTATACTCATGGAAAATTCTATAGGAAAAAATATGAGGTCATATCTCATGGAAAATTCCTTTGCTAAAATCAAACACACTTCATCTTCCTATAGGATACGAGTAGTCATGACAACCCAATCCTATACTTTTTATATTCCTATGTTTTCCTATCCTATGAATAAAAGGAGCCCTTAGTGGCTTGTGAGGGAATAACAAAATTATTTTTGCATTGTTGCCTCACCACCCTATACCAAAATCAATCATGGACGCACCCTTGATCCTAGGGGATCCACCGAACAAACAACTCCACACGACCCCAACGGCGCTAGGCGCACCACCATAATACGAATAGGGCAAGGAGGACCTTATTTTGACATCAGAATATCACCACGGCCTTAATAATCCGATGATGACACACGCAAAAAAAGTAACAAGAACCTTCTCACCAGCGCGATGCCGGGTTCCGCCACATGTTGAAGGTCTGAAAGGCCATCAGATGCAGGGTGGGCCACCAGCGTCACCGATGCAGGGGGCAGAGAACATAAACGCCTTGGGTCGGGTTTTTTTTTTCTTGTCTCCTATGCTCTTACCGGTCCGGTGGGTAATTCCATGGTTATGTTCACAATATCTTGATGTTGTGAATAATCATATAAAAGTTTATTCGCCTTCTCCTAACTATTTGAAAACACAACTATACGAATTTGGCACATGTATTCTACGATTTCGCATGTGTTCTATACCCAAACTGTATAGAACACAACAAATAACATGCTATGAATGATACTATCATTAAACAGAGGAGAAAACTGAAAAATAGAAGCTGTAACGAACATGGAGATGTGATCTCCACTAGCATTAGTTCAAATGAAGCTACATAAATGAACTTCCTTCATGTTTTATGTGTGTCTACGTACAATGGTTTCTCAAGTGCCATTTGTTTTGCAGGAGAGTGGTATGTCAAAAGTTAAGTTGAAAAAGAAGCTAGAAAAAATAGAAGAGATCATAAATGATGCATGCAAAATTTTGGAACTGATGAACTTGCCAAGCATAAGTGGTGCAAACCAGACCCATGTTGTTGCTGCCAGCTCACGAGGTAGCGTCACTACTTCGCGGTCTCTATCAAAGATAATCGGACGAGATGAAGATTGTGATAAGATCATAGCAATGCTTCATGAGAAGGAAGAACATGGTCACCATGATGCCAATAGTGCTCCATGTTATTCTGTTGTTGGCATTCACGGCATCGGTGGTTCGGGGAAATCAACCCTTGCGCAACTTGTTTGTGCCCGTGAGAAAAAAGATGTCCATTTTGAGCTTGTAATGTGGGTTCATGTTTCTCAGGAATTTGGTGTGGATGCCATTTACATGGAGATGTTTGAGGCTGCTACAGGTACTTCATGCCCTCAATTGAAAAATCGTGACACCTTACAAGGTATGTTGGAGGAAAAACTGCATGGAAAACGTTTCCTGTTGGTACTAGATGATGTTTGGTACAATATTAGAGATGTGACACAGTCTGAAAGTCTGCAACAGATACTTTCGCCACTGCAGGCTGGAGAGGTGGGAAGCAAGATCCTGGTGACTAGTCGAACTGAAGATGCATTGTTAGCTCTGGGTGCCACGAAGCAGAGATGTATTCCCATATCAGTCCTAGATGAAAATGTCTTCTGCAATTTGCTCATGCATTATGCACTCCATGGTGTACCTGTTGATGATCATGCTCGTAGAACACTGGGAGATATTGGGAAAGATATTGCAAAAAAACTGAAGGGGTCACCTCTAGCAGCCAGAATAGTTGGAGGACAACTGCATATAAGGCAAAACGTCGAGTTCTGGAGAAGCGTTCGTGATCGGGACCTTTTGAACGAGACGATGGGAGCACTGTGGTGGAGCTACCATCATCTTCGTGAGCAGGTCAAGCGATGCTTTGCTTTCTGCAGTATTTTTCCTCGAAGACATTTGTTGGAACGTCACGAGCTAGTAAATCTATGGGTTGCAGAAGGGTTTGCTAGATTGACAAGTGAAGGGGAGGATATGGAAGATGTTTGCCAGGAATACTTTGATGAACTAGTGTCAGCTTCGTTTCTGCAACTTAAAGCAAAGGAGAATTCTCGTGAGAAGGACTACTATTTAGTTCATGATCTGTTGCATGATTTAGCGGAGAAGGCCGCCGGAAGCGACTGTTTCAGAATCGAAAATAGTTTGAAACTGCAAGGAAAATACCCAGCGGTGGAAGTTCCTCCAAACGTCCGACATATCTTTGTTCCGGTCTATGATGAAGAATTGATTACTAAGAAGATATGCCAATTGTACAACTTACGGACTCTGATCATTGATAGTGTATATAATTTTGAAACAGTTGGGGAGCAAGTCCTGAAGTGTATATTTAAGAGGCTAAGGAAGTTGCGTGTGCTTACCATAATTGCCCAAGATTTTATAGGTTCTGACGTCTCCTCAGATATGCCAGTCCCAGCATGTATTGGTCAATTAAGGCACCTGAGGTATCTTGCTTTTCGGCCTGCTTTTCGTCATGCTGGAGGTCGGAGGATGATTTTACCGGACACTTTCGCAAAGCTATGCCACATGCAGATTCTAGATTTTGGTTGGATTGAGAATGTGGTGTTTTCCTCTTGTGAAGATATTTGTAGCCTCGTTAACTTGCGGCATGTAATCTGCTTCCGAGATGTGGATCTTGCAAGTATCGGCAGTCTGCCGTCACTCCGAACAATGGCAGCCTTTGATGTAAAAAGGGGACAAGGCCATGAGTTAAAGCAACTCGGGAACCTAAACAAGCTTCGCGGAGAGTTGTTGATCAGGGGCCTAGAAAAGGTTGAAAGCAAGGCGGAAGCTCTGGAGGCCAATCTGGCCAGTAAGGAAGGGCTGAGTACACTGAAACTGTCCTGGGGGTGGAGTGGTGAAGCGAGTTCAGAAGTTCAGGCAGAGGTACTAGAGGGTCTTTGCCCACCCAAGGATCTTAAATCACTGATTATCAAAGATTACAAAGGCCCGAGGTATCCAAGTTGGATGCACAACGGTGGCCCAAAACACGTGAACCATCTCAAGCTCATGACCTGCAGCCCACAACCTGGTCCTGAACTTGGTGGGTTTTGCGCTCATCTCCATGAGCTCACGATTTTTGGATGCAGCTGGGACGCCTTGCCAGATTACATGGAGCACCTGACATCACTGCAGACGCTGCACGTCATGTACTGCCGGAATATTCGGTTTCTTTTAACACTGCCGCAGTCTCTTGAGCACATACACCTGAATGGCTGCAATGAGTTGTCGATGAGTTCCTGTCGCATGGAGCACATGACGTCACTGCAGACGCTGATGATTTCTTCTTGCAACAGTATTCTGTCGCTTCCAACACTGCCTCAGTCTATTAAGGACTTCAACCTCCGTACCAACAATGAGGTGTTGCTGAGCTCGTGCAAAACAGTTGGAGGTCCAGATTGGCTAAAGATTAAGGACATTCCCTACGTATTAATAGGTAAATCAAGTTTAATACTCATACGGAGTATCATTTTCCGTGTTCGCATGACAACACTGTTGATTCCCGTATCAAGAGATGGTATGATCGTTTCTCAATCTGTTTTCTAGGCAACAATGGCGACATAGAAGGAAGCGCGATGAAAATGGGAGTTGTACAAGACCAGAACGAAACGCAGAAGATAGTTCATCGTCACTTGTTCATGTCCTACTGCGACCATTGAACCTGCCTGAGTGAAGTGCTGCTCCACTCATCAGCTACACACGGTGCAAAACTTGATGTATGCCACTGATGAATACCGAATTTATTTGTTTCCTACAGGCCGTAGACTATGGTCCTAAATAACGTAGAAAGTCCTAGTAATGTTGTGAAACCATGAAACTGGGCTCAAATGCCGTATTCGCATGCCCCTAAGGGGCAAAACCGTCTTTCCATCCTCATTTGCTTGTGGAGAGGACGGCATCGGCGATGCGTGGTGACCCACCCTTCGCCGGCGGGTACGGGGCATGACAGCCATGAAGGGCGCCTCGCTTGTCCATGGGGAGAGGGGCAGGGTCAGACCTAGCCGCCACCAACAACGCACCATATTCTCTTCCTTCCTCCTCCTCCCCTTGTCCAAACCCTAGCCGCCGCCAGAGGAGCGTCCCCTCGCGCCGCAGCCGTCACCCTCCGTCCTTGTCGACAAATCCAGTTCAGAGGTGTTGAGGTGGTGTGCGGGGCTAGACCTCGAGCTCGACCCAGAGTGTGCTGATGGCCAGGCTCGCGATTTGGCGGCAGTGCTATCTGGGAGGGCAGCGGCGGCCTCCACTGCCCGAGATTGTTATGCTATATATAAAATGAACCATATAGACCTCGACCTCGAGCGCGCGGACGGCGACCAGTAGGGGCGGCGCTCGCCCGTAGGTAATCCTCCTTGTCTCTCCCACTCTCTATCTTCTCTCTCCCATCTCACATCCTCCTCCTCCTCTATCTCTCTCTTTATGCAGCAGGCGGCGATAATTGCAGAGGTGGCCCATGAGAGGAGCTCAACCTTTGCTGGCTCGTCCCCGTGTCCATGGCGACCAAACAGTAGCGGCATCTGACCACTAGGAACTGTGTGTTTTTTTTTGAAGTAAACGATCGTTATATTAAGCAAGTAGCAAGCCGCCTCATTAAAAACCTTCCAGTCCTCTTAGGTACCCTAGTAAGGAAAAGAGCGTCTGAAACTTGCTGCTACGATCACAAAACAAGTTATGTCGTTTACTATGAACTGTGTGTCGATGCTCCTCTGAACGGCACGTCGGCACCCTCCTATAGTTCTAGAGGTTGTAATGCACCGTAGTGCTTCTCTCTGTATTGATGAGTATAAATAGTGTGATGTACAACCGTCCAGTTCACTGAGTGGGCGGCACGATGGGCGCAACAATGTGGGTGCAAGCGGGGCGCACCTTTATGGGTGTTTCTGCTCGGCGATCAAGGCTTCAGTCATGCAGGTCATGACCGAGCCTGAGTCCAGCATACAGTGGTTTCTATTGAGGATGGGGTTGCTAAATCTAGGTTGTTGCTGACCAGAGCTATTGTCGCTAGAGAGTTTTGAGATTCTCTCGTAGTCTCGTCACCTTGACTATTGTCATCCTTGTCACCTTGGCTATTGTCATCCTTGAATCCGCAGTCGGTTGACGGGTTACTCCCATTATTGTGGTTTGTCTCTTTCGGCAAGGCGTTGGATTATCGCGTACGTGTTTGTGTTTGTTAGTGTCGATTTGTGATATATGTAGGTGTGTTGATGAGGTGTTTGTTAGTGTCGATTTGTGATTTGTGATATATGTAGGTGTGTTGATGAGGCAAAGTTTTTGCCTCTGTTTAAAAAAAAAGTTTCGCCAGCCAGCATGGAGGCATAAACTGAGAGAAGAAAAAGCAATTGCTGACAATAATCTGCGCAAGCCATCCGTCAGCATCCATGCCAAACAAAGTTGTCCAGACAACACCTCCTGCATATCGGCATGACTACACTATGAAATTTGTTCTATTAAAGGGGTATGCGTCACCTCAGCAAAGATGTTGCAGAGCATTGAGAAAGTTAGTTTTTTTACATGATCTATCTGATGTTGCACATTGTTAGAGAAGAAACTGATTCCCTAGCCATCGCTTAATATTATTAATAGCCAACATAGCAATAGGAATAACTAACAGAAACACCAGATGCCGACCACTGATCTTTGCAGGTACCAATCAGTTTTTACCCATAATGGCAGGAGTATACTAGAACCGATTTGCATGATTAATTGCAGTGAAGAGTCAAGGATGACAACATCATTCGGTCATTACATAGTCTTCTTAAGAAATAATAAAGTGAGGACTCCAACAGTAGCTTCATCCTCAAGCTTAAACACAGCAGCACATAGCACAGCCTAGCAACTACAAAAATCCCCAAAACAAGGCATAATAAATCCGAAATTGTCCATAACCACAACCTTAGAGTAGAACCACCGACCATTTATCACTTCCCCCCCAAGAAAGAAAGTTGGTGACGTTTCAACAAAAACAAAGCTCTGTCAGGCTCCTTACCATATGTTCTGGAGAGCTTTGATCTACAGGAGGTCGGCAACGTTGGCTGGGAGCTCTTCAATCACAACGTTGTAGAACTTCTGGATGTCAAACAGCATACGCTCATCTTCACGGGTCACAAAGTTGATTGCAACACCCTTCCTTCCAAACCGACCACTACGACCAATACGATGGAGGTAGTTCTCTGGCTGGGTCGGAAGATCATAGTTGATGACCAGGGATACTTGCTGGACATCAATACCACGAGCAAGCAGGTCAGTGGTGATGAGCACACGTGAAGAACCAGATCTGAACTCCCTCATGATGATGTCCCTAGTGTTCTGGTCCAGCCCCGTCTCCAGGATTTGGGGGCCCCGGTGCGACTTAGAAAATGTGGCTAATTTTTTGGGTTCAAAATCATTAGTAAAAAAAAATATGTTTACTTAATTATATAAGTTTAACATGTGATATTCCATAAAATTCTCAAAAATTTATCAAATAATCATTCCGAATGAGTAAATATAGCACATAAAGTAATAAACGAACCTCACGTTCTACCGAAAAGCATCATCCGTCTAGTATTTCATGAAATAAAATCTTCAATCGTATCTTTATAATAATCTTCTCCAAGATATCATTCTCAAGTGCTATTGTCCCCAATACACTTAATTTTTTTCTTGTGTCATAGTAGAAGGCATGTAGGATTTCAGTAACTTTTGAGACCGAGTTGCTGCATCTAATCTCCGTTTTTTCTTCTTCTTTTCAGCACCGGATTGACACTTTATTTTTCTCATGATTTTTCATGTTTAACAAATTATTAAATTAACAAAGTAAGGCGCTAGTTGTTGACTACTTGACTAGGTAGGTCGAGTTAAGGCAGTGATCTTACCTTCAGGCTTTTGGAAGTTCTTGAGAGTCTGTCCTTAGGCGTGAATCTCAGGGCCTGGTAAACCTAATCAGCCAAGTGAGGAAGGGACACGCCGGCAAGATCAAATACAAGTGGACAACCCCTGAATGGTGAACTCCGGCAAAGCGACAAAGATCGGATCGGTCTGGATCAGAGCAGAACACGCACGCCGGCGCGGCGCGGAGAACGAACGAAGACGAAAAGATATCGATCGGGAACGGAAGGGATCGATCGTGGCCTTTTGGGCCTAGGCCGAACAAGCACACACTGGTAGAAAAAAGGCCTTCCGTCCAGCCCCATTAGTCGCGGAAATGCAAAAACCGCGACCAATGGGGCCTTTAGTCGCGGCTCGGTTGCCCAACCGCGACCAAAGGCTCGGGCCCGGCGCGCTCGGTGGCCAGGCTGGTGGACGGGAGGGGCTTTAGTCGCGGTTGGCCGGGCCAACCGCGACTAAATGTCCTCGGGCCTGGCCCAAAGGCCTTCGGCCGCGGTTGGCCGGGCCAACCGCGACTAAAGCCCCTCCCCTATATATACCAGCCAGCCCACAGCACTTAGCCATTTGGTGCCCACTTCTCTTCACAAACTTCACAAGGGGTGTAGGTTTGCTTTTGGCTCTTCTTATGCACACAAGGTGTTTGATGAAATGTCCCAAGAGCATGAAACAAACATGATATGAAGTGTCGGAGCCACACTTGATCGAGCTTCCTCATTTATTTTTTCCTCCTCGATCGCGGTTAGCAACAACACTTGAACCTTTCATATATATATGTGTCATTGATAAAATATGCATATGTGTGTAGTTCATTGTTTAATTTCTATTTAATTAGTTTAACAAATGCATATGCGATGGTTAATTATATATTTTGTATTATAATAATGCAGATGAATCGGCAATGGATGTACGCTAGCCGACTCTCCGGCGAATTCACTACGGGTTTGCAAGATTTCCTCGTAGTGGCTAATGCGAACAAGCAGGGGGTTTTGTTATCTGTCCATGTGTTAACTGTAAGAATCAGAAGGGTTACTCTTCCTCAAGGGAAGTTCACGTGCACCTGATTCGGCATGGTTTCATGCCAAGCTATAATTGTTGGACCAAGCATGGAGAAAGAGGGGTTATAATGGAAGAAGATGAAGAAGGAGATGACATCGATGAGAGCTATCTTGATCATTTCGGTGATACTTTCATGGATGATGCTGAAGGTGAGGAAGGTGAAGGGGAAGGTGATCAAGAAGAGGCACGTGATGAGCCCGCTGATGATCTTGGTCGGACCATTGCTGATGCACGAAGTCGCTGCGAAACTGAAAAGGAGAGGGAGAATTTGGATCGCATGTTAGAGGATCACAAAAAGTCGCCGTACCCGGGATGCGATAATGGTCTGAAAAAGCTGGGCTGCACACTGGATTTGCCGAGATGGAAGGCACAGGAAGGTGTAGCCGACTCGGGATTTGAAAACTTGCTGAAAATGTTGAAGAATATGTTTCCAAAGAATAACGAGTTGCCCTCCAAGTACGTATGAAGCAAAGAAGGTTGTCTCGCCCTCTAGGTTTAGAGGTTACTGAAGATACATGCATGCATCAACGACCGCATCCTCTACCGCGGTGAATACGAGAATTTGAATGAATGCCCGGTATGCACCGCATTGCGTTATAAGATCGAGGCGATGACCCCGGTGACGATGTCGAGGGCCGAAACCCAGGAAGAAGGTTCCCGCCAAGGTGATGTGGTATGCTCCTATAATACCACGGTTGAAACGTCCGTTCGGGAACAAAGAGCATGCCAAGTTGTTGAGATGGCACAAAGAGGACCGTAAGTCGGACGGGGAGTTGAGACACCCCGCAGATGGAACGCAATGGAGAAAGATCGACAGAGAGTTTAAAGATTTTGCAGTCGACGCAAGGAACATAAGATTTGGTCTAAGTACGGATGGCATGAATCCTTTCGGCGAGCGAGCTCCAGCCATAGCACTGGCCCGTGACTCTATGCATCTACAACCTTCCTCCTTGGTTGTGCATGAAGCGGAAGTTCATTATGATGCCGGTGCTCATCCAAGGTCCGAAGCAACCCGGCAACGACATCGATGTGTACCTAAGGCCATTAGTTGATGAACTTTTACAGCTTGTGGGGCAGACCTGGTGTCCGTGTGTGGGATGAGCACAAAGAAGAGGAATTTGACCTACGAGCGTTGCTTTTCGTAACCATCAACGATTGGCCTGCTCTTAGTAACCTTTCGGGACGAGTCAAATAAGGGATACAATGCATGCACGCACTGCTTACATGAGACTGAAAGTGTACATTTGCCAAATTGTAAGAAGAACGTGTACATGGGGCATCGTCGATTTCTTCCCAAAAATCATAACGTAAGAAAGCGCGGCAAGCATTACAACGGCAAGGCAGATCACCGGCCGAAGCTCGCGGAACGCACCGGTGCTGAGGTATTTGATATGGTAAAGGATTTGAAAGTCATCTTTGGAAAGGGTCCCGGCGGACAATCGGTTCCGAAGGGAGCCGACGGAGCACGTAGCCATGTGGAAGAAGAAATCTATATTCCGGGAGCTAGAATATTGGAAAGTCCTAGAAGTCCGCTTCCGCAATCGACGTGATGCACGTTACGAAGAATATTTGCGTGAACATCCTAAGCTTCTTGGGCGTGTATGGGAAGTCAAATGATACAAAGGAAGCACGGCAGGACCAAGCAAAGTTTGAAAGACCCCGATGACCTGTATCCGGAACGGTTTCAAGGTCGTGCCGGCCTACGCTCCGACCAAAGAAGAGAAGGTCATCTTTTTTGAATGCCTCGAGCAGTATTAAGGTCCCGTCCGGATTCTCGTCCAATATAAAGGGAATAATAAACATGGCGGAGAAAAAGTTCCAAAACCTGAAGTCTCACGACCGCCACGTGATTATGACGCAATTGCTTCCGATTGCTTTGAGGGGCTCTGCCGGAAAATGTTCGAGTAGCCATTGTGAAGCTATGTGCATTCCTCAATGCAATCTCTCGGAAGGTAATCAATCCGGAAGTTCTACCACGGTTACGTAACGATGTGGTCCAATGTCTTGTCGGTTTCGAGTTGGTGTTCCCGCCATCCTTCTTCGATATTATGACGCACCTCCCGGTTCACCTAGTCGAAGAGATTTCCATTCTCGGTCCCGTATTTCTACACAATATGTTCCCCTTCGAGAGGTTCATGGGAGTATTAAAGAAATATGTTCGTAACCGTGCTAGGCCGAAGGAAGCATCGCCAAGGGCTATGGAAATGAGGAGGTAATTGAGTTTTGTGTTGACTTTGTTCCCGACCTTAAGCCGATTGGTCTTCCTCGATCGCGGCACGAGGGGAGACTAAGTGGAAAAGGCACGATCGGAAGGAAATCAACGATATGTATGGACGGCCATTCTCCGACCGAAGCACACCACACAGCTTCGACCAATTCCAGCTTGGTGGCTCCGTACTTTGAGAAACACAAGAATATTTTACGCTCGGACAACCCGGGAAGCCTCGAATCCCGGATTAGGAAGGCCCACATGGAGACTTTCGGCGGTTGGTTGAGAAAACATTTCATGAGTGACAATGAGGTTGTAGATCAGCTGTACATGTTGGCCAAGACACCATCTTCGACTATAACGACTTTCCAAGGGTACGAGATAAATGGGAATACATTTTACACGATCGCCCAAGATAAAAAGAGCACCAACCAAAACAGTGGTGTCCGCTTTGATGCAAGAACCGAGAATGGGCAAAAGGTCACATATTATGGTTACATAGAGGAGATATGGGAACTTGACTATGGACCCTCCTTCAAGGTCCCTTTGTTCCGGTGCAAATGGTTCAAGCTAACAGGAGGTGGGGTAAAGGTGGACCAGCAATACGGAATGACAATGGTGGATTTCAACAATCTTGGTTACCTTGACGAACCATTCGTCCTAGCGAAAGATGTCGCTCAGGTTTTCTATGTCAAGGACATGAGTAGCAAACCGAGGAAACGGAAAGATAAGAAAACGATCAGTACATCATGCGATGATCCAAAGCGCCACATTGTTCTTTCAGGGAAAAGAAACATCGTGGGAGTGGAGGACAAGACGGACATGTAGAAGATTATAATATGTTTGGTGAAATTCCGCCCTTCAAAGTGAACACCGATCCAAGCATTAAGTTAAATGATGAGGATGCTCCATGGATACGGCCCAATCGTAAGCAAGCAGGGACACAAGGGAAGAAATGATGTGTACTAATTTATTGTACCAAACTTTGTTGAATGGATCATGTGAATTATATTGCCTGTGATGTGTTTGGTGTCCATTTTCGAATGATTCGATTGATTCGAGAGATAGCACTGATGATACATGAAATTTGGAGTGATTTAGTCATACTCCTGCCTAGGCGTATAATATGCATACTCGTAGTCTTCATAGTCGCCGCCGTTGTACCGGTAGTCGTCGCCTTCTAAGTTACCGCCGTCGTCGTCGCTGCTCGTCGTCCGCCGTCGTCGGGCGGCGCTCGTGGCTCGAACCGAGGGTAGCGCAGGCGGGGGATATCGCCGGCCGTGATGTAGTCCATGACGCTCCGCAGAGTCCGGCCGTACCACCATAGCCGACGGCCGGCCTCGTGGAAGTTCCCGGGAGGCGGACCGTCCTCCTCACACTCGGCGAGCGCCCTCTCACGCCGATTGATGAAGAAGGCGTCCCAAGTATGGTGGTTATCGGGATGCCAGCGGGGATTCATCCGCTGCTCCGGCGTGAGGTCGAGGTAGTAGTGGTTCGTGATGGCTGCCCGGCGCGCAGTACTCGAGGGAGGGAGGGACCGGCACGCCGCCGGCGCTTAGGCTCCAGCTCGGCGGGGACGCGGTAGCCCGGTGGGCAAGGGTAGTTCGAGGCGCAAAGCTCCTCCACCTGCTCGGTAGGTTAGAGTGGGTGCGGTGGAAGCCATGAGAGAGTGATGAGAGATTGGAGAGATGTGATAATGCTGGCCAAGCCGGGCAACATATATGTAGTGAGAAATGGCGGGAAGAAAGAGGCGGGAAGAAAGAGCGGGGGGGAAGAAATTGGCGGGAAGAAAGAGGGGGGAAGAAAGAGGCGGGAAGAAATTGGCGGGAAGAAAGAGGCGGGAAGAAAGAGGCGGGAAGAAATTGGCGGGAAGAAGAGGAATCCAGAGCTGGGTCATCTAATCTTTAGTCCCGGCTGGTGGGTGCAACCGGGACTAAAGGCGGAAAGACAGAGGCGTGAAGAGGGGACCGGCGCCGGAAAGACAGAGGCGGGAAGAGGGGGTCGGTGGAAAGACAGAGACTTGTATTTTTAATATTTTTAAATGAATTAGTTTTATTTTTCTGAATTTTTTGATATATTATTTGTATTTTTAATATTTTTAAATGAATTAGTTTTATTTTTCTGAATTTATTGATATATTATTTGTATTTTTAATATTTTTAAATGAATTAGTTTTATTTTTCTGAATTTTTTGATATATTATTTGTATTTTTAAGGATTTGAAATGAATTAGTTTTATTTTTCTGAATTTTTTGATATATTATTTGTATTTTTAAAAATTTGAAAAAGAGAAAGTAATTTGAAAAATAACCTTTGGTCGCGGTTGGGCTCACCAACCGCGACTAAAGGGTATTTTCCGCGGGAAACGAAAAACCCGGCGAAAATACCCTTTGGTCGCGGTTGGGCTCACCAACCGCGACTAAAGGTACCCCTTTAGTCGCGGTTGGTGAGCCCAACCGCGACCAAAGGCCGTTTTTTATAAATACGCGCCCGCCTCCCTCGGCGGTTTCACTTCATCTTCCGATCGACTTCATCGACGCCGCGACGCTGCCTCGACGCCGACCGCTGCCGCTCCTCGACGCCGCCGCCGCACACGCCCTTTCTCGCGCGCCGGCCCCTCCTCCTCTCTACGACCTCCGCCGCGCCGCACACACGCGTGCGCCCCCTCGATCGTCGACGCCGTCGCCGCCGAGAAGCCCCGCCGCCGTACGTAACTGTCGCCCCGCCCTGCTCCTCGCCGCGCCGCGCCGCCGCACTGTTTCCTCGCCGGCATGGAGAGAGAGGAGCGCCGACCGCGCGGAAGAGAGAGGGAGGAACCGCGGCCGGCGGCTGCGCCAGATACCGGCCGGCGGCCGCGCGTCGACGTGCGTGCGTGTGGGAGAGAGAGAGGCAGAGGGGCGCGCCAGTACACGGCGCCCCTGCCTCGATCCCTCTAATTTTTTTTTGTTTTTTTTAAACTTAACGAAATAATTAATTTAGCAAAATTTGTTAATCAAAATTGTAATGAACAAAAATAACTTAACAAAATAACCTAACAAAAGTTTATCAAAAAAATGAACTAATTTTTTTTTGTTTTTTTGTTTTTTTAACTTAAAGAAATAACTTATCAAAAAAATAACTAAACATGAATATATGATATAAACAAAAATTTAAACTTAACAAAATATTTAACTCGCCCGCGACCAAAGGGGGGGGCTATAAAAGCGCGCGGCTTTTCCGCGCCCGCCATTCTTCTCCAACTCGCCCGAACCGCCGCCCCGCAGATCGATCTGCTCCTCTCGCCAACGACGCCGTTGCGCCGTCCCGTCGTCGTCCAAGTCGCCGTCGTCAAGCGCCGCCGCCGTGTACGTCACCGCCGCCGTCGCCGCCCTTCTCTGCTCGCCGTACGTCGTCGAGCCGCGCGCCCTCCTCGTCTCGCCGCGCGCGTCTGCACATGCATGCCGGCCCGAAGCGCCGCCGCCGCCGCCACACGCACCGCGCCGCCACACATGCCGACATAACAATTTTGACTTAATTAAATACACCGTACCCTCGCGCTAACAACCGCGCCCCATTCTTCTTCTCCGCCGATCGAACAGAGCTCCGCAGCGACGCCGTTAGGCTTCCTCCTCGGCACCGCCACCTCCCTCCGTTAGCGAGCCCCTCGTATACGCGCGGCTTCCCTCTCGGCACCGCCACCGCCCTTTCGCCACCGCCGCCCTTTCGCCTCCCTCGTCTCCATCTCTGTTTATATGTACGTAAGAGATGTGATAATGCTGGCATATACACAATTACTTAGTTTTTACTACATGTTTTCGGGATCGACATATGGCGGACGATAGAGCTGACCCGATTATGGAGAACTATGATCCAGAAATTGAAGAACAGCTATTTGGCATCATAAAAGGCGATATTCCTTATGTGCCGAGCGAACAAGATGAAGAGGATATTTCTTCTTATCCGAATCTTGACGGTCAAGATGAAGGCCGTCGGCAAGATGATGGGGAAGAAACGTCGATCAACGACGATCTTCAATTGCAAGTAGCAACTAGCTCCGGCGCCGAGGTATATATATATACATTTTTCCTCCGGTGATACAAACTTACCTGATTTGAATAAATATGTGTGTACTAACACGCGCGACTCTCTTTCTTATTTTAGCCCTCGGCCGGATCGTCGAAAAATCGAGTACGTCGTCGTCAAAGCGTGGCGCAACCAAGACGCTCAAACCAGGAGAAACATATACCATCGAGGTTGTCGACCAGTGCAACCGGCAGGCCGCTGGAGCCCCCGAAGTACGCCACCAAGTTTATCAACCAATGCGGAGCCGTTGTTAGAGACAACATCTCGATCACCCTCCAGGAGTGGAATGAGCCAAAGAAGGCACGTCTTGGTTTCACTTTTGTTGACAAGAGAACTAAAAAGGATTGCTTTCAAAAGCTTATGGAGCATTTCATCCTACCTCCGGAATACCACAAATTCGATGAGGCGGGTAACAAGATTCAGGAAAACAAGGAGAGGAGGAGGCTACTCAAACACTTCGCTCTTGGTAAGATGGCCGATACATTCCGGAAATTCAAGCAGAATCTAGCCCGTGACTATGTCAACCGAACAAGACTCCGGAATTCAAAGGACAAGTATGAGAGACTTGAACATGATTGGCCAGAATTTGTGAAGCGTAAGAAATCGGAGCATTTCATTGAAATATCGAAAAAAAATAAGGAAAATGCGGCTAAGAAGGAGTACAATCATGTTATGGGGCCAGGAGGGTATCGCTTTTGGGAGCCTAAGTGGGAGAAGATGGAGAACGAGCCGAGGAGGCGAGGAATCCGTCCGAGTACGGAGGGATGGGACCGAAGGGCCAAAAGCCGGTGGTACGGGCATGGGGGAACGCTAGACCCGGAGACGAGGGCGTGTGTTTACGGGAACAAAATGTTTAAACCCACCCAAGCCCTTATTGACGCAATGAGGGATGCTCAAGAGGGGAAGATCAAGTTCAACGGAGAGAACGACGCGCCGACAAGAGCCCTCGGGAATCCCGAACACGGAGGACGTGTACGAGGCATGCCCGGGAACATTACGTGGAAAGAAGGGTTCTCCCGAGACGATGACCCGTACGGTTACAGAAGCCGTAAGAGAAAGTCGGATCGGGATGACGATGTTGTGGCGCGGTTGGCATCGGATCTCGATGAGATGAAGAAAACCCTGTCTATACTAGTACAGGAGAGATCGGCAGCTGGGACGCATGAAGATCATCCAGCGGATCTCGGAAGCCAGCAGCGGAGAAGCGAGCGTGGCTTCCACGGAGGTCCAGCCGGCTACTCGATGCACCGGAGATCCAAATTACCGCACCGGAGCCTCCTCGCTACCCCGTGGACGATGTAAAGGAGATGAAACAATGTCATCTGCATTATCCTACTGGGAACATGTCCACGAAGGTAGCCATCGGCAGTGCTTTGCCATGTGAGCCTGGAGCACTCCACCACAACAATCCCATTGCAGATGGCTATGCTCGTGTCACGGTGGAGGAAATAGTCCCAGGGTTTGAGGACCTGGAGATTGACATTGCTACACCCGAAGGGGAGAGAAGACTTGGAGGTGTCAAGCGCCAGTTTATTCTCCGGAAAAGAAGTTTATCAAGTTTCCGGACGAGGCGCCAAGGCGAACAAGTCCACCCCCTCCGGTGGTGGTGGCGGAGGCGGCGGCGGCGATGGTGGTGGTTCACCTACACCTCCTTCACGTCGGCCCGACGCCGCCCCCAATTCACCTCCGGCGGGTAAGCAGACGCCGCCCCCCAGTCCACCTGCGGCGAAGAAGCAGCCGCCCCCGGCAAAGAAGAGGAAGCAGTCCTGGACTATTAACCCGGACCCTTATGTACCTAGGACCACAAAGATACCGGGGCCATCACTGAAGCCTCTCACCCCGAGACCTTATGACCTTAGTGTGGAGGAAAATGCAGCGGTCGTGGCTGCTCAAGCATGAGAAATGGCAGGCGGACTGCAAGAAGAAAAGAGAGCCCGAGCCCAAGCCGGTATATTCCGACAAGCAAAAGAAGTGGGCTAAGTCATTTTTGACCGAACCGTCCCAAGCCGCGAAGAATCCGCCCGACTACTATTCACATGAACTTCGTAGGCAAGCATTCATCTTGAAGGAGAAGCAAGAGTTGGCGGAGAAGCAGGAGAAGAAAGCCTCTCATAGTGAAAGTAAAAAAGAGGGGAAACAAGTTGCCCAGCTCGGGGCACGAGTAAACAATCCATCGCCCCTCTCATAGTGAAAGCCGCCGGTCCGGATGACCCCGAAATCATAGCAGCTGCGGCAAGACAGGGATTGACCGTAGCGAGTGCCATAGAACAAGCGGCCAACTTAGGTCCGACTCTTCGTGCAGTGTTAGGCCTTGATGAGGCAACAATGAAGGACGTAGTAATTACATATGTGTCGAATGGGCCTCTCGTCGAGCCTGCGCAGGAAAAGGATCTACCTCCGCAAATGACAAGTCCGCTAAATTGGTACAAGGCTTACATAAAATTAAAAAACGCCAAAGACTATATTTATGCGGAAGTTAGACCTGAGCATCACTTCAAACATTACTATGTACAAATTCATCGGAGTGAATTGTTCCAGCTTTTTCAATCTGCGCGAGCTCGACAAATCTATCATCGGTTGCTACGTTCGTAAGTGATTTATTTCTACCCCATCTCGTTCATTGCCCGCACTATATATATATATATATATTGTCCTAATTAACTATCTTGTTGTGTATGCGAGAATGAAGAAGCGGGAATGCATGATAAGGAACATCCATGATGTTGGGTTCATTGACCCACATATCGTTAATTCATATGTGTTACAACATTTTCCCGCCGACATGGAGGCCGACCTGTGGATGTTTTTATCAAGTCGGGAACTCAAAAGTGATATTCTATTTCCTTACCATTTTGGGTGAGTGTTTCTGTCTTGAGCACATTCTCTTTTGTTTACTATAATCGATGAGTTAATTATGCATGACCGTGCATGTATCGTGTCCGCGAGTTCCACCGGATTCTCGCTAGTAATTCAATTTCACGACTCCACAGTTCTCATCCACGACTCTCGAATCTGAATGCAAAGCTTTGGGCCGACTTGAGAAAAATGATGCAGAAGTAATTATATATTTTCATTCACTTGCGCTCTATATCGATCGGCCTATTTTGTTCATTTCCTAATATCAAGTAACTAATAACTCTCTTGTTCATTTAATTTTCTTTGCCTCGTAGGGTTTGGACACGGTTCGTAGACACAAAGGTCGGTGAATTCAAAAAAGAGCTACGAGTGGAAAAGGGTAGTGTCTGCGACCCAAGATATTCAGCCAAAGGGGACCAATCTATGTGGATACTATGTTTGTGAGATGATCCGGAGATACACCTCTGAGCGGATTTCGTGTCCGAACAACATTAGCAGGAATAACCTTCGGAAGACGCTTAGTCTAGAAGCTCGCTTCCGACCACTTCAAGAGGAACTAGCTGGATGGATCGCGAAGCAAGTCATCGATCCTAGTGGAGAACACTATGTAGAGGATGTAGAACTTCATATGCAGTAAATCATATGTATGGAAACTAGTTCAAAATTGTATATGGTCATCGATATTGAATATATATTGTCAATTCCTCTTGAATTCTTTTTGGTTCTAATTTCAAATTTGTTTGAAATTGTACGTTCATATGCATGTATATGTAGTACCGTAGAATATGTGAAACTCCTTCAAAATTAAAATAAAACAGAAAAGAAAATAAAACAATACAAACTAAAAAGAAACCAGGTTTAGGGGGGGGCTAAAACCCTAAACCTCGCGGCGGCCTTTAGTCGCGGTTGGCCGAGAGGACCGCGACTAAAGGTCCTCCGCCCCGAAGGAGTGCTGGCGGCCACGTGGAGGCGCCTTTAGTCGCGGTTCGTAAAGAACCGCGACTAAAGGGGGTGGGCTTTAGTCGCGCTTGCTTGGTCGCGGTTGCGCAACCGCGACCAATGGCAGTTGCGAACCGCGACCGAAGCCCTTTTTTCCACCAGTGACATAGCAGAGGAAACACTACTGGGCTGCAGAAATTCGGGGGCCCCTCGAATTTGGGGGCCTGGATCGATCGATCTCTTCGATCGTGGCCATCGACGGGGCTGTTCTGGTCCATGTCTCCGTGAGTAGCAGAAACTGTGTGATTGTTGAACGATAGAGAGGGAGAGAGATTGGCGGAATATGTTGGATGTATTATTGAGCCTCATGGGCGAGTATATATAGGCGTACAGGTATCATCTTGGAGTGCAAGGCAAGACACGAGAGTCCTATCTCTATCCTAGACTATCCGTTTATACGTACACGAAATATATCTCTAACACTCCCCCGCAGTCGTAGCGGGAGCGTCGTGAACAACATGAACGACGTGGACGGTCAGACTTGAGATAAACCGAAGTGGACCCCAGAAGGCTGACACTCCCCCGCAGTCGTAGCGGGAGCGTCGTGGACGGTGTAACGTCGCAGATGCTTGGACTGTAGAAGAAGCTGAGGTGCTCATGCGAGGTGATAGCCCTTCGTGCCGATGTCGAGGTAGCCGAGAGCGTGGGTGCTGCAACCTTGGTCGGGGTAGCCGCGCGAGGGGATGCCGTGGTCGATGTCGTGGTCGGGTGCCGGTGTCGAGGTAGCCGCACATGAAGCCGCAAGCGCATAGTGCGCGAGGAGAGTGACGGAGACGCGTCGAGGCGGTCGTGGAGGTTGTCAATGCCGAAGTCGATGCGGTCCGAGCCGTCGAGGACGAGGTGCTGCCCTAGTTTTGTCGAACTAGGCGCACGTCGGGGACGAAGGCATACTCCGGTTTCGCCGTAACCGAGTACGCAAAGACGAAGTCGGCGACACGGTCGAGGCAGTCGTAGAAGAGTCGATGCCGATAAAGACGTTGTCGAAGCCGATGAAGACGAGGCGCCGGCCCGAGCTTGCCGGTGCTCGGGGGCGCGTCGGGGATGAAGGCACGCGTCGGTGTTGCCAATACCGGGCGTGCGAGGGAAGGGACCATCATGGACTGCTAGGTCGTGGTGGACGGAGACGTAGAAGGCGGCGAAACCAGCGGTGACCAGGAGTGACCATGCTGGATGCCTAGACTGTAGAGGTGGTCGGCGAGGCCTGCGACGACCAGAGTGGTCATGCAGGGTACCTGTGGAGGTGCGGCGGCGGTACTCGAAGTTGGCGAGGAGGAACCCGGCGGCTTGACGTAGACCTTGCGCTGACGGTGGCGACCTGCGCCGATGGGGCGGCGCGGTAGTAGCCTAGAACGTCGGTGCGCGGGGGACGGCGAAGTGGACTGCGTGCGGCAACGTCTCGGCCCGAGGGGCCGGCGTAGCTGCAGGGCGCGAGTCGATGCAGCGGCGGGAGGCCACCAGCAACGTACACGCCTTGGAAGGTGCGTCGGAGGCCGGTAGCATGGACCTAAGGCGGCGGTGCTGTGGCCCGAAGGGGCGACGCAGCGGCAACCCATAGCTCGATCGATGGTAGGCGCGTGCTCGGGGACGTGCTTGGCGGAGACGTGCGCGCGGTCGGTTGATCAGACCGACGACGGTGCTGTACGCGCCATGACGTGGATGACGTGCCGCAGATTGGAGTCGTTGGCGACGTTGTCGGTCATGTCCCAGGCGATGACGGCGAAGACGGACCAACGATGGAGACCGCGCGGGCGAGACAGCATGCTGCGTCGCACGTAGGCGTCCCGTGTGTGATGCGTGCGGCCGTGCCGCGCGGTTGATGAAGATGGCCGGTGCAGTCGACGCCGAGGTTGGAGTAGAGGCGCGTGATGACGACGGCGGTGGGTGACTCAATCCGATCGAGGATCGGCGAAACCAAAAAAAAGAAAACGCCGGTCGAGCGACTGGCAGAGCAAAAAGAAAAACCAATCTACGGATTGGAAACAAAAGACTCGAGGGAGCGGATCAACGGATCGGCGGACGAACCCTCATACGGATTGCGCGCCCCCCGGAGTAGATCATGGAGATCGACCTCCCCGGGGGCGGCGCGGCGCGGAAGCTTGGGGGCGGCTAGGTTAGAATCGGCGCCGCTCTGATACCATGTTGAACGATAGAGAGGGAGAGTGATTGGCGGAATATGTTGGATGTATTATTGAGCCTCATGGGCGAGTATATATAGGCGTACAGGGATCATCTTGGAGTGCAAGGCAAGACACGAGAGTCCTATCTCTATCCTACACTATCCGTTTATACGTACACGAAATATATCTCTAACAGTGATCCCTGCCCCTCATCCTGTCGGTGAGCCAGTCCACCTTGCGGCGGGTGTTCACAAAGATGACACTTTAGGTGATGGCAAGAGTCTCATACAGGTCACAGAGTGTGTCAAGCTTCCACTCTTCCTTCTCCACATTGACATAGAACTGCTTGATACCCTCAAGGGTAAAAGCATCTCCACTCGTTTGCCCTCCCCACGCCAAAATTCGGGGAAATTTACGTCCGGATTGGATGTAAATTTGGCGTGGGGAGGAGTTGTTTCCCAGTCGCGTCCTCAGGCGAAGACGACGATGTAAATTTGAAAAACTTAAACTTGACAAACTACGGCTAAAAACGGGCGAATTTAGACTAAATTTAATGATATTTACTATATAGAGGGCGAAGTTCATACATAGAGGCCGAATTCGACTATATTTCGAAGTCGGCTAGGGGAATACAACTTAAATTATAAAACACGGCGTTCTACATGCCCAATTGGCGGTAGAACACCGTGTAGTCGCCGCCGTCGTCGCCATCGTCGTCGGAGTCGTCGTCGAACTACGGCAGCGCGGCCCGGGCCGCCGCCCCGGCCGGCGTCTCCCCACCGAGGCGGCGATGGCTTGTACCATTCGTCGTCCGAGGCTTCGAGGTCGACGACGGGGCGGCGACGCCGGATGGAGGTGTTGCAGGCCGGCGGTAGCGAGCGACGCCGGCGGCGGCGGTTGGAGCGGCGGCCGCGGGCGGCGAGTTGACGCGCGGCGGCCGGGTCCATCGACCGCCGCCGCCGCTCCGCCTCCTCGCGCTCCCCGGCCGCGCCGACCACTCCGGGCGGCGTCCTCGGGGAGGGCGTTGTCGGCGGGCACCAGGTCCTTGAGCGACCCGGCGATCGCCTCCGCAACGGCGGCTTCCTCCGCGCGCTTCGCCTCCTCCTCGGCGAGCCTCGTTTGCGGCGGCGTTGGCGGCGGCGGCGCCGTCCTCCTTCGCCGACTTCCTCTTCCGCCCACGCTGCGGGGAGGAGGGCTCGCGGATGACGAGGGCGCCGCTGCGCCCTCTGGTCGGCGGTGGTGGAGACGCCGGCTCCTTCTTGACGCGCGCCGGGACGGCCTCGGCGCCGATCCGGAAGACGACGAGCTGGCAGCCATGCGCCGTGGCTGCCAGACGTTCCCCCGGCGGCGGCTCACCGATGCCCTCGATGCAGGGGGCATCGTCAGCACCGGGAAGTTTCCGCCCTCGATGTGCTCGAGGACGTTCTCCAGCGTCTGGCCCGGCGCGCTCCACCAACGTCGGCGGCCCGCTGCGTTGTTGCGCGCAGGCGGAGGCGGCGGGCCGTCGTAGGCCGCCAGCTCCCGCTCCCACCGCCGGAGAAAGTATGAGTTCCACCGCGTGTAGTTGTCGGGGTGGTGGCGCGGGTCGGCGAGCTCCTCGTCCGTCATCGTGAGCCGCGCCTCCTCGATGGCGACGTCGAGGGCTTAGCCCCGAGACGGCGGCGGGATTGGTACGCCGCCGCGACTTAGCCGCCACCCGCCGCCGGGAGGCCTCGTGTACGGCGGGCAGGGGTACCCCGCCTGGTGGAGGAGGTGCCCCTCCCACTGGTGGAGCGACCGGCGGGGGAAGCCATTGGAGGCTGCGCCGTCGTCGTCGGAGAACGCCATCGTCGTTGGAGGTGGAGGTGGAGGGTGAGTGGAGGGAGAATGGAGGAAGAGTGGAGCAGGGGCGTCGCGGCGAGCGGAGTGGCCTTAAATAGGCGCGGCGGGCGCGGCGAGCGCCGGCGATTAATGCCGCGTGGAAGACGATGCGTGCGCGGAAGACGATGCGACGGCATTAACTCGCCGCGTGGAAGCTACGCGGCCGGCGAATCGCCGACCGGCGGCAGGCTTTTACAGCGCGCGGAAGACGATGCGATGAGGACGACGATCGGTGTCTCTCGCCGACAAGTTGGGGCCACCAGACGCGCGGGAAGTTTCCTCGCCGTTTCGCGCGCTTTTCTTTCGTCTGGAATCCCCGAGAGCTCCCCGGGGGGCCGGGGATGGCGTGAGATCGCCGGATGAATTTAGGCCCAAATCCGGACGAAATCGAGGAACCAGGGGCGCGACTGGGCTGAATTTCGCTGTCCGGATGGAAAAAACTCGTTCGGGGCCTAGTCGGGGAGACGAGTGGAGATGCTCTAAGCTCATCCCTCTTGACAAGGATCCTCACAGGTTTGTTCATGAACTTGCGGGTGATCTCAAGGGTTTCAGGAGGCATGGTAGCAGAGAAGACACCAACTTGAATCTTTGGAGCAGCTGGAAGATGTCATAAACATTGGGGAAAAAAGAGGGACTGAGAGACCTCCAATCCACCCTCCATCTGCATCCAACGGACAGCAACGCAAGGCGCGGGTCAGTCCCGAGTCAACCCTTCCTCCTCACGCGAGCGCAAGGCAAAGCACTGAGGCCGGAAAAGAACGAGCGCGCCCGCCGGCGCCGGCCACCTCCGCCTCCGCAGTTCAGCTCCCTCCGACGACCCCCTTTCAGACCCCTCGATCAGCCGTCCTCCTTGGCTCCTTCCCGCGTCGCTGGGCGCCATCAAGCTCGTCATCAGATTGCGGCCTCTCCCTGAGTCCCTGACATACTGCTGTTTTGCCCCTTTGTTGTTGTTTTGCTGAACTGAAATTGGCCTGATGTTCTGCCGTTTGAGTGTTAATAGCTGAACACAATTCAGTTTCCTTGTTCTGCTACTGGCAGTCTGAAAAACTGTGGTGTGCTGTGCAATCTGGACGTCTGCGTAATCGATCTTCAGCTCCTGGCTACCAACAGCAAGGAAGGGCATACGGGGGCGTCGTAGAGCAGTCCAATGCTTCGACGGAGGTGGAAGGAACGAGCAACCGACGGCGGCCGGACCGGCGTGGGTCACCTCCAAAGCTCCGTCGTTGCAGGTGGGCGGATGGGACGGCGTGGGTCACCTTCAGAGCGGACTCGTTTCCGGAGGTGAGCGCAGCGGCGGCGGCAAGCTCCGCCCAAGAGCTGCCCGACCTCTTCCTATCAGCATTGTGCTCGTTCCCCTTGCGCTCGCGTGAGGAGAGAGGGTTGACTCGGGACTGAATCGCGTCTTGCGTTGTTGTCCATTGGATGCAGATGGAGGGTGGATTGGATTGGATGCCTCAAGGCGCTGCGTGCCTTGCTTGAAGGTTGAAGCCAGCAACGTGGCGTGGGAGCTGATCGACTCTCTCCCCATCGAGGGCCGATCGACCAAACAGGGCGAAGTTTCTTCCAAAGTCTTCTCCCGCGTCGCTTTCCCCTAATTTTTTTTAGGCTCAAGCACTGGCAAACGTTATCCGGTATGTCCCATTGGCCAATCATTCCAATACATCTCCGGGGTTGCTTGTTTCAATTAACTTCATATGATTACTAAACAGTTAATAAATTAATTAAAGGTACGGCCACCATCTCAAATTAGTTGACCTCGCCCATACATGTCCTTTGTCATTCCAAGAAAGCTTTCCAACCAGGAGAGGAAATAGCACATAGCACCACATGTTGGTGGCATTTTTGCACAGAACCACAACATGTGTTTGTTTTTGCAAGGAACACCACATTTTGTTGTAATCACTTGCACAAAACACATAATCCATTATTAAAAGTTTTTAATGGACAATTAATCTCCATTATCGTCTGAACCGGTATGTTCAGGCCGGTTCGTCTAGCTGCTAGGCATACCTATGTCAGTAGCCCCCGAGGATTTTGCTTGAATCATAGAGTCGAGTAAAATCTCCATCGTAAAACTGAATCACATGTTTCGTAAAACTTTCGAATCATAACAAATATTTTGCTCAGCATCTATTTTGTACATGGATGATGGTAAATGGGGCTGGTTCATCTGACGGATCAGGTACTAGTTAACTGCTCTTGTGGCAAACCCGCATAAACCCACTTCAAGCTCGAGTCCCTAGACTCGAACTCGGGATACTGGCATAACTCGACACGCGCCGCTCAAGTAGACCAACTTGTACTTTCTTTTGTTTTTCTTTTTTGTAGATATTGCCGCCTTTTGCTGCTCCCGATCATTTAGGTAGGCTCCCTATGAGCCGTATTTTGTAAAGACTCGTTTATGTAATGTGCTATGAATATGAATGAAAATCTGGTGACATACCAATTTGGTTGAATAAGGAGAGAAAATACCACATTACGCTTTGTGACAGCGGGCTAGACTGACTAACTGGCTATTAAAACTTTTAATGATTGGCTATGTGTTTTGTGCAAATGATCAAGCAAAATATGGTGTTCTATGCAAAAACAAACGCATGTTGTGATTCCTTGCAAAAAAGTCACCAACATGTGGTGTTAGATGCTATTTCCTCCAACCAGGACGAAGTTTCTTCCCAAGCCTCCTCACTCGTTTTCTCTTTTTCTAATTCTCCCGCGTCGCCTTCCCCTCTCTTTTTTTTAGGCCCATTGGCCAATAATTCCAATATACATCTCGTGGTTGCTTGTTTGAATTAACTTCATATGATTAGTTATACAGTTTAATTAGTTTCAAAAAAGTTATACAGTTTAATTATAGGTACGGCCTCCCTTTCAAATTAGTTGACGCCGCCCAGACATGTCCTTAGGCATTCCAAGAAATCTTTCCTTCACAATCTAGTACAGACTTGCAAGAAATCGCTCGGCACTGCTAAGAAGAACTTGGGACTTCTAATGGCGGAAGTTGCTGCTGCTGTTGCGATAGGGTGGGGCATGCAAGCCGCAGGGTGGGTCGCCTCGCCCGTCATCTCCGATCTATACAAGAAAGCATCCTCGTATCTTGGCTTTGATGCATCGGAGAAGCTAAGTGAGCTTCAGCCAAACATTTTATTGTTGGAGCGGGTGATCGGAGCAGTCGAGGAGAGCCCTTACAGGCCTCGATTAGAGGGGCTGTACAGCAACCTTAAATCTGCTTTCTATGAAGCAGAGGAAATCCTAGATGATGTTGAGTATTACCGTCTTGAGAAGATACAAGATGACAGGCTCAAGGCAAAGGTTGTCGGGCCTTCACATCGCTTGAAGCAGATCTGGTCTGCCGTGAAGAGCTCTCCACTAAAACACAAGGTCCTTTCCTGCCTCTATGTGTTTGTATTTCTCTCGGTTTTCCAAAAGTACTTTTATATGCAAAGTATTACTTCCTCCTATTCATAGTAAGAGCATCTCCAGTCGCGTCCCTTAAAAAACGTCCGGCACAAATGATTTGGGGCACGTTTAGGACCGCGCCGGACAAAAAGAGATCAAAAATCTGTACAGAAAAGAGACCCTTTCCAGCCGCGTCCCTCAAACAGCGTCCGGATGCATGCATTTTAATAGAAGGGACCACCCCATGTGAGAAAAGTAAGTGAGAGAAAGTGTGGGGAAAGAGAATGACATGTGGGAACTAGGAGCTGCATGCATATGGGCTCTCATTTTGTGTCCGGCGTCCCCGGTAGAGAGAGTCTCTACCGGGGACGCCGGACACAAAATGAGGCGCTATTTAGCTTTGGGGGACGCGACTGGAACGCGATTTTCTCCATTTCTTGTCCGCCGTCCTCCAAATGCCGTTTGGGGACGCGACTGGAGATGCTCTAAGTGTCTCTGTGAGGGTTTTAGTTCAATTTTATCAAAAATTAAATTAAAGCCATAATACTTATATTATAGACCAGATGGAATGGATGTGGTGTTTTGGCTCATAGATGTACATGAACCTATTATGGAAAATGCATTAAAAACAATATGCTAAAACATAGAAAAAAATCGAAATAAAATTTTACGTGTACGTCTGGATATTCTATGTTTGCACACAAATCTTCGGAAAAAAATGAACATTTTATGTGGCCTGTGTAAAAAATACCAAAACAATTGTCACGTAAATAGTCATATGTTGCATCATCAAAATTACCTTTTCTTACATGGGACAAAAAGTATTTATTCCCAAAAATGTATGAGCATATAACGTCGAGATCTATATGCAAAATTTATTTCAATTTTTAATTTTTTTAAAATATATTTTCATACAACAAGTTCATACGCACCCATGAGCTGAATTAAATTTTCCGGATGGAATAACAAAATTTTTTTTGCTATTGCCAAACATTCGATTTTTCTGGTTTATTTGGGCACACTAGCTTTACAACTCTGCGGCCATAACCTTCCCTGTAATAGCGGTAACAACACGAATGTCGAAGTATATAAATAGATTGTCTATCTATTTCCGTTAGTTTGTACTTCTAGTAGCGTTGGCTAGTGCATGAAGTTTAACATGGTATCAGAGCTTAGGGTCTCGAGTTCGAATCCTGAGTTTCGCAATTTCACCTACAATTGTTGTTGTCCCTTCAGAGTTCTCGTATAGGCACGTCTTGAGTCTGCCTCTGACTCTACACGTATTGACTTGTTTCCCATCTTTTCCGGGTCACACGTGAGGGGACTGTTGAAATTTATAAGTAGATGGCCTAGTTTTTTTCATCAGTTCGAACTTTTAGTTTTTTTATGTTTTTGAATTTTCACCCGCGGGGAACGGGTCCCCACCTGAATATATTTCATTCAAAGTTGCCTATGAGGCTTTTCATCCTCTACAAAATAGGGTTCAAGTGAACCACAGTTTTACGGGGGATACAAGAGAAGAGAAAGAAAGAGGAAAATAACACACCCAACAACACAACAACACAAAAGCAAGAAAGACAAGGAGGTCACTCCGAGAAACCTAGGAGACAGTTGACCGATGAGAAAACCCATCGCGGCACAAGCACAACGATCACAAGGAAGAGTCAGCGACACGGCAGCAGGAGGGACATCACAGCTTGAGGCATCCCGATAATCGAAAGGCAACGCGCATCCGAGACCACCCGGCGCGCCGACATCACATGTGTCGGGGGGGGGTGCCGAAGGGGCGTGCGACCGAGACGATGCCACGACGCCTGTGTGCCTACCAGCTGGAGTCGAAGGGCATCACAGAGCAGAGACACACCAAGAGCACTCGCGCACGGAGCACCCTCACCGCACGTGGGGGTCATCGTCGTAGTCGAAAGGCATAGCACCATCGAGAGTAACCCCAACTCCACCTAGGTCCGATATACCCGAAGGGTGGGCAAGCCGAGAGCACGAGCGAAGACCACCCGCGCCAGCCACGCCAGCCACGCCATAGAGCTTCGACAAGAACCCGACGCAAGAGCCTAGCAACCAGCATGGAGAAACCACCACCACCACTGCCACGGCTCGCCTTGGTAGAGCGAGACCGTACCCATGGCCGCCAACTACAGAACCAAGGGGCACACCAGTACAGAGGGAGCAGCACCCTCTAAAACTTATGGCAAGACAGAGGAGGCTCAACACTCGGCCCCGACGGCTCCCCACGTGGGGAGCAAGTCGCCACCATGGTCGCCACTGCAAAACCACGGCACCAGCCAGCTCCAACGGCACCCCGCTGAGGATTATGACCGAGCACAGAGGTGGACAACCCGCGCAACCACCAGAGAGCACACCACCGACCACCAGTGGAAAGCACACCAAGGGCAGCCACCCACCGCCCAGCACCACGCCGACCGGTAAAGTGGGCCAGCCCAGACCACCTAGCCGGGAGGCACCAAGAGCCCGGGGGAGATGCCCGACACCACGCCCGGAAGCACAACTTGGGAGCAACCGACCCCAAAGCTTGGGAGTAACCGGCCCCAAAGCACCACCAACCAGCCACCACCACCAACGCCGACCAGGGCCAACCGACGCCACGCGCCGCCCGTAGAGAGAGGCGCCCGAGCCGGTCCATGCGGGCCCAGATCAGGCCCGCCAAACCACCGATCCGGGGGAACCGCGACGGCCGCTGCCGCAGCTAGCGGCCACGCCGTCGCCGCAGCAACTGCGCCGCCGTGCTCCAGCCCGCGCGACTCCCAGGCCTGGCGATTTCGGCCCGCGCCGAGCACACCACGCTAGGGGGGCCCGCTGCCGCCCACAGTCGGCCTTTGGCCGACGGCGCCATCCGGGCGGGGGCGAGGAGAGGGAGAGGTCGGGGGAGGGCGAGAAGGGGTCGCGGGGGGGGCTCTCCCGTCGCCCGCGGGAGCGACGAGGGAGAGGTCTCGTTTCCTCGTAGCGGATCCTGCCGAACCCGAACTTTTAGTTGGTTGGCTAGTACATGAAGCTTAACAGGTTCAACATTTATTAGTAAGTCAGATCTCATAGTTTTGTATCGTAAATCCATTAGTTTATTTTGCTAGCTTAATCTATGTGATACAAATGGCTCTTTTTTTTCTGAAGATGCACCAATCTATTATTAGTTAGTAAAAAATACCAAAAGTGATAGAAATCACATGTAATATCTTGAACCACCTAACAACGATTACAATCACGAGAATAAGCCGAACGTGCGCTAGAGCGTTACAAAGCATACCAACAAACATGAAAACTGGGCACTGCTCTTGCAGGATATTCAGTTAGGTGGCTTGTGAGGGAATAAAAGAAATCTTGTTGCTCACCACCCTATATCTAAATTAATCATGGATCCGCCCCTGATCCTAGGGTGTCCACCGAACAAACAACTCCATGTCCCTCCAGCTGCGCTAGGCGAAGAATACTATAAGGCTTGTTTGGTACTAGAGTTTTACTGGAATTAGTAGGGATAATTTGCTCCAAATTTTAAATCCCCACTTATCCTCAATGCATGTTTGGTGCTAGAGTATGAGCGAGTTTAATCCCCACTTATCCCTACTTTTCCGAAAAATTTAGTGTATTTTTTCAATCCCTAATACTCTACCCCTACCTAGTGGATTGGGGATGGGGTTTTGTGGGTATTGGGTGAATTCTGCTGTCACCCAATACTCTAGAGTATTATCCCCACTAATCCCCACTAAAACACTAGTACCAAACAAGGCCTAAGGAGGAACTACATCTAACATCATCATGATGGGCACCATCGCCTTAATACTTCGACAGTGACACTCTCGCCGGCAAGAGGCTGGGATCTGCCACACAGGGTCCCTCCCACCATGTCAAAGGTCTGAAAGGTCATCAAATGCGGGGTGGGCTAGCAGCGTCCCCCACACAGGGACGGAGACCGTAAACGGCTCGGGGCCTCGGAGAGGCTCCATTTACGGTAGGGTGGGCAATCCAATGGTCATGGTCACATATTCCTGATGTCTTGAATAAAGATACTCCCCCTTTCAAATTAATTAACTTCACTTTATCTAGATACAAATGTATCTAGTTAAAAACGAATCTAGGTACATTCATATCTAGATAAAGTGGAATCAATTAATTTGGACCATAGAGTACAAAAGTTTATTCATCTTCTCTAAACTATTTGAAAAGGAAACTATTCGATCTGCATATGTATTCTACAATTTCACAAGAGTCAAGTGAGACGTGCGCTGAGCATGCATGTGGAGGCAGATCTGCTGAACAGCGTAGGGGATATCAGGACGCGTTCGTGTGAGGTACTGAAGGACTTCGGCGAAGCTCCTGTAGTCGGTAGCGTCAGTGAGAGGCTCAACATCGGTGGCGGAAAGCTTCGGGGATCTAGGGTCGGCCAAGAGTGGCAGTCTCTCATACCGGATCACTAAAGAATATCCAAAGCATAATATCGTTGTGACATAAAGAGACCAGTAGAAGAGTAGATGGCTACAATACCCAGGAACAAGTGGAGGTCCCCGAGATCAGTCATGGCAAACTCATTGTGCAGACGAGCGAGGAGGCGTTGGAGAAAACTCGTCGAAGAGGCGGTTACAATGATGTCATCCACATAAAGCAGCAGGTACGCCATGTCGGTGCCAGAGCGTAGGACAAACAAGGACGTGTCCGTTGCGGAGGCAAAAAAAAATCCTAGAGTAGGTAAGTATGTAGCAAACCGGGGATACCAGGCACGAGGATCTTGCTTCAGATCGTACAGGGAATTGTGGAGGTGGCTGACATGATCCGGGCGAGACTCGTCAACAAAACCAGGGGCTGCTGACAGTAGACCAACTCATCCAAAGAACCGTTGAGAACCGCATTCTTGACATCAAGCTGCCGGATGGGCCAAAAGAGCTGGAGGAAGCAACGTGAAGAACGAGCTGGATCGTAGCAGGCTTGACAACCGGGCTGAAAGTCTCGTTGTAGTCGATGCCCGGATGTTGGGAGTACCCACGAACAACCAGCACGCCTTGTGGCGAGCGAGAGTACCATTGGAGTGGAATTCTGATGATAGATCCACTTGCCGGTGACAACATTGGCGCGCAGAGGGCAAGGAACGAGGAACAAAGTGTTGTTGTCGATGAGAGCCTGGTACCCAGTAGTTATGGCGACATGCCACTCGCGATCCTGCATCGCCTGGCGGAACATGGTGGGAATGGGGCCAACGATGGGGTCGACGACTGAGAGATTCAACTGATCCACAGGACATACTTGACGTCCAGAGCGCATGATCGAGAGCTAAGGCGCCCTGCTTGGTGTTGACGACGAGGCAGCCGCGGCGACAACCGTTCCTGCCGCGGCAGCCTGTCGAGGGGGCATGGTGGCAGCCGCGGCAGTGTGCGGAGGGGAGGGGGAGCCTCCTAGCGGGGTGCATGCGATGATGGTGGTGGGGCCGGCGGCTGCGCGGTCGGCGTGCCGAAGAGGAGGTCGAGTCGGCGCGGAAGACGATGCTGCATAATGAAAGGGAAAAACAATCTCATCAAAGACAACATGACGTGAGACTATGATTTTGCCGGTGACAGGATTATAGCAGCGATAACCACGATGGTTAGACGGATACCCAAAGAAGACACACTCATGGATCGAACACTAAGCTTGTGAGGAGCGGTGGATGCAATGTTAGGATAACATATGCAGCCGATGACACTAAGATTATTGTAGGAAGGAGGACGGCCGTGGAGACATGTGTATGGAACTTGGGAGTTTATGGCGGTGCTAGGACGGCGGTTTCGAAGATATCTGGCGGTATCTAGAGCCTCAGCCCAGAGATACTCTTGAATGTGAGTCTGGAACATAAGGGTGCGCATAGTATCATTAATGGTACGGATGACACACTCAGCTTTGTCGTTTTGTTGGCAAGTGTAAGAACACGACAATCGGAGTGTGGTTCCGTGCGTGGTGAGGAGAGAATCAGTAGTCTTATTGAGAAACTCGGAGCCGTTGTTGTCTGGAGAGAGCAAATAGTGACGCCGAACTGTGTATGCATATAAGCGGAAAAGTTTTTAAGAGTGCGTGCAGCACATGGTTTGTAACGTAAAGGGATATACCAATAAAAGTGCAAATAGTCGTCGATATTAACAAGATAATATCGAAAACTAGAAGTACTGATAATAGGAGATACCCACAAATCACTATATATGAAATAAAAAAATGATGCTAGACGCGGTAGTAGACTGAGTGAACGGCAGACGGACATGCTTACCAAGCTGACAGGCTTGACAATCACGAGTATGACTAATTTTATTATACTTGATAAAATCTAGACGCTGGAGAGCCAACATGGCATCATGCCCAAGGTGACCAAGACGCTGGTGCCACAAGCCGGCAGTGGCGATGGCGACAAAAGCGTTGGAGGACCAATAACGAAGGCCGGTCTTCCCAGAAAAAGTTTAGAGTTCTCCATCACTATTGCAACGAAGAATCACGTGACGGGTCTTCAGGTATTTTACAGAGAAACCAAAGGAGTCAAACTCAATGGAACACATGTTAACGCGAGTAAACTTGGGAACGGAAAGAAAATTACGAATAGAGGACGTGATTGAGTCTAAAGACGTACGTGACTTGAAGGTGTGCGAAAAGAGGTGAAACCGGAAGATGAAATAGGAATAGTGGTGCCGTCACCGGCGTGACAAAGTGTGGAGTAGAGAGAGGTGTGGAACGGGTTAAGTTACCATCATCGTTGGTTATGTGCGAGGAGGCGCCCGAGTCCATGACCCAACCACCTTGTTGCAGGGCTAGGTTGTTGAAGACGGTGATGAGGGCACTAGTAGGAAAAGCCTCATCAGTGGCGCACGAAAAAACGATTCTGTGGCGCATGGGAGGTGCGCCACAGAATTCTCGCCACAAAAATAAGCTTTCTGTGGCGCACCAGGCCGTGCGCCACAGAAATAAGGTTTCTGTGGCGCACCAGTTAGTGTGCGCCACAGAAATAGGTAGTTCTGTGGCGCATGTAATGTAGCTGCGCCACAGAAATAGGTGCGCCACAGAATTATTTTTTGGTGCGCCACAGAACTATCTACAGGTATACTCGATTTTGTGCTCCCTGGTGTACTATACAGGTTTTATACTGATTTTATACACCACATGCAGGTTATATACTGATATAATATAGACAGATATAATATGGACATATATAATCATCACATCATCATCACATTACTTAGAGCCCGATCGAGTTATACATATAGCTCCATACACTCATAATGCATGCAAATTAAGAAAGTTCTCATCATCTCTAGATACAAACGAAGTGACACCGGCCGCCGCCTACACTAGGATGAAATAGAGTACCGCCGCGACGATGGTGAGCAAGAGCGAGAGCACAAGGAAGGTCTTCATCTTGCTCTTCTTTGCTTGGTGCGCCCTCCACTTGGCAACCGCCTCGTGCCTAGTCGGGTACCCTTTGTAGCAGTTGCCGCTGAACTTGTGCACCTGTTTCTTGCACTCCTCCCACTCCTCGTACACTCCTGGAACCCGCCCCTCGAACACGACGTAGTACGTCATCTCTATGCATGGACACAAGGCATATTAGTATATAACGCAATGGAAAGAGTTAGAGAGTTCACATGCATACATATTCACAAGAATTAAAGCAAGGAAATAATAATAAACCTAAAAGACATATAGCATCGGTATCACATAAGTAATCAAGTTCAACGACAACGACTACAATAGTAATTGAAGTCCAACAAAAACGACCACCGTTTCGAGCAAATTAAGCAAGTTTAGTTTACAACACAGTACAAATTGTCCATCGATTCAAAGTAATGCTAAGCACACCGGTCTCGGTCAACGAGACTTATTCTTGAGCGGCTCCGGGAACGGCTTGTACAAGGCCTTCGTCGTCCATGTCCTTCCATCACCCTGCCTATGTAGGCGTTCTTCGATATCCCTCTTACACAACCCTCCGAGTTGGTATAAGAGCCCCGATGCGTTGGATACATCGTGTAATATAATTTCGAGAGCTTTACTTGGAGGCGATGGAAGTCTTCTCTAAGATCATCATCGTTGATCTCCCCAGACATTTTAATGGGGTCTCGCTTGCTAGGTGGCAGAGACATCATCTCCGCATCCTCGACAAACCCTTTAAGGTGATGGAGGACATAGAAGGCCTCCTTAATGCTGCCAGGCTGGCTGCTTGATGCAAGGGAAGTCGATCACGTGCTTGAACCCGAGCTTTTTAGTGTCCGGCCTGACAAATTACCCTTTCTTGTCGAAGGTGCCTCCATTTTTGGAGTAGCCAAGGATAGCCTCATCGAGAACACCCCTTATTCTCCTGTAGTCTTTCTTCGTCGTCGTATTCGACGAGTCGAAATACTTGGGCTAGTGACCACTTCGGGCAAAGGATGATGAGTGTGCGGTATTTGTCCCTGCTCAACACATGCAATTGAAATGGAATGTTGGAAAAGGATCGCCAATGGAAGAAATATATAAGAAAGCATAAGTTACGACGGCCGTGAGCGGATGTGTACTTACTCGGGAAAGACAGGCAGAAGAATGGTGTTCTTCTCTTTGTTCATGAGCATGAAGCTCTCGAGGTACCGCACCGCCTTGGTCCGTGTGCTTGAGCCGTCCTGGAGCTGGCTATCGCGCATGTAGTAGGGATCCGCTACCGCAATGTGGGGGGTCTCTCTCTGTTGATCTTCATCTGAAGATTGATCGCGTATAGGCGGACCAAGTTATAGTCGAGCCGTTTCGAGTGAAATAGATTGAAGACGTCCTCGAACGCTATGAAGAAGATATCCGCGGGGTCTTCATTGACGAAGTGCTGGTCGGACGGCACCTTGACCGAGAACACCGGGTAATTTGGATCCTTTTCTTTAAGAAGGACGCTCTCTTGATATTGAATAGAGTGCTGCAAAGGGAGCATTGGTCCACTTGCGAGGTGTTCCATGTCCGGAGGCAGTATAGGTTTACCAGCTTCATGACACCGGGGCAAGCCATCCGGTGTAGGTGGTACCATGTCGTCGGCCCGGATCCTCTTAGGAGCGAGGCTGGCTCGAAGATGCGCCCTTCTTGGCTCCTCTCTTCCTTGCCTTCTTCACCTGACCTACTTGGGGGTGCTTGTGGTGCTGATGGTGGTGCTTCGGGTGCTTGGTGGTGCTTACGAGGTTGCTTGGGGTTGATTTGGGTGGCTCCCCGATGATCGTCTTACGCAGCGTGTTAGGGCTGAAAACGGTAGCAGGCTTGACTTGAGCTGGATTGCCAGCCTCCGGAGGAGTGTCTTGAGAAAGACCCGTGAAGACCAGGCGCTGCTTCGTGACTGTAGGGGGACGACTAAGTTGATCGTTGTGTGTGCGGAAGGCTTGTTCATCCATAGGAGGCATGTACATATCTTGGCTGCAGGCGCCAGTGTTGATGTAGGCATCGATGTCATCATCATCCTCTACATCGTTGCCATCAAGTGGCGCCATGTCCTGGACCTTAGGTGGTGGCGGTTGCGATGCCGTCGCTTGGCGTACCGTGCGTCTAGTAGACGGTCGCTGCGGTAGCTCTCCCAACAACTTGTTTGTGGCGTACGGTGGTGACGGCGATCGTCGGTTCCTTCCGGGTGGCGGCGGCGACCGCCGGTTCCTTCGGGGTAGTGGGGGCGGCGACCGCCGTTTCCTTAAGGGTGTCGTCGGCGCCGGCGATCTTGGGCCGGATGATAGGGGAGGTGGCGCCGGTGCTTTTCTTACCACTCGGAAGACCCCCCCCGGACGAATCCGGTTCTTCGGCCATGTCATAAGCCATGAGGTGCAATCCCCAAGGGGCAAAACGTCGCCTTCGTCTGTGCCCGGAGGTTGAAAGGGGGGGATGGCGTAGCGGTACTCCGGCACTACCACTATCAACTTGACCTTCGCCACGTCTTCCGCCAATCTAGCGCCGTGCATAACGCGGGAAGCCATGACAAGGCCGCTAGCAACTTCCACCAACTTGCCGCCGGGCTCCACCGTTTGCAGAAGTATGCATGGTTCATCCTGAGTCGGGGCGCCATGTTGGGCATCGTGAGATGGCGATCACGAAAGGCATATATAGTTAAAGAAGATGACGCGAAGGAGTAACTAATGAGTTTACCTCCTTGATGGCGTCGATCTCGGCTACTGTCGATACAAGGGCGGCGGTTGGGGGCGTCGACGACCAGTTGGAGCTGCGGCGGCGGTTGGAGCTGCGGCGGCGTACGGTGGAGCCCCGACGCCGGCGTCGGGTGGAGCGGCACCGTCGGCGACACGTGGAAGCTTGAGTTGCTGCCGCGCGATGCTGGGCACATGTATCGGCCCCACTTGACCTCCCGCATTCCAAGCAGCTAACCCCTCCATCAACCCAGGGGGGATGATCTGCCGGATCTTCTCGTCCAATAACTTCTTCATCATCTCCGTGTTCTCCACAGGCTTTTCGGCCACCAGCTTCTCTAGTGTCTCCACCTTCTTCTTCAGCTCCTGAACCTCGGATTTATCCTTAGCCGATGACCTCCTCTCCAGCTTTCTCGTCTTGGCATCCGATCCGTAGTACTCGGATAGCTTCATACTTGAGCCAAAGCCGGACACACGGCCACCCGATGTCGGTGGCTTGTCTAGCTCCCTCTCCTTGTATTTGTTCATCGCCCTGTTGAAAGGCGTGTCCCACGGTTCCGTCGACCCCTGGGACGACAGGCCAGCCTTCGTCAACTCTTCATCCTTCGAGACAAAGGAACTTAAGGTTAGCTCATTTGGCTTCATTGCCTAATAAGATGAGCGAAATAATATAGAACTATCCTTACCAGGTACTTCTCGAAATCCCTCACGACTTCGTGATCCGTAATAAATTGCCCCGTCTTCCGGTCTAAGTAGTAGCGGGACCGGACAAAGTTCCTAACCTGTACATCCTCGATTTTGTGCCAGGGGTTTTCTTTCCCCAGACGTACCATCTCGGCATCCTCCTTGTCCCAACTGGGCTGTTTTCCTCGGTAACCTCCGCTTCCGCAATGGTGGGTCCCTAAGTTCAAATCTCGCATTTTCTTCCCCCGGGCGGTCAATTTTTTAACAGTGTCAGTCTCTAAGTAAGACTTGAATGCATTAAAGTCTTCTAAGGAGAGCGACGGGTCTTTGCTACTTATCCTCTCCCAGCTTTCACCGGCCTCGATCTTTCTCTTCGACCGGTTCTTCCAGCTTGCTCAAGGCGGTGCTCATCTTCGTGAGAGCTAAAGAGTCCACCTTCTTATTGAACGGCTCCGGGAACGTGTATCGTTGGTGAAGCTTCGGAGGAGGGATTGGACGATAGCCTCGTTCTCCTTGCTTACGAGGTCCTGAGTTAGGATCGGCACGGTTTCACGGACGATGCACCCTAGTTGCATGCCGTACCCTTTGGCAACCCACGAAGGCTCCATCGGTAGGCCACTTTCGGAGACTACCGTGACAGGCATCGGTGACGTTGGCGAGCACTTGCGGCCTCCGATCCCTCCTTGGCCTCCTCGCCGTCCTCTTCTTCTTACCCTCCCGAGGGTTGCCGCCGCTATCACCTTCCGTGCGGTTGGCCGCGTTCTCTTCACCGGTCGTCTCTTCACCGGTCCGGGCGGCGTCGTCCCGGGTATCGTCATCGTCGCCGGTGTCGGCGGCAGTGTCCCGGACCTCTTCCTCGGAGGCGGCGTCCCGGCCCTCTTCCTCATCATCGGGCGACTCGGCGGCGGCCTTCCGGGGCTGCTCGTAGCCCTCCCAGAAGTCCTTGTTGGCCTCTCTCGCTTCTTCGTTCTGGCTCCTGGGCTTAGAAGTGTTGCCCGACATGTTTATTTGCACTTCATTAAAAAGAGGCAACAAGTTAGTACAAAAGTCAACCAAAAAAATTCGGCATGACTTTTGCTAATTTTTCTACGTAGGAGTGCCCATTTCTCAACCGAAACGGAAGTTAATCAACGCTTCGGGAGAAATGGGCAACTCAATGAAATCCCTGCAAAAATATCCACCATATATCGACCATACAAACTTGCCCATCTACAATACATCAAACAAAAGCCAACATAAACCTGGAACATCTATTTCAGCATATTTTTTAACCTGAAGCAGTACAACAACAATGACTTTCTTAACCTGGAGCATCTACCACCTGGAGCACTACCACCTGGAGCAGTACACAATCTGGAGCACTACACAACCTGGAGCACTACAAAAACCAGAGTACATTAATTAAAGCTAGCACTTCAAACCAGAGAACTGCACTTCAAGTTTTTAGCTAACATTAATTCATTATATATGGGCAGTACCATTGGTACAGCATATAGAGAACACTGCACAAAAGCATATACAAGATAATGAGCATGAGCATGAGCATGATCATTTCATAAATGAATTCAAATAGTAGCATTTCATGTACTAGTAGCATTATAGAGCATAAACAAGCATACAAGATTATAGAGCAAGCCAACCAGTAGCTACTGCCAACATGTGACTTCAAATGAAAATGCTATTATTCCGGATATAATTAAATAGCGAAGCTTGAGCATCATATGGAAATGCTAGTGACTTCAAATGAAAATGCTATTACTCATAAATATACATTACAAAAGGCGGTAGCTAGTGACTTAAATTTTTTATAAATTCAAAGAGAATTATACCAATAGCTAATCAAATTTTAGTAGATAATTACTTAAATTTAAAAAGGCGAGTATAGAGCAAGCCAACCGGTAGCTACGCCAACATTTGAGCATGAGCATCATTTAACCTTACATTACATACATTATTTCCTACCATCTGCATAGAAGCATTACATAAACCCTTTTATTCATCATTGCATGGAAGCATTACATCAACCCTTACATTACATAATTATTCAGACAAACCTAGGACACACTAAAACTAGATGGCTGAAACTACAACTAACTACAACAAACTAGGATACCAAATCTTTGATTTTTTTAATGCCCTTCCTCGACCGAGCACAAGATAACTCCAGCTTTAACCTTTTCTTCAAGATTTGGTTCTAAATAGTAGGGCAACACCTCTCGTGGGTCCTCCTTCCCTCAAGCGATGCTTATACTTTTTCGGTTTGATCTTGCCCTTAGGTCTGGATTTTGGAGCTGGGAGAACTTACGTAGTGTATGTGAACACACCTAGCTGGTTCAAGCCATCTGCTTGCTTCTTCTTCCCTGAACACTGGCAGCGAAGCTTCCCTCTCTTGCACACTTCTCCTACGATACACTAGCAACTCCTTGTCTGCCCTACCCATAGAAAAAGTCTTGGAAAGAGTGGCATCCCTAGAGCCGGAGGCACCAAGGGAGCCGGTGCTCCTCCTCTTTGCACTCCGGGACAGGTTGTCCATGTTTGGTGTGGTTTTCAGGTTCACTACACTAGGCATTTATATAGGATGGAGGGCATGCACAGAGGGTATGAGAACACAAGCTGAACAGTTGTGTTACATAGGACAATGCCATCAGTTTCTTTTTTTGAATTGTGATGTCAATCCACAAGAGGGAGAATATTCTCCAAAATGGGTCAGAGACAAGCCATTGGGAATATTCCCCAAAATGGGTCAGGAGAGCCTGTCCATTCTTGCTAGGCGAGAGGCATTTTTGGTTCGAGAGGAATATTCTTGCTAGGGCGAGAGGTGGCCGGAGGTGAATTAACCTAAGCAATTTCATTTTCTAAACCTAGGCGGTAGCATTTCATTTTATTAACAAATCCTAGGCGGTAGCATTTCATTTTATTAACCCAAGCATTTTCTTTTTCTAAACCTAAATTTTCTACGCCAACAAAATAGCAAGAACTTTATTAGCTCTAGTGCAAGCAATGAATTAAAAAAACAGCAACCAATGAATTAAAAAAAATAGCAAGCAATAAATTAAATAGCATTTGAGCTGCATCATTTGCATTTACATTTAAACCAGGTAGCATCATTTGCATGAACAAGAGAACCTAAATCAAACGGCATCCAGCTCACCCAAAAATCAAACGGCAAGCAATGAATAAAGAAAACAAAAGCTGCTATCACAAGCAATTTGAACCGAGTAGCAATTTATGGCAAGCATGAGCATGAGCAAGCATTTTTTCATTTCATTATTGTTATGAGCATCGGCATGCCTACAGCAGCACCAATAAGCGATAGCAGTTTATGGCAAGCATGCCTTTGGTTTAATTCTTGTAACACACTAAATAGTATTGGCATAATCATGCACTTGATAATTGCAATATGGTTGTTCATTTAAAAAATACTACTTATTGCTATATCAACCAGTACCTACTTCATTTGCAAGTAGCATTAGGCATTTTCAAAATCTTTATTGTTTACTGCAAAACACAAGATACCAATTAATTGTTTACTGCAAAACCAACATACCAAACATATAAACAAATAATTCACACTGCATTAGTATTTCTTCTTGTTTATTCAGCCTTCTTAGATGAAATAATCTTCACTACATTGCATTAGGATTCAATCAGACGATTACATGGACAAATGCTACTCTAGGGATGCTATAAGATGAAATAATCTTCACTACATTGCATCCCAAAAGCACCAGAAAGAAGGACAGGGATTGGGGAGGGGGACAAGGGAGTGGGGACAGGGGAGAGGGGCTCTCACCGAACGGCGGCGGTTCAGGGTTGTGGTGGTGGCGGCGTTGTCCTCCTCCTCCTCCTCTGCGGCGGCGTGGCGGTCCTCCTCCTCGGCAGCGGCGTGGCGGTCCTCCTCCTCCTTAATCTGCGCGGCGGCGGCTCGGGCTTGGGGGTCCTGCTCGGTGGCGGCGTGGCGGTCCCCTTCCTCCTCCTCCTCGGCGGCAGCGGCGCTTGGTGGCGGCGCTTGGCGGTGGCGGCGCTTGGCGGTGGTTGCGAGAGCAGTGCGCTAGGGTTGGCTCTTGTCGGGGAAGAAACTGCTAGTGCGTGTGGGGAGTGGGGAAGAAAGCTTCAAGTTATTTCACCAAGTGTCTAAATTCTGTGGCGCACCACCCTAAGTGCGCCACAGAATTAAGCTTTCTGTGGCGCACCAGCTCTCTCATGCGCCACAGAATTCCTTAATTCTGTGGCGCACCTAAAGGGGCATGCGCCACAGAATTTAGACACTTAGCCAAACAAAACGGGTTACTGCTGTGTCCTGACAGATACATAGTACTAGTCTAGTGGTTAAGGCCAATGTTAGGCCATTAGTAGCCAGGTTCGAACCACGGCTACCACACAATTTTTCTTCCTTTTTTTCATATTTTAGTTACATTTCAATAAATAACACAACATTATTTAGTAATTAGTAGAGAGAATTATAAATTACTTGTCTCATACAAACATGTTCTTGTTTCTCTCACACACACATGCATGTACTTGTCTAACACACACACTCACACACATGTGATAGACCAAAAAAAGATCTTCTTCGTCCCGGCTCCGAGCTCTAGCGTCTCTTCGCAATCTTCTTGCCCTTTCGGTTGTTGGCAGTTGAATACTTTATGCCGGCCACCTTGAGATTTCTTCGCGTGAACGGACAACCTTTAGAGGGTAGGGAGGTCTTCCTTCTTACTTTACTAGTAGTAGGCATGTCGAAGTGCCTGTCGAATTCCTCCTCCATCTTCGGGTCACCGTTCTTGTCCAAGTCTTCCTCGTTGGCGTCTCCTTGCATTCCTATGATGCTCCTCTTGCCCCTCCTCACGACAACACGGCTAGGCCTCGACGGATCGGTGATGAAGAAGCATTGGTCAACTTGGCTACCGAGTACCCATGGCTCATTTTTCGCGGATGCGTTCTTCGATTTTGCATCGGGTATAACCATGGTTGTGAAATATCGGCCTTCTTTTTCGACCTTCTTGGCCCATCTCACACGAAACATTGGCACCGTCTCTCCACAGTAATTGAGCTCCCATATCTCCTCGATCCTTCCAAAAAATCTTTCCTTGACATTAGTCTCGTCATCGGCGTATGACAGCATAGTTACTCCTGAGTTTTGATTTTCACTATTTATGTCCTTTTCCTCGGTGTAGAATCTGTAACCGTTGATGTCGTACCCCTGATAGGTCCTTAGGTTCTGCGCGGGTCCCTGTGATAAGGTGTATATGAGTTTTTCATCTTCGGTAGAAGGCGTATTTCTCTGTGCTTCAACCAGTTGAGTTTGCTTGAACCAACGCGTGAAGCTGGAGTTGTGCTTTTTGGTTACGTCTCCCATCTTCCTCGGCCGGCCCATATCGATGTAATTCTGCTCGACCATGCTTTTGTGCTCTTGCACGAAAGGTTCGGTCAGTTTTAAGTGTTGTAGCGCGACCCGGTGAGCCCTGTCAAAGTCGTCGCGTCGATTTTCAATGCCGACATGGACCGAGCGGTAGCCCTCGCGGTGACCGACTCCGGCGAGCCTCCCGAGGTGCGTCTCGGGGGTAGACCAACATGATCCTCGTCGTCCTCGGTGCTTAGATAATTCGGCGGAAGGAGATGCACTCGTAGGTTAGAAACCCCTTGGCCATGCTTGCGTACTGGACGGGCCCTATTGCGAACGTATCCTTTCATGACACCGTTACGCCTTTCGAAAGGCATCATGTTGTGGAGGAACGTTGGGCCGAGCTGCTTGATGTCTTCAACGACATGGAGAAGGAGATGGACGCATATATCACGGAATGCGGGCGGGAAGTAAATCTCGAGCTCACATAGTATCACCACGATCTCATCCTGTAGCATCTTGAGCTGCCTCACGCCGATCGACTTCCTGGTGATAACGTCAAAAAAATTGCATAGGCCAAACAGCGTATCACGGACGTGCTCGTCCATTATGCCTCGGATCGCAACGGGAAGTATCTGCGTCATTAGCACGTGGCAATCGTGAGACTTCATCCCGGTGAACCTCTTCTTCGCTACGTCCAGATATCTGCTTATATTCCCCGAGTAACCGTGAGGAACTTTCACTCCTAGGAGGCACCTGAAAAACTGCTCGAGCTCCTCCGGACTCGTTGTGAAGCGAGCGGCGGGAAGCTGCACCGCGTTCTTCTTGGCCCTTTTACGGAGACGTTGAGTCCCTTTCGTCCGTTCATCATCATCATCATCGTCGTCGTCGGTATCGGGGCTTGAAGATCTTTCCCGATGCCAAAATGTTTAAGATCATATCTTGCTTTCGGTCCATCCTTGGACTTTTCCGAGTTGCAAAGAGTGCCAAGCGGACTCTCGGTAACGTTCTTCGTAATGTGCATGACATCGAGGCTGTGGGGCGTGTGGAGGACCTTCCGGTACTCCAAGTCGTGGAAAACAGACCTCGCTTTCCATACACCGAGCAGCGGCTGCGGCTTCGGTCGCTTCTTTCCCGGCGCCGGGCACTCCTTCCAATTTTCGAGAAGATCATCGATTTCGCGCCGCTCCTCGGGCGTGGGGGTCCATCGGGCTCATCTTTACCATTGAATAGATCACCGCGTTTTCTCCACGGGTGATCCAACCGAAGCCACCTTCGAGCACCTGGGTAGACGGTTTTCGAGGACCCGGGATCCCTTGGTAGTTGTAGATGCGGGGTATCGTCCATGCACTTCACACAGCCGTTGAATCCGTGGCCCACCAGGCGGATACATATGCGTAACCGGGATAGTCCGTGACCGTCGTGATCAACGCGGCTCTCATATCGAAATAAGTTCTAGTGTAGGCGTCCCACGTACGGGGTGGCGTCTTCCACAACATGTCTAACTCCTCTTTCGGCAGCCCGAGATACAAATGCATGGCGACACCTGGTTGTTTCGGCCCCTGAATGAGAATACTCAGGTGTATGTACCTTTGCTTGGTGCACGGCCACGGGGGTAGGTTGTAAGGCCATACAAACACGAGCCGGGTGCTATGCGTGCTACTCCGGTTGCCGAACGGATTGAGTCCATCGGTGCTCATACCCGGCCTGATGTTCCTTGCGTCGCCCCCGAACCTAGGGAAGGCGATGTCCAATGCTTGCCACCGTCCGGCGTACGAAGGGTGTGTCGGCATATAGCCCATCTCCGGATCTTCTTCGGGCTTCGCCTTTCCGCGTGCCATTGCATGAGCTTTGCTTCCTTAGGGTCCACGAAATACCGCTGCGGACGGGGAGTGATAGGAAAGTACCATACCACCTTTCGAGGTACCTTCTTGTTCCCAACCTTGTACCGTCCGTGGCCACACACCGGACATGTGGTTCTGTCCTTGTACTCGCACCTATAAATCACACAATCATTAATGCGGCGTGGTATTTTTCGTGCGGTAGGTCAAGGGGACACACGACTTTCTTGGCCTCCTCGGTACTACTTGGCAATGTGTTCCCCTCCGGGAGACGATCGTGCCGAGAATTTTAAGTTCTTGCTTGAAGCTGGAATCGGTCCACTTGTTCTGCGTCTTCATCCGCAGGTAATCAAGCGTTACATGCAAGCGTGTATCCTGCGGACGACACCCGGGAAAGATCGGAGTCATCCCGTCTTTCTCCATTTGCGACAGACTTGGCTCTCTCTCTAGCTACAACTCTATCGTTGCTCGTCTCCTGGAGGAGAAGATCTTGAACATGAGAGTCCCGCAAGGCCGAAATTAGCGGGGTCGCGCCGGAATCTTCTTCTTCATCATGATGATGTTCTCCGCCGGCATCTTCTTCTTCATGATGATCTTCTCCGCCGACTTCTTGTTCATGATGATAGTCCCCGTCGGCATGATGATAGTCTTCTTCATGATGATAGTCATCTCGCTCTACATGGTCTTCATGCGCACCATTTGATGGGGCCGGCCGCGCCTGGTTGTCTTGCATGAAACCGCGCCTCAGCGAGTGCTCCTCCGGTTGTCCGGAATCGGGGTTGATCCGGCGCTCGAGTTTGCATGATCGACACGGACATCTTATCTGGCGCCTATTGTTCCGAATCATGTCCTCCTTCGCGTCTATCTTGTATCTAGAGATTCGAGCGGAACTCATCGAGAGGACCATGCTTGCCCGCAAATGGTATACATAGAACAGGAAATTAGAACCGCACCAAATGCACACACATGCATGGGCCGTACCTCTCCTCAAGGTATTACATGGAGCGGAAAAATTCGGCATGACCTCTCCTCAAAGTAGGACATATGGGTAGTGCAAAACATGCCGAAACGGAAATGAATCAACATTTCGGCAAACATCCATGCACCACACCGGCACACACACACAAGCGCTTCACCTGCAACAACCATCCATACACACGACGGCCACACAAGATCTACAAGCATATGCATGTCTCCTCCAAGCATATGTATGTCTCCTCCAACTACTCACCTTCTAGATTCGAGACGAGACCGCGATCGATGAGTTCGAGAGGAGGAGAGAGTATGGAGAGCCTTCTCCTCAACTCCAATTAAGTATCAACCAAACTAAGTGCAATAAATACCAAAGCAAGTGAAAAGTAGAGTCAAAATAGTATGAGAGAGAAGGGGGGACGAGCTAGATGGAGGAAGAAGAATGGCTTGTGTAGTGTGGTAGGTGGGAGGTTGGCTCACTTTTGTATATCTAGTTCGCTAATTCTGTGGCGCACCTGAACATATGCGCCACGGAATACCTTATTTACGTGGCGCACGAGCAAAGCTGCGCCACAGAATAGCTTATTTTTGTGGCGCACTGTGGTCGTGCGCCACAGAAAAGCTTATTTTTGTGGCGCACCTTTGTACATGCGCCATAGAAATAGTAAAACCAATGATTGGGGGTGTCAGCTGGTGGGGCCCACCATGTTTTTGTGGCGCACGGTTCCTCGGTGCGCCACAAAAGTAAGCTATTTCTGTGGCGCAGCATGCTGGGTGCGCCACAAAATAATATTCTGTGGCGCATTTAATTTGGTGCGCCACAGAACTAAGCTTTGCCTATAAGGGTTTTCCTACTAGTGGGGCCGAGTTGTCCCATGTGGGCGTCGCAGTCGAAGGAGCGGAGGACTGTTTGACAGGTGGCCCAGTGGCGTGGTATGCCTGCGGGCGAGGTCCGAGGATGCCCGGACCAGAAAGGTCACACCAGTACACCACTGTCCGACGCCGGGGGAGAAGCACACCCAGGGCGGGCAGGGGCTGCCGCGCGAGTGGGCTGGGTGGCGCCACCTCCTTGGCGGCCACTAGTGCATCCCTTGGTCTTGGTCGCTAGCTTGCCCTTGCAAGCACCCGCGCTAGGGGCAGGACTACCGCCGCGACAGCCAGGGAAGAGGCATGGAGGGGCGGGCCCGCAGGTCTGCGCGACTAGGGCGAAGTTGGGTTCCACATTAGCCTACTGCATCTCCTCCATCAGCGGCATCGCCCGAGTGCGGAGAATGTTGGGCGGTGGGTCATTCATGGATATGACCATGGCGGCTGAGGCGAAGTGTGGCCCGAGACTGCGCAGGGTGTTCAGGACGTGGACACGATCGGTAACGGGCGAGTCGTTGTCGGAGAGCGTGTCGATTACCTTCTTCTGACGGCGACAGTACTCATGGACGGTCAAGGATCATTGCACAAGTTGGCGAAAATCGTTGTCAAGGTAGATCACCTTGCTCGCCTTGTTCACGGTGAAGAGATCGCGAGCCGCGGTCCAGAGCTGAGCCGCGGTCCGGTTACTCGTGAGGATCATGTCGGCGACATCTTCGTCGATGGAGGCGTGGAGGACGTTGAGGACGGTGTAGTCAGAGGTGCGCCATGCAGCGTCGTTGGGGGCGGCGGTGGTGGTGCCATGGCGCGCATGTAAATGCACCACTTGGTTTAGTTTCCAACGGTGAAGGAAAGGATGACGGGGCCAACATGGTGGGTAGCGCCACCGGCAGGGATGAAGCGAGCGGTCGGGGTGGCGGGAGCACTAGTAGGAAAAAGCTCTTTAGTGGCGCACCATTTTTTGGAATTCTGTGGCGCACGGAGGGTGCGCCACAGAATTTACGCCGCAAAAATTTGAATTATGTGGCGCACGGGACCCATGCGCCACAGAAAAGTGACATTTTTGTGGCGCACCAGCCAGGCACAACCAGCGGTGGTGCGCCACAAAAAAAATATTTAAAAAAGCGGCCAAATCTAGATCTGGGGCCGCCAGATTTTTTTTAAAAAAAATTCGGAGGTCGCCGGAGGTGGGTGGGTGGTGGGGTGAGTTGAGGTGGGTGGAGGAGGAGGAGGAGGACGAGGCCGGCCGGAGGTGGTGGGTGGGTGGAGGAGGAGGAGGAGGTCAGCCGGCCGGAGGTGGAGGAGGAGGAGGCCGGCCAGAGGTGGAGGAGGAGGAGGAGGCCGGACGAAGGGGGTCGCCGGAGGTGGGGGAGGAGGGGTCGCCGGAAGAGGAGGTCGCCGGAGGAGGAGGAGGGAGGAGAAGTGGAGGAGAGGAGGGGAAATGGAGGCGAATTGGAGGAGAAGGTGAGGAGGAGAAGTGGAGGAGAGGAGTAGGAGGCGCCACCGAAATTCAAATTCCAGCCAAAGAATTCTGTGGCCCCTGTGCACTTGGTGCGCCACACAACTTTTATTTTGAATTTTTTACTTCTGCGGGAAAAAATCTTGATTTTGCTGTAAAGTTTTACTCTTTTCGAATTTGCCGATTCTAAAAATTGGCTAACCGGGTAAACCTCAATGAATTCGGATGTAGAATTTTCTACCGGTTATTTTGATATATTATGTGTATTTTCGAGTTCGTATGGCAACCAGAAATCTAGTTTTACCGATACACAACGCAATTTTGCAAAAAAAAAATCGAAATTCATGTTTGTTAATTCTCTTTAAAACGGTGACATAATACATGGGCACCTCGAAGGATTTTATTTTTTGAAATTTCTATCTATTTCTTATGTATTTTACAAAGCTAAAAAAGGCAATCCAGGGGGCGGAGTTGCGTGGAGAGCAAAAAAATCTTCTGTGACCACAGAAATGTTTCTTTCTGGCGCATATGGCAAAATGCGCGCCAGCTCCATGCGCCACAAAAATACTTAGATTTGGTCAACCCAATAATTGGCCGCAGGCCCCACAAGATTTCTGTGGTGCATGGAGAGTTGGTGTGCCACAGAAATGTCAAATTCTGTGGCGCATGGAGAGTTGATGCGCCACAGAAATGACATAGTTTAGTGGCGCACGTGCCTGGGTGCGCAACAGAATTTTTTTTGGTGGCGCATGGTTATTTGGTGCGCCACAAAAAGGCATTCCACCTATAGCTAGTTTCCTACTAGTGGAGGGCTGGTGGTCCCATCGGTGATGGCAAGGAGAGACATCGCAGCGGAAGGGTTGGGCGGCGGCGGCCTGACCTAGGCGGTGGCTAGGGTTTAGAGGCCGCACCGATGGCTAGAGTTTAGGATCGAGGGAGGCTGATACCATGTAGAATGAAACAATGTGATCACAGGTGACTCGATGGCCCTCCTCGTGTCTGATCATGTATATATATAGATGGAGTACATCTTGAGTTACAAGTTAACTTGGAGCCTAATCCTAAACCCTAACCGCCGGCGGCTGGGCTGGGCCAGGCCGGTCGGTTGTCTAACACGCCCCCGCAGTCTGAACTAGGAGGGGTAGCGACATGAAGACTGGACCTAAACTCCTGGAACAAAGCTGTAGGCAGGCCCTTGGTGAAAATGTCAGTGTGCTGTGAGCTGGATGGTACATGAAGGACACGAACGGCTCCAATGGCGACCTTCTCGCGAACAAAATGAATGTCAAGCTCTATGTGCTTCGTTCGTCGATGCTGCACAGGATTAGCCGAGAGATAGACATCACTGACATTATCACAGTGAACAATCGTGGCAGTGTGCACCGGGCGCCGTAAGTCCTGTAGAAGGTGACGAAGCCAACAAGTTTCAGCGACCACAGCAGCCACCCCATGGTATTCGGCTTCAGCACTCGAGCGTGAAATAGTGGGTTGCCGGCAAGAGGACCAAGACACCAAGTTATCACCCAAATACAGACAGAACCCAGAAATAGACCGACGTGTATCCGGACAACCAGCCCAATCAGCATCCGAGTAGGCAACCATGGCATGAGAGGAAGTGGAGTGGAGGACAAGACCGAGATCGAGAGTGCCCTTGAGATATCGGAGGATACGTTTGATGAGTTGAAAGTGGGAGTCTCGAGGATCATGCATGTGAAGACAGACTTGTTGAGTGGCATAAGAAATTTCAGGTCGAGTGAGAGTAATGTATTGGAGAGCTCCGGCGAGGCTGCGATAATGGAAGGGATCAGAATATGGTGAACCGCTGGAGGCTGCAAATTTGGGTTTAGTGTCGATGGGAGTGGACGAAGGTTGGCAATCAAGCATACCAGCCCTGGAAAGAATATCTAGGATATATTGACGTTGAGAGAGATGTAGAGTGGTGGGGGTACATGTCACAGAGATGTCGAGGAAATGATGAAGGGGACCGAGATCCTTCATGGCAAAAGCGGAACCGAGGGTGTTAATTATAGTGCGAAGGAGATGGGCGGAAGATGCGGTGAGAATAATATCATCGACATGGAGAAGGAGATAGGCGGTTTGCTCCCCTTTGTGAAAGGTGAAGAGAGAAGCATCGGAGGTGGAAGCAACGAACCCGATGGTGCGAGCATGAGCAGCGAACCGCTGAAACCACGCCCGCGGGGCTTGCTTGAGCCCATAGATAGATTTCTGGAGACAACACACATGAGATGGATAGTGAGGGTCGAGAAAACCGGAGGGTTGCTGGCTGTATACCTCTTCGGTTAGATCACCATGAAGAAACGCATTTTTGACGTCGAGTTGGTTAATTGGCCAGCCTTGAGATAGGGCAAGAGAAAGAACAACGCGGATGGTGGTGGGTTTGACGACAGGGCTGAAGGTTTCATCGAAATCGACATCCGGCTGCTGGGTGAAACCCCGAACCACCCAACGAGCTTTGTGACGAGCGAGAGTGCCATCCGCGTTATGTTTGTGACGAAAAATCCATTTGCCAGAAACTATGTTGGCACCGGGAGGAGGAGGAACTAAGGACCAGGTGTTGTTATGCATGAGCGTGTCGTACTCCTCCTGCATAGCTTGGCGCCAGGCAGGATCTCGGAGAGCAAGCATATAGTTGTGGGGAATAGGGGAGGATGTGACGGCTGAAAGATTGAGTTTATCAATAGGAGGGGGAAGTCATCCTGTAGTACTTTGTGTTCGATGAGGAGGTGACGATGGTGGTGGTGGTTGGGCTGGGAGGTTTTGGCGTCGAGTGTAGACAAGGGCCGGGTGGGTGGAGCCGCAGGAGGAGGGGAAGCCACAGGAGGGTTGCGAGCAGCCACGGCACGAGTCGGCGTTGTCGCGGCAGAGGTCGGAGGTGTGCGGGCTGCCGCGGCAGGGGAGAAAGGCACAGGTTCTGCCGCGGCAGGGACGGATGGTGCAGATGCTGCCACGGCAGAGGGAGTAGGTGGTGCCGCGGCAGAGAATAGAGGAGTGGGTTCGGCCATGGCAGATGGGGGGGTGGAGCTGATCGAGGCAGTGTGGGAGTGGGTCGGTTGTGGATGGAGAGGCGGGAGCTTGGGTTGATGTGGAGTAGGGGAAAGTGTTTTCATCGAAGGTAACATGGCGAGAGATGATAATTTTCCGTGTTTGGAGGTCGAGGCAGCGATAACCATGGTGTTGAGAAGGATAGCCGAGAAAGACACATTTAGTTGCACGAGGGGAGAGTTTGTTTGTGGAGGTGGAGAATGTGTTGACGTAACAGAGGCAACCAAAGACTCGCAGGTCCTGGTAGCGCGGTGTATGACCGAAGAGGGAGTAGTATGGTGTGGTGTGTGGGTTGGAGGAGGTTAGGCGAATGTTTATAAGATAGGTAGCTGTGTGGAGTGCCTCGGCCCAGAGTGTGGGTGGCATGGATGCTTGGAAGAGAAGAGTGCGGATGACATCATTGGTTGTGCGAATGGCGCGTTCGGCCTTGCCGTTTTGCTGAGAGGTGTAGGGGCAGGAGAAGCGGTGGAGAATGCCATTTGTGGTACAGAAAGTATTGAGATTAGAGTTGTCAAACTCTTTACCGTTGTCGCATTGGAGAGAGAGAATGGAGAGCTGAAATTGTGTTTGAACGAGAGTATGAAAGGCGACAAAGGTTGCATATACTTCAGATTTTTTGCGTAAGGGAAAAATCCAGAAATAATGAGTAAAATCATCGACTATGATAAGATAATAGGAAAAACCAGAAGTGTTGGGTACAGGTGATGTCCACAGATCACAATGCAAACGTTCAAACGGACGATAGGTTCTAGAACTAGAAGGGTAAAAAGGTTTCCTAACATTCTTCCCTAATTGGCATGCATGACACAGGGACGGCCGTGCTTTATTGTGGCAGGTATGTGGAGCGAGGCGAGACATGGTGGTGTGTCCGGGGTGGCCGAGGCGACGGTGCCAGAAATCTGGGTGCTGTTGGAGGATGAAGGCTGCATGATGGAGAGCTTGACATATGGAGTATAGCGGGCCGGAGCTATTGCATCGAAGAATCACGGTCCCGGTGAGAAGATCCTTCACAGAGAAACCATAAGGATCAAATTAGATGGAACAATAATTGTCGATAGTAAATTGCCGAACAGAAATAAGATTTTCGATGATGTTAGGAACGACAAGAATATTATTGAGATATAGAGGTTTGGAGGGAGAGTGGATGGTTTTGCAACCAGTATGAGTGATGGGGATAGAGGAGCCGTTTCCGATGGTGACAAATTGGGAGGTAGAGGGTTTTAGGGAGGATAGGTTACCATGATCGGATGCCATGTGGGAGGATGCGCCGGAGTCCATGTACCAGTCACCTCCGAAGAGCTGCATGTTGTTCAGGGCGTTGACAAGGGCCGGGTCCAGTGCCGGCTGGTTGTACGGTGGCGGCGTCGGAGTCGTGGTGCTGGAGACGGGGTGGCCGTATGCAGTGTAGGCATGGGGCGGAGCGTAGCCGGGTCGTGGTCCGAGGACGACAGGTGCCGGCGCTGCCCATGGCCGAGGCGTCCATGCCGTAGTAGGCTGACAGGGGGCCGACTGCTGCTGCTGGAGATATGCGCGTGTGGGGGCGCCTGTCCATGGATTGAACTGCCAGGGGGAGTCGCTGCGGGTGCGTCCACGGCCACCACGCCCGCCGCCGCGACCGCGACCGCCACGGTAGAAGTTGTTGGCGGCGATCTGGCCGGTGCCACGGCTAGCGCCCACAGAGCCCATTGCGCCCCCGGACGACGATGGTGGTGGCGGCGGAGGTCTGGGGCCACCAGTGGGGGACTGAACGCTCTGGCCGCAGGCCCATAGCGCCGTGCCGGCGGCGTTCTTCACATCCACCTTCTTCTGCGTCTCTTCGAGGATGAGGGTGGAGCGCGTCTGCAGGAACGTGGGGAAGGGCACCTGAAACGGAAGAAAGGAGCGGAGGTGCGCATAATTCTCGTTAAGACCACGAAGAAGGGTGAGGACGAGGGTCTCGTTGGAGATGGGCTGGCCGACGTCGCCGAGGGAGTCGGCGAGGGCCTTCAGCTTGGCGCAGTAGTCGCTGATGGAGAGATCTCCCTGAGGAGTGTTGCGGAAGTCGGCCTCCAGCTGAATGGCGCGGTGCTTCTTGTTGTCGCGGAAGAGGTTCTCGATGGCGTCCGAGATGATGCGCGCTATGGCTCCCTGGCGCATGATGATGCCGAGGAGGTTGATGGAGACGGAGCCATATATCCAAGGGAGGACGGTGTAGTCGTCGCGGCCCCAGGGGAGTTCGGGCCGGTGTCGGAGGGTGTGGTGTCTCCGATGACGTGGGCGGTGAGGCCGTAGCTGCCGAGGGCGACGAGAAAGAGCTCGCGCCAGCTTGTGTAGTTGCCGTCGTCGAGGCTGAGGGTGATCGGGATGTGGAGTTTGATGGATGTGGCGTAGGTGTTGGGGTTGGAGCTATTGGTGGTGGTGGGAGGGATGGTGTCGATGGTGGTGAGGTTAAGATTGGCGGCGGGTGGAGGAGCAGTGGCGGTATGCGCAGCCGCGAGCTGCTGGGTTAGGGAGGCTTCGCGTGCTTCAAGGGCGCGGGCGCGCTCCTCGAGCTCGCGTTCTTTGGCTGCTATCTCTTCTGGTGTCATGGTGGAGGTAGGAGGGGATTTAGGGTTTTAGGATGCGGCGGCTAGGTCAGGGTGACCTGCTCTGATACCATGAAACAATGTGATCACGGGTGACTCGATGGCCCTCCTCGTGTCTGAGCATGTATATATATAGATGGAGTACATCTTGAGTTACAAGTTAACTTGGAGCCTAATCCTAAACCCTAACCGCCGGCGGCTGGGCTGGGCCAGGCCGGTTGTCTAACATAGAAGAGTTTGGGGGGAAAGCCACACACATAAACCGTGGGGTTCCAGATATATTTATAGGAGGCTAGTGGCCGGTACAATTACAATACAGTCCTATACGAAATACAATATATACACGCTAACAAAAATTAAAAATAGAAGCTGCAACGAACATGGCGATGCGATCTCGACTAGCTTTAGTGCAATTGAAGCTATAAAAATGAACTTCCTTCGTTTCTTTATGTTCGCTTCTACGTTCTCAAGTGCCATTTTCTTTCGCAGGAGAGTGGTATGCCAAAAGTTAAGTTGAAGAAGAAGCTAGACAGAGTAGAAGAGGTCATAAATGATGCATGCAAAGTTTTGGAACTGATGAACTTACCAAGCACAAGTGGTGCAAACCAGAGCCATGTTGCTGCCGAATCACGGGGTAGTGTCACTACTTCGAGGCCTCTATCAAAGATAATCGGACGAGATGAAGATTGTGTTAAGATCGTAGAAATGCTTCATGAGAAGGAAAAACATGATCAACCTAACAGCAATACTGCTCCGTGTTATTCTGTAGTTGGCATTCATGGCATCGGCGGCTCTGGGAAATCAACCCTTGCACAACTTGTGTGTGCCCGTGAGAAAAAGGATAGCCATTTTGACCTTGTAATGTGGGTTCATGTTTCTCAGCATTTTAGTGTGCGTACCATTTTGATGGAGATATTTGAAGCAGCTACAGGTACTTTGTGCACTGAATTTAAAAACCGTGATACCTTGCAAGATAAGTTGGAGGAGAAACTACGTGGAAGACGTTTCCTCTTGGTACTAGATGATGTTTGGTACAATATTAGAGATATAACGCAGTCTGAAAATCTGCAACAGATACTCTCGCCACTGAAGGCTGGAGAGGCAGGAAGCAAGATCCTAGTAACTAGTCGAACTGAAGATGCATTATTAGCTCTGGGTACCGTGAAGCAGAGATGCATTCCCATATCTGTCCTAGATGAAGATGTCTTCTGCAGTTTGCTCATGAACTATGCACTCCACGGCGTACCTGTTGATGATAATGCTCGTAGAACACTGGAAGACATTGGAAAAGAGATTGCAAAAAAGCTGAAGAGGTCACCTCTAGCGGCCAGAATAGTTGGAGGACAGTTGCGTATAAGGCAAAACGTTGAGTTCTGGAGAAGCGTTCGAAACCGGGACCTTTTGAACGAGACCACGGGAGCTCTATGGTGGAGCTACCATCATCTTTGTGAGCAGGTCAAGCGATGCTTTGCTTTCTGCAGTATATTTCCTCGAAGACATTTGTTGGAACGTGACGAGTTAGTAAAGCTATGGACTGCAGAAGGGTTTGCTAGATGCACTAGTGAAGGGGAGGAAATGGAAGATGTTTGCAGGGAATACTTTGATGAACTAGTGTCAGCCTCGTTTCTGCAACTTAAAGCAAAGAAAGATCCCCGTGAGAATGACTACTATTTAGTCCATGATCTGTTGCATGATTTAGCGGAGAAGGCCGCTGGAAGTGACTGTTTCAGAATCATAAATAGTTTCAAAGAAGAAAAATTCCTAACAGTGGAAGTTCCTCCAAACGTCCGCCATATCTTTGTTTGGACCTATGATGAAGAATTGCTTACTAAGAAGATATACCAATTGTACAACTTACGCACTCTCATCATTGGTGATGGATTTAGTCTGCAATCAGTTGGAGAGCGAGTCCTGGAGTGTATATTTCAGAGCCTGAGGAAGTTGCGTGTGCTTATCATAACTAGTAGTTCTTGCATGAATATTGATTTCCCCTTAGATGTGGCAGTCCCATCAAGTATTGATCAATTAAGGCACCTGAGGTATCTTGCTTTTCGGACTGGAATTAATTATTTTACAGTTATCAGGATGATTTTACCAGCCACTTTGAGCAAGCTATACCACATGCAGATTCTAGATTCTGGTAGCAATAAAGTGGTGTTTTCCTCTTGTGAAGATATTTGCAGCCTTGTCCATTTACGGCATGTAGTCTGCTTTAATGATTTGGAGATTCCAACCATCAGCAGGCTAACGTCACTCCGAACAATGCCGGCCTTCAACGCAAGAAAGGAACAAGGGTACGAGTTAAGGCAACTCGGGAACCTAAACAAGCTTCGCGGCCAGCTATGGATCAGAGGCTTGGAAAATATTGAAAGCAGGACGGAAGCTCTTGAGGCCAATCTGGTAGGTAAGGAAGGGTTGGATACACTGAAACTGTCCTGGAAGAGAGTTGACGTGACTCCAGAATCTCAGGCGCAAGTACTAGAAGGTCTTTGCCCTCCCAAGGATCTCGAATCACTGACTATCGAAGGTTACAAATGTCCGAGGTATCCAAGCTGGATGCACAACGGTGGCCCAAAGCACGTGAACCACCTCGAGCTTTCACACTGCACCAAACCTGGTCCTGAACTTGGTGGGTTTTGCGCTCATCTCCGTGAGCTCACGATTGAGTGGTGCAGTTGGGACGCCTTGCCAGATTACATGGAGCACATGACGTCACTGCAGACGCTACACATCATGCACTGCAATAATATTCGGTTACTTCCAGCACTGCCGCAGTCTCTTGAGTACATACACATGAATGGCTGCAATGAGTTGTCGATGAGTTCCTGTCGCATGGAGCACCTGACGTCAATGCAGATGCTGAAGATTTCTTATTGCGATGGTATTCTGTCGCTTCCAACACTGCCGCAGTCTATTAAGGACTTCAAACTCCGTACCAAGAATGAGGTGTTGCTGAGTTCGTGCAGAACAGCTGGAGATCCAGATTGGCAAAAGATTAAGCACATTCCCTACGTAACAATAGGTAAATCAAGTATAATACTCCTACCATTTTGCGTGTTCGCATGACAACATTATTGATTCCCGTATCAAGAGATGGTATGATCGTTTCTCAATCTGTTTTCTAGGCACTAATAGTGACATGAAACCAAGCGCGATGAAAATGGGAGTTGTACAAGACCAGAAGGAACGGCGCGAGATAATTTCTCGTCACATTTTCCTGTGACGTCCTACTGCGTCAAGTCGTGACCATTGAACCTGCCTGACTGAAGTGCTGCTCCACTCATCAGCTACACACGGTGCAAAACTTGATGTACGCCAATGAAGAATACCGAATTTATTTGTTTCCTACAGGCCGTAGACTATGGTCCTAAATAACGTGAGCCTCGAATTCAATTTTTTTAAAGTCCTGTAATAATGTTGTGAAACCATGAAACTGGGCTCAAGTCCCGTATTCGCATGCCCCTGAGGAGCAAAACCATCTTTCCATCCTCATTTGCTTGTGGAGCGGACGGCATCGGCGATGCGTGGTGACCCGCCCTTCGGTGGCGGGTACGGGGCACGACGACCATGAAGGGCGCCTCGCTTGTCCATGGGGAGAGGGGCAGGGTCAGGCCTAGCCGCCACCAACATCGCACCATATTATCTTCCTTCCTCCTCCTCCCCTTGTCCAAACCCTAGCCGCCGCCAGAGGAGCGTCCCCTCGCGCCGCCGTCATCACCCTCCGTCCTCGTCGACAAATCCAGTTCAGAGGTGTTGAGGTGGTGTGCGGGCTAGACCTCGAGCTCGACCCAGACTGTGGTGGTGGCCAGGCTCGCGATTTGGCGGCAATGCTATCTGGGAGGCTGGCGGCGGCCTCCACTACCTCGACCCCGAGCGCGCGGACGGCGACCAGCAAGGGCGGCGCTCGCCCGTAGGTAATCCTCCTTGTCTCTCCCACTCTGTATCTTCTCTCTCTCCCATCTCACATCCTCCTCTATCTCTCTATTTATGCAGCAAGCGGCGATAATTGCAGAGGTGGCCCATGAGAGGAGCTCAACCTTTGCTGGCTCGTCCCCGTGTCCATGGCGACCAAACAGTAGCGGCATCTGACCACTAGGAACTGTGTTTTTTTTTTTGAATTAAACGATCGCTATATTAAGCAAGTAGCAAGCCGCCTCATTAAAAACCTTCCAGTCCTCTTAGGTACCCTAGTAAGGAAAAGAGTGCGTCTAAAACTTGCTGCTACGATCACAAAACAGTTATATTGTTTACTAGGAACTGTGTGTTGATGCTCCTCTGAACGGCACGTCGGCACCCTCCTATAGTTCTAGGTTGTAATGCACCGTAGTGCTTCTCTCTGTATTGATGAGTATAAATAGTGTGATGTACAACCGTCCAGTTCACTGAGTGGGCGGCACGATGGGCGCAGCAATGTGGGCGCAAGCGGAGCGCGCCTTTATGGGTGTTTCTGCTCGTCGATCAAGGCTTCAGTCATGCAGGTCATGACGGAGCCTGAGTCCACCATACAGCGGTTTCTATTGAGGATGAGGTTTCTAAATCTAGGTTGTTGCTGACCAGAGCTATTGTCGCTAGAGAGGTTAGAGATTCTCTCGTCACCTTGACTATTGTCATCCTTGTCACCTTGGCTATTGTCATCCTTGAATCCGCAGTCGGTTGACGGGTTACTCCCATTATCATGGTTTGTCTCTTTCAGCAAGGCGTTGGATTATCGCGCACGTGTTTGTTAGTGTCGATTTGTGATATATGTAAGTGTCGATTTGTGATATATGTAGGTGTGTTGATGAGGCAAAGATTTTGCCTCCGTTAAAAAAAAAAGTTTCGCCAGGCAGCATGGAGGCATAAACTGAGAGGAGAAAAAGCAATTGCTGACAATAATCTGCGCAAGCCATCCGTCAGCATCCATGCCAAACAAAGTTGTCCAAACAACACCTCCTGCATATCGGCATGACTACACTATGAAATTTGTTCTTTTTTTTTTGAATGACAGCAGGTGAGCTGCTATTTCATTTCGATAGGGGAAAAAGGTTACAGGGAGGAAGGTCACAAAGCGTGACCCTCGGAGAGCGTCCTAATACAAAGATTAACCCGGATCAAAGGGTGTTCCTCCATACTGGGTTACTAAAGGAATTGGGGCTCCAGCTAGTCTCCAAACATCCGCCTCATCCTTAATGCGAACCAGGAGCCCCGTAAAGGGAAGCTCTTTCTTCTCGAAGATTCGTCTATTACGCTCTTTCCAAATCTCCCAGCAGATTAGGTTAGACGCCGGGAAGATGATTTTCCGCTGGGACTTTGTTTGCCTACCCACCAAACCCCAGCCCCTTATCTAACCAATTGGTGGGCTTTAGAGCGTCCAACCCCAAGGCCACCGCCATATGCTCCCAAACCTTGAGAGAGAATGGACAATCAGTGAAGATGTGAGATGCAGTTTCTAGGTTTCTTCTGCACAACGGGCAGAAATATTCATTTTCCCATCTTCTTTGCAGCAGTTTATCAGCCGTAAGTATTCGTTCAAGCATCAGCGTCCAAATGAAGAACTTGCATCTTGCCGGCGCCCACCCCTTCCAGATTATCTTCTTGAAGTCAGTCCCAACAGCTCCCAGAAATTGCAGCCTGTAAGCTGAACCAGCAGAGTAATAAGGCTTGGCTCCAAACCTCCAAGTGATATCATCAGGCTCTTGAGTGAGGTGAACCGAGTCAATCAGGTGAGCCAGCCTGAACAGTTGGTTGCCTGCCAAAGCCCACCGGCGAGCAGTGGTTAAGCAACACGAAGAGCCGGGAGGCTTCCAAGGCGGCAGTGGGCCCTGGTCCCTCGACGTCGTCCCGCAAATGCTCCGGCACACGACCTGGCGGCTGCAAGGGCGTGCCACCTGACCTATACCTGGCCAGGAAGATGTAGATTGCTTCGATTAGTTCCATCGCATGGCAGACACGTAAACATTAAATACGAGCCCTATCGGCTCTCAGGTTGCCCTGTGGATCGGCTCAAAGAGCCGATCGCCCCATGGTTCATGTTGGATATTCAATGACATGGGGATCCTGCTTGATCACGACAAAGCTAAACCAATCTACGACAGTTTAGGGTTTTCACCGTATGATCGGAACATCCTACGCGTAGTTGAGCCTAATAGACACGAAAGATAACGGAAAGCTAACCCTAAAAGAGGCCTAAAAACCAACATAACGTTAATTCCCGGAACATCCCTCTTAGGACTAGCAAACCATACCTAGCGCACTACCGGATCATTCAACCCGTTTGCAAGGCCTAACCATACGGATATTAAACTAATCCTTGATGAACAAGGAGTACCTATAACAGATCGGATCTACTAAGTCACGAACGAGCAAGATGCTGCCCTTACACCTAGATAGGTGTAAGGGCAGCTAGGTGTTGAGGGGCGGCATAGCTAAGCAGATATATGCAAGAGAAGCATCTACGCAAGCCCCAAAACACCTATGGTAAATAGTGCTACTCGCCATCAACAACGCTTCAGTACGAGCAACACAAGGTAAACGAATAAACGTAATGCTTGCCTAGATCGCAAGATGCGATCTAGGCAGCATGGTGCTTACCAGGAGAAACCCTCGAAAGAAGGGGTGGCGATGCGCCTGATTTGTGTTTGTTGTGAACGTGATTGTCCTCCTTTTCCGATAACCCTAGATACATATTTATAGTCCAAGGGACTTTCTAATTTGGATGTGCACCTAACCGTGCACGAGTTAAACTCTATCTTTTAATCTAATGCGATCTACTATATTACAAATACACGGGCAATTAAGCCCAAACTCTTCGCGCAAGGCCGCTTCAAAGATGCTCCACGTGTATTCTTCAAAGCCCATCTTCGCTTACGGCCCATCTCCTGATTTGGCCAAAATCCGGTGGTAACACATGCCCCCCTGGTTTTGGTAATGATAATTTCAAAACCACTCTGTTTTTCCTTCGAGGGGTCATGTCGTGGCAGAGCAGAACCGTCGCAGTATTTCCTCATCATGACGCCTTGCCTTCTCAACTTCTCTGCATAATTTACAGTTTTGGCATCATGTCCTCGAGAACCGTCATGGCATTAAATTTCCACTGCATCCCCTTTATTTATCTGTGCCGGACGGTTCGCCACTTCATCCCCTTGCTCTGTTCTGTCCACCAGCACCAAAAAACCCTCTTCCCCCGCAGCAATGTCTTCTTCTTCTACCTCTTCAGGCCTCTCCCTCCAATCTTCGCCAAAGAATGAAGACGCCTCCACCCCAGGGCAAACCCCATCTCCTCCGACAAGGAGGATAAAAGAATAAAGAAGGAAGAGGCCTCCTCCTCCGCCAGGTACCCGCCGACGAAGCGCTCCCGCATGTGGGCGGACAGCGAGGACGATGATGATGACGAGGAAGGAGAAGAAGAAGAGGAAGATGATTCCTCCTCGTCCGCTGGGTATCCGCCGACAAAGCGTTTCCGCGCTTGGGCGGACAGTGAGGATGATGATGATGACGAGGAAGAAGAGGCTCCGGCCGAAGACCTGGGTAGCAGCGACGAGGAAGTCTCCGGAAGCAGCGTCGACGGCGGCTCCGGCGCCGACGATGAGGCCAGCGAGGATTAGTACTGTAGAATTAGTAGTCCCTGAGCAATCGGCTCTTCTTTTGTTCTTCCTTTCTTGAGCAATCGGCTCTTCATTGTAAAAATCCTCTCTTATTAATGAAGAAAATTTCTCTCAATCACCTTTGCTTTCTTGTCTATTTGACCGATTGTTCAATGAAGTCACTACTCAAAGAGCCGATGGCAACGCATCGGTCTCTTTTGATAAATGTCGAGATAAGTCAGTTCAAATCCCAAAATTTCAGTTGAACAGGACCAAATCGCGATCGTGCAACTGTAGACCTTGGCAATCCCAACCTTCTGAACCTAATGTTAGTCCTGACGGTCAAAATCCCGGAGTCAATACCTTCAGGAGAACTCCAGGACCATTGCTGAAACAATCCTGACGTTGAGGTTGATACGCCTGCACACCAGGTGCCATTTGCCCACAACTTCCCTCATAACGTCATGTTCCTTTGCAGCAGTAAACTGGTCCAGAGCCTATCAATGATAATGGCTCCCCTTTTAAACCCTTTAGACCGACTCCAACGGTTCTTCTCTTCAATATTTCACCACTGTTTTACAACAACTGTGGTGCAGAGCTAGCCGATTTTAACTAAAATCGGCTCCTAAGAGCAAAGGATTTTTAGAAGCAGCTGCCCCCCGAGGCTCAGTCAAGGCGAGAATAGCAGCAAGGAAGGTAACTTCCAGGAAAGCACCGGGATTTGATGTACCACAAAGGCTTAACAGGACCAGAAAATCCCTTCTCCGAACCAAGAAGCTTCTCATGCCACGGCTTTTTAACTCCTCCTGGCTCCATCCTTATGATTCGCTGTTCAGATCAGTTCACCATCCTTGACGATGACTCTGCAGTTGAAGCCCTGGCCAATCGCGGGGCCTGATCAAGTGGCAGCTTAAACTCTGTATTTCTAAAGTCGATGTCCGAGCATCGGCTGAGCCGAATTTTTTTGTATTTTCGGTATTTTTTATTAGTCGATCGATTCATGAATCGGCTCCGCTGGGTACATACTTCATGGTGTCTTGTACCTTCTCCGTGTGTATGCCCCCCGAGCCGAATCCTTCAAGTGATTGAAGATATCGGCTTTTCAGCCAATTCAGGCTTGTCTCGCAAATTACCATGTTAAAAACATGGCAACTAGTAAATGTGGTGAGACCGATTTTAGCCGATTGCTGGAGTCGGCTTCCCTTGCAGTTGTTGATCCAACTATTTGCTGATGAATGTTGGCCATGGCTTATCCCCAGGACCAATTTCGATCTCTTCTAGTCCGTTAGCTGTTGTAAACTCATATCCCAGCTTCCTATCGCCTGCCAAATCATTGATGAACACCGGCAGAAAGTATGGTGAGGATGATTTTGGCCGATCGCTAGAATCGGCCTCCTTTCCCACTGCAATGTTTACTGAGAGTTTACAATTTCCATGGTACTCTGATAATGCTACGTGGCTTACTTGAGGTGAAATCCTTGCTTTTTATTTTTTGGGGCCGATCGCAGGGATCGGCCTCGCCACGTACGTCCGTAGACTCGGATCTCGCTACCCTGTCAGGCCAGTGGATAAGACCAGCCTTAACCCGTTTTTTGTAGCTTCGATGCGCTCGCAGTCGTCCAGATTGATTCCAGAAAGCGGCTCATGGTCGTCTGCTTGGTCGTTTGCTTCCCAGATGTTCATGGCAGCCAAAGAGATATCAACTGACTCGTCTGCATGAACAACCTCCACTTCATCTCCATCCCATTGTATGATGCACTGATGCATTGTGGATGGAATGCAACAGTTAGCGTGGATCCAATCCCTTCCTAACAGCACAGCATAAGTGCTCTTGCTGTCGACGATGAAGAAGGACGTGGGGATGGTCTTTCGGCCGACAGTTAAGTCCACGTTCAGAACACCCTTGGCTTCTGACGGTTGGCCGTTGAAGTCGCTTAGCGTGACGTTGGTCTTGATCAGATCATCAGTAGAATGTCCCAAACGTCGTAACATGGAATACGGCATTATGTTGACTGCTGCTCCCGTGTCAACTAGCATCTTGCTAATAGGCTGCCCATTGATATAACCCTTTAGGTATAGGGCCTTGAGATGCCTGTAGCTCTTTTCTTTTGGCTTCTCGAAGATAACTGGTCGTGGACCGCAATCAAACTGCGCCACTGATACCTCTTCATCTCTCGGAGCACAAAATTCTGACGGGAGAACGAACACCATGTTTATATCAGCCGATGTCCCTGCATCGGCTTTTGTCTGCTTGGGTCGCCACACTTTCTTTGGTGGGCGAGCCTCTATCTCCAGCGTTTGCTGAATTTTCATGGCCAGATCAGGCCGTGCCTTCCTCAATGTGTACAGGTACTGCGCCTCGGCTTCTTCCAAGTTCCTTAGCCGCTGCACTCTGCGCTTTTGGGAGTGGCTGAGCCCATCAGGACACCACCTTGGTCGGTGATATCTATCTTCTTCTTCTGACTCGTCGAAGTCTTCATCTTGAGATGACTCAGCTCGTTTGTTCTGAGGTGGGAGAGGTCCTAGTCGCTCGAACACTGAAACTCCATTTGTTCCCTTCCTCTTCTGTTTGCATTCTGGGCAGTTCTCGATTGTAGGCAATCGGCTCATTCCTGAGTCCCAGCAATGTTTGAAGAAAGGACAGTTCCAGTGCCTATCCGCGTCCTCTCGCTCTCTTGACCTCCCTCTAGCGTGACGCTCATACCCTTCGTGTCGACGGTATTTCCTGTTGTCTGCATCAGACCGACGATATCTATCATCATCCTCGTCGTAGTGCCGACGTCGGTCGTACTGCTGCTCATACTTGTTGAGGAGATGTGCGGAGAGTGGTCGTTGGTACCAGACGCTTATCACCTCTTTCTCCGTTAAATACCGTCTGTCATCAGGCTGGGGCCGGTCGCGTGGATCGGCCTCCTTCTTATCCTTGCCACGAGAGTAACTACTCTCTGGCTTATCACCTTCATAGCGATCCGCAAACCCTGCCATATTGATACCAAACGAGAAAACTGGCTCGCGTTCTATGCACTGGCTGAGATCGACCATGTTGACTTCCGGAAACGGCTGCGTGTCAACTCTCATGGCAAACTGACCGAACAGCAATCGGCCTTGCTCTATCGCCATCTGAATCTGTCCACGAAGGACTTTGCAGTCGTTGGTGGCATGGGTGAACGTGTGATGCCACTTGCAGTATGGCTTGCCGTTCATCTCTTGTGGCGTGGGGATTTTGTGACCTTCGGGTAACTTCAGCTGTTTCTCCTTCAGCAGCAAATCAAAAATCTGCTCCGTTTTGCTCAAATCGAAGTCGAACCCCTTTGCAGGCCCTGGTTGTTTCACCCACTTGCAGGACACGGGTTTTGCCCCCCGAGTCCACTCAGCTACGGCGACCTCCTGATCTCCTTCGAAATCTTCATCTTCGTCTGTCTCGATCAGGGCGACGCGCTTGTATTTGTCCTGGTACAATTCTGGATGGCGCTGTTCATATGCAGTCAACTTCTGAACCATGTGCGCCAGTGAACTGTACTCTGCTTGGAAGGTCAGATCTTTGAGCGGCGCTGATAATCCTGCTACCGCCAGCTCGACTGCTTCCTTCTCAGTTAGGCGAACCGAATAACATCGGCTTCGACGGTCCTGAACCTCTGGATGTACTCAGATACCGTCTCTCCTCGTCTCTGCCGAACTTGGGTTAGATCGGCAAGGCTAGCTTCCGTGGCTTCTGAATGGTATTGTTCATGGAATTGCTCTTCTAACTGCTTCCACGTCCGAACGGAGTTTGGTAGCAACGAGGTGTACCACCCAAAGGCTGGTCCCGTGAGAGACTGCGAGAAGAACCTCACGCGCAGCTCATCTGAAGCTGAGACCATGCCCAACTGTGCCAAGTATCGGCTCACGTGCTCGATCGAGCTGGTTCCTTCTGATCCACTAAATTTTGTGAAGTCGAGGAGCCGATACTTAGGTGGCAGCGGGATCAGGTCGTAGTCGTTGGGATACGGCTTGGAATAGCCGATCATCCTCTTCTTCGGCAATATGCCGAACTTGTCTCTCATGATGGCGGTGATCTCATCCACCGTAGGAGCTGCAGAAGCCGATCGTTCATAACTTGTACTGGTGGCATATTTAGTTAGCCACGCCTGTTTTTCAGCATCTGCTCCAGAACTGCTTCCTGCTCCAGCGACTCCTCCTACCGTGATAGTCCTTCCTGCTGTAACCTGGGTCATCCAGTTGTTGCAGTCCGACACGTATGTGCACACGTATCCATGTGGAACTTCCTTGGGCGGCTCATACAGGAATTGGTAGTCGCCTGGATCACCTCCCTCCTTGTAGACGACATACGCCGGTGAACCTTGTTGCTGTGGAGCTGCAAACGTGTGTTGCAGTGGTGGCCTTGTGTAGAGCGGTACCTGATACGTCTCCGACGTATCGATAATTTCTTATGTTCCATGCCACATTATTGATGATACCTACATGTTTTATGCACATTATATGTCATATTTATGCATTTTCTGGAACTAACCTATTAACAAGATGCCGAAGTGCCAGTTCCTGTTTTCTGCTGTTTTTGGTTTCGAAATCCTAGTAACGAAATATTCTCGGAATTGGACGAAATCAACGCCCAGGTTCCTATTTTTCCACGAAGCTTCCGGAACACCCGGGAAGGACCGAGAGGGGGCCACGAGGCCCACCAGGAGGGTGGCCGGCGCGGCCTAGGGTTGGCCCGCGCCGCCTTACCCCCGGCCGCCTCTTCGACCTTCCGACGCCGCCTCTTCGCCTATATAAAGCCCCCGCGATCGAAAACCCTTACGGAGAGACCACGATACGGAGAAAAACCTTCCCGAGCCGCCGCCATCGCGAAATCAAGATTCGGGGACAGAACTCTGTTCCGGCACCTCGCCGGACGGGGAATTGCCCCCGGAGCCGTCTCCACCGCCGTCTCCACCGCCATCTTAACCGCCATCGCTGCCTCCATGATGAGGAGGGAGTAATTCACCCCCGGGGCTGAGGGCTCCGTTGTAGCTATGTGGTTCATCTCTCTCTTTATGTGATCTAGTTGAATATCGTCTATGTGCTACTCTAGTGATGTTATTAAAGTACTCTATTCCTCCTCCATGTGTGTAATGGTGATAGTGTGTGCACCGTGTGAGTACTTGGCATAGGCTATGATTATGATCTCTTGTAGATTATGAAGTTAATTATTGCTATGATGGTATTGATGTGTATTATTCCTCCTACATATGCATGATGGTGACAAGTGTGCATGCTATGTTAGTTCTTGGTGTAATTATGTTGATCTATCTTGCACTCTAAGGTTATTTAAATATGAACATTGCATTGTGGAGCTTGTTAACTCCGGCATTGAGGGTTCGCGTAATCCTACGCAATGCGTTCATCATCCAACAAAAGAGTGTAGAGTAGTCCTATTATGTGATCATTGTTGAGAGTGTCCACTAGTGAAAGCAGGATCCCTAGGCCTTGCTTCCAAGCATCGAATCTCCGTTTGATTACCGTTTTGTTGCATGTTTACTCGCTGCCATATTTTATTCAGATTGCTATTACCACTCATATACATCCATATTACTTGTATTTCACTATCTCTTCGCCGAACTAGTGCACCTATACACCTGACAAGTGTATTTGGTGTGTTGGGGACACAAGAGACTTCTTGCTTTGTGGTTGCGGGGTTGCTTGAGAGGGATATCTTTGACCTCTTCCTCCCCGAGTTCGATAAACCTTGGGTAATCCACTTAAGGGAAACTTGCTGCTGTTCTACAAACCTCTGCTCTTGGAGGCCCAACACTGTCTACAAGAATAGAAGCACCCGTAGACATCAAGCACTTTTCTGGCGCCGTTGCCGGGGACCAGAAAGCTACATAAAGGGATTTCCTCCCTCGTCAACCCCGCGCCAGTCCTGGACAGCATCAAGCACTTTTCTGGCGCCGTTGCCGGGGAGGAAAGGTAAAAGGTACTCACACTCCGGATCTTGGCTACTAAGCTATTTCCCGGCGCCGTTGTAAGTACTCGAAGCTATTTCCTTTAGACTCTGCAATTGCGACATTTGGTTTCTTGTTTACACTAGTTAGGCATAATGGAAAACAACAAAAATATGAGAGATCTTTATGAACTTTATCTTGAATTAGGACATGATGTGTTTGAAGAAAGAATTAAGAAACCCATGGAACTTTATATGCATGCTAATGGGAATGTTATTACTATGAATGCTTTGAACACCATTGTTGCTAATGCTATGGAAAATTCTAAGCTTGGGGAAGCTGGCTTTGATGAGCATGATATTTTTAGTCCCCCAAGCATTGAGGAGAAAATTTACTTTGATGATACTTTGCCTCCCATTTATGATGATTATAATGATAGTAGTCTTTTGTTACCACCTGTTATGGAGGATAAATTTGATTATGATTACAATATACCTCCTATATTTGATAGCTACTTTGTTGAATTTGCTCCCACTACAATTAATAAGAATGACTATGCTTATGTTGGGAGTAGTAATTATTTTATGCATGAGACTCATGATAAGAATGCTTTATGTGATAGTTATATTGTTGAGTTTGCTCATGTTGCTACTGAAAGTTATTATGAGAGAGGAAAATATGGTTGTAGAAATTTTCATGTTACTAAAATGCCTCTCTATGTGCTGAAATTTTTGAAACTACACTTGTTTTATCTTCCTATGCTTGTTACTTTGCTCTTCATGAACTTGTTTATTTACAAGATTCCTATGCATAGGAAGCATGTTAGACTTAAATGTGTTTTGAATTTGCCTCTTGATGCTCTCTTTGCTTCAAATACTATTTCTTGCGAGTGCATCATTGAATCTGCTGAGCCCATCTTAATGGCTATAAAGAAAGAACTTCTTGGGAGATAACCCATGTGTTATTTTTCTACAGTACTTTGTTTTATATTTGTGTCTTGGAAGTTGTTTACTACTGTAGCAACCTCTCCTTATCATGTTTTTGTGCCAAGTAAAGTTTCTATGTCAAAGTTGATGTTATATTTGGGATCGCTGCGCAGAAACAGCATTGCTGTCTGTCACGAATCTGGGCACAATTCTCTGTAGAAAATTCTAAAAAATCTGCCAATTTACGAGCGTGATCCTCAGATATGTACGCAACTTTCATTAGTTTTGAGTTTTTCCATTTGAGCAAGTCTGGTGCCATTTATAAATTCGTCTTTACGGACTGTTCTGTTTTTGACAGATTCTGCCTTTTATTTCGCATTGCCTCTTTTGCTATGTTGGATTTATTTCTTTGATCCATTAATGTCCAGTAGCATTATGCAATGTCCAGAAGTGAAAAGAATGATTGTGTCACCTCTGAACATGTGAGTTTTTGATTATGCACTAACCCTCTAATGAGTTTGCTTGAAGTTTGGTGTGTCAGAAGTTTTCAAGGGTCAATAGAAGAGGGTGATATAATGTGATCGAGAAGAGTGAAAGGTCTAAGCTTGGGGATGCCCCGGTGGTTCATCCCTGCATATTTCAAGAAGACTCAAGCATCTAAGCTTGGGGATGCCCAAGGCATCCCCTTCTTCATCGACAACTTATCGGGTTTCTTCTAGTGAAACTATATTTTTATTCCGTCACATCCTATGTATTTTACTTGGAGCGTCTGTGTGCTTTTATTTTTGTTTTTGTTTTGTTATCTTAGTTCTCTGAATAAGTTCATCCTTGTGTGGGAGAGAGACACGCTCCGCTGGTTCGTATGAACACATGTGTTCTTAGCTTTTAATTTTCATGGCGAAGGTCGAGACTGCTTCGTTAATTGTTATATGGTTGGAAACGGGAAATGCTACATGTAGTAATTGGTATAATGTCTTGAATAAGGTGAAACTTGGCAATTGTTGTGCTCATGTTTAAGCTCTTGCATCATATGCTTTGCACCCATTAATGAAGAAATACATAGAGCTTGCTAAAATTTGATTTGCATATTTGGTCTCTCTAAGGTCTAGATAATTTCTAGTATTGAGTTTGAACAACAAGGAAGACGGTGTAGAGTCTTATAATGTTTACAATATGTCTTTTATGTGAGTTTTGCTGCATCGGTTCATCCTTGAGTTTGCTTCAAATAACCTTGCTAGCCTAAACCTTGTATCGAGAGGGAATACTTCTCATGCATCCAAATACTTGAGCCAATATTCATGCCATTTGTGTCCACCATACCTACCTACTACATGGTATTTCTCCGCCATTCCAAAGTAAATTGCTTGAGTGCTACCTTTAAACAATTCAAAATTTATCACCTCTTATTTGTGTCAATGTTTTATAGCTCATGAGGAAGTATGTGGTGTTTTATCTTTCAATCTTGTCATTTACTTTTGACAGACTTTCACAATGGACTAGTGGCTTCATCCGCTTATCCAATAATTTTGCAAAAAGAGCTGGCAATGAGGTTCCCAGCCTCAATTAATTAACTTTCATTAATAATTCTCTTCACATGTTTTGCTCTGATTCATCAGTAAGCAACTTAATTTTGCAAATAGACACTCCTCCATGGTATGTGAATGTTGGAAGGCACCCGAGGATTCGGTTAGCCATGGCTTGTGTAAGCAAAAGGTTGGGAGGAGTGTCATCCATAAATAAAGAAAAACTAAACTAAAGTACATGTGTAAACAAAAGAGAAGAGGGATGATCTACCTTGCTGGTAGAGATAACGTCCTTCATGGGAGCCGCTCTTGAAAGTCTGGTTGATGAGGTAGTTAGAGTGCCCACTACCATTCGTTGACAACAATAAACACTTCTCAAAATTTTACTTTTATGCTCTCTTTATGTTTTCAAAACCAAAGCTCTAGCACAAATATAGCAATCGATGCTTTCCTCTTTGAAGGGCCATTCTTTTACTTTTTATGTTGAGTCAGTTTACCTATCTCTCTCCACCTCAAGAAGCAAACACTTGTGTGAACTGTGCATTGATTCTTACATACTTGCTTATTGCATTTGTTATATTACTCTATGTTGACAATATCCATGAGATATGCATGTTGAAAGTTGAAAGCAACCGCTGAAACTTAATCTTCCTTTGTGTTGCTTCAATACCTCTACTTTGAATTATTGCTTTACGAGTTAACTCTTATGCAAGACTTATTGATGCTTGTCTTGAAGTAATATTCATGAAAAGTCATTGCTTTATGATTCAGTTGTTTACTCATGTCATTACCATTGTTTTGATCGCTGCATTCATCTCATATGCTTACAATAGTATGATCAAGGTTATGATGGCATGTCACTTAAGAAATTATCTTTGTTATCGTTTTACCTGCTCGGGACGAGCAGGAACTAAGCTTGGGGATGTTGATACGTCTCCGACGTATCGATAATTTCTTATGTTCCATGCCACATTATTGATGATACCTACATGTTTTATGCACATTATATGTCATATTTATGCATTTTCTGGAACTAACCTATTAACAAGATGCCGAAGTGCCAGTTCTCGTTTTCTGCTGTTTTTGGTTTCGAAATCCTAGTAACGAAATATTCTCGGAATTGGACGAAATCAACGCCCGGGTTCCTATTTTTCCACGAAGCTTCCGAACACCGGGAAGGACCGGAGGGGGCCACGAGCCCACCGAGAGGGTGGCCGGCGCGGCCTAGGGTTGGCCCGCGCCGCCTTACCCCCTGGCCGCCTCTTCGACCTTCTGACGCCGCCTCTTCGCCTATATAAAGCCCCTGCATCGAAAACCCTTACGGAGAGACCACGATACGGAGAAAAACCTTCCAGAGCCGCCGCCATCGCGAAATCAAGATTCGGGGGACAGAACTCTCTGTTCCGGCACCCTGCCGGACGGGGAATTGCCCCCGGAGTCGTCTCCACCGCCGTCTCCACCGCCATCTTAACCGCCATCGCTGCCTCCATGATGAGGAGGAGTAATTCACCCCCGGGCTGAGGGCTCCGTTGTAGCTATGTGGTTCATCTCTCTCTTTATGTGATCTAGTTGAATATCGTCTATGTGCTACTCTAGTGATGTTATTAAAGTACTCTATTCCTCCTCCATGTGTGTAATGGTGATAGTGTGTGCACCGTGTGAGTACTTGGCATAGGCTATGATTATGATCTCTTGTAGATTATGAAGTTAATTATTGCTATGATGGTATTGATGTGTATTATTCCTCCTACATATGCATGATGGTGACAGTGTGCATGCTATGTTAGTTCTTGGTGTAATTATGTTGATCTATCTTGCACTCTAAGGTTATTTAAATATGAACATTGCATTGTGGAGCTTGTTAACTCCGGCATTGAGGGTTCGCGTAATCCTACGCAATGCGTTCATCATCCAACAAAAGAGTGTAGAGTAGTCCTATTATGTGATCATTGTTGAGAGTGTCCACTAGTGAAAGCAGGATCCCTAGGCCTTGCTTCCAAGCATCGAATCCCCGTTTGATTACCGTTTTGTTGCATGTTTACTCGCTGCCATATTTTATTCAGATTGCTATTACCACTCATATACATCCATATTACTTGTATTTCACTATCTCTTCGCCGAACTAGTGCACCTATACACTCGACAAGTGTATTTGGTGTGTTGGGGACACAAGAGACTTCTTGCTTTGTGGTTGCAGTGGTTGCTTGAGAGGGATATCTTTGACCTCTTCCTCCCTGAGTTCGATAAACCTTGGGTAATCCACTTAAGGGAAACTTGCTGCTGTTCTACAAATCTCTGCTCTTGGAGGCCCAACACTGTCTACAAGAATAGAAGCACCCGTAGACATCAGTACCTCCCCTTGGTGAGTTCCTAGAGCAGGGCCTGACGGGGAGTACTTGTGCTTCGTGACTTCTTGCACCCCATTGAGCGCGACACGCTCCAGAGTATTCACCAAGCTCTCAGCATGCCGATGAAGAGAGTGAGCAACGGCATAGTTTACTTCCTGTCGCAGGGCTCTAGTACGTTCGTCCGAAGGGAGAGATAGATCTAGTCCATTGATGTCTACGGGTGCTTCTATTCTTGTAGACAGTGTTGGGCCTCCAAGAGCGGAGGTTTGTAGAACAGCAGCAAGTTTCCCTTAAGTGGATTACCCAAGGTTTATCGAACTCAGGGAGGAAGAGGTCAAAGATATCCCTCTCATGCAACCCTGCAACCACAAAGCAAGAAGTCTCTTGTGTCCCCAACACACCTAATACACTTGTCAGATGTATAGGTGCACTAGTTCGGCGAAGAGATAGTGAAATACAAGTAGTATCGATGTATATGAGTGGTAATAGCAATCTGAATAAAATATGGCAATGAGTAAACATGCAACAGAACAGTAAGTAAACGGTGTTTGCAGTATTGGAAACAAGGCCTAGGGATCATACTTTCACTAGTGGACACTCTCAACATTGATCGCATAATAAATAATAACTTCTCTCATTTGTGCTACATATACTCTTGTTTGATAATGAACACCATTCGTTGCGTAGGATTACACGAACCCTCAATGCCGGAGTTAACAAGCTCCACAACATTCGATATTCATGTTTAAGTAACCTTAGAGCATAATAGATCATTGCAAAATAAACCAAGAACTAACATAGTGCACACACCGTCCACATTACACTATGAAGGAGGAATAGATCACATCAATACTATCATAATGATAATTAACTCCACAATCTACAAGAGATCATGATCATAGCCTACGACAAGAACCACACGGTGCACACACTAATCACCTTTACACCATGCAGGAGGAATAGACTACTTTAATAACATCACATGAGTAGCACATAACTAGTAGCGATACAAAGCTCATCATATGGATCTCAATCATGTAAAGCAGCTCATGAGATCATTGTATTGAAGTACATAGGAGAGAGATTAACCACATAGCTACCGGTACAGCCCCGAGCCTCGATGGAGAACTACTCCCTCCTCATGGGAGCAGCAGCGGTGATGAAGATGGCGGTGGAGATGGCAGCGGTGTCGATGGAGAAGCCTTCCGGGGCACTTCCCCATCCGGCAGGGTGCCGGAACGAGACTCCCGTCCCCGGATCTTGGCTTCGCGATGGCGGCGGCTCCGGAAGGTTTCGCGTACCGTGGCTTCCTCCGTAAGGGTTTTCGACGCGGGGGCTTTAAATAGGCGAAGAGGCGGCGCAGAGGGCCGACGAGGCGGCGACACCATAGGGGGCGCGGGCCACCCCCGGCCGCGCCGGCCTATGGTCCGGTGGGCCTCGTGCCCCCTCTCCGGCGGTTCTCGGGTGTTCTGGATGCTTCCGGGCAAAATAGGAACCCGGGCGGTGATTTCGTCCAATTCCGAGAATATTTCCTTACTAGGATTTCGAAACCAAAAACAGCAGAAAACGAGAACCGGCACTTCGGCATCTTGTTAATAGGTTAGTTCCGGAAAATGCGTAAATACGACATATAATGTGCATAAAACATGTAGGTATCATCAATAAAGTAGCATGGAACATAAGAAATTATCGATACGTTGGAGACGTATCAGCATCCCCAAGCTTAGTTCTCGCTCGTCCCGAGCGTGTAAAACGATAACAAAGATAATTTCTGAAGTGACATGCCATCATAATCTTGATCATACTATTTGTAAAAATATGTAATGAATGCAACGATCAAAACAAAAGTAATGACATGAGTAAACAAGTGAATCATATAGCAAAGACTTTTCATGAATAGTACTTCAAGACAAGCATCAATAAGTCTTGCATAAGAGTTAACTCATAAAGCAATAAATCAAAGTAAAGGTATTGAAGCAACACAAAGGAATATTAAGTTTCAGCGGTTGCTTTCAACTTATAACATGTATATCTCATGGATATTGTCAACATAAAGTAATATAACAAGTGCAATATGCAAGTATGTAGGAATCAATGCACAGTTCACACAAGTGTTTGCTTCTTAAGGTGGAAGGAGATAGGTAAACTGACTCAACAATAAAAGTAAAAGAAAGGTCCTTCAACGAGGAAAGCATCGATTGCTGTATTTGTGCTAGAGCTTTTATTTTGAAAACATGAAACAATTTTGTCAACGGTAGTAATAAAGCATATGAGTTATGTAAATTATATCTTACAAGTTGCAAGCCTCATGCATAGTATACTAATAGTGCCCGCACCTCGTCCTACTTAGCTTGGACTACCGGATCTTTGCATGCCATGTTTCAACCAAGTGTCACAAAGGGGTACCTCCATGCCGCCTCGTACAAAGGTCTAAGGAGAAAGCTCGCATTTTGGATTTCTCGCTTTTGATTATTCTCAACTTAGACATCCATACCGGGACAACATGGACAACAGATAATGGACTCCTCTTAAATGCATAAGCATGTAGCAACAATTATTATTCTCATATGAGATTGAGGATATATGTCCAAAACTGAAACTTCAACCATGATTCATGGCTTTAGTTAGCGGCCCAATGTTCTTCTCTAACAATTTTGCATGCTCCAACCACTAAAATGATAGATCCTTCAGACAAGACGGACATGCATAGCAACTCACATGATATTCAACAATAGTTGATGGCGTTCCCTAGAAGCATGGTTATCGCACAACAAGCAACTTAATAAAAGATAAAGTGCATAAGTACATATTCAATACTACGATAGTTTTTAAGGCTATTTTGTCCCATGAGCTATATATTGCAAAGGCGAATGATGGAATTTTAAAGGTAGCACTCAAGCAATTTACTTTGGAATGGCGGAGAAATACCATGTAGTAGGTAGGTATGGTGGACACAAATGGCATAGTAGTTGGCTCAAGGATTTTGGATGCATGAGAAGTATTCCCTCTCGATACAAGGTTTAGGCTAGCAAGGTTATTTGAAGCAAACTCAAGGATGAACCGGTGCAGCAAAACTCACATAAAAGACATATTGTAAACATTATAAGACTTTACACCGTCTTCCTTGTTGTTCAAAACTCAATACTAGAAATTATCTAGACCTTAGAGAGACCAATTATGCGAACCAAATTTTAGCAAGCTCTATGTATTTCTTCACTAATAGGTGCAAAGTATATGATGCAAGAGCTTAAACATGAGCACAACAATTGCCAAGTATCACATTATCCAAGACATTTTACCAATTACTACATGTAGCATTTTTCCAATTCCAACCATATAACAATTTAACGAAGAGGAAACTTCGCCATGAATATTATGAGCTAAGAACACATGTGTTCATACGAACCAGCGGAGCGTGTCTCTCTCCCACACAAGGATGAACTTATTCAGATAACTAAGATAACAAAACAAAAATAAAAATAAAAGCACACAGACGCTCCAAGTAAAGAACATAAGATGTGACCGAATAAAAATATAGTTTCACTAGAAGAAACCTTATAAATTGTCGATGAAGAAGGGGATGCCTTGGGCATCCCCAAGCTTAGATGCTTGAGTCTTCTTGAAATATGCAGGGATGAACCACCGGGGCATCCCCAAGCTTAGACCTTTCGCTCTTCTCGATCACATTATATCACCCTCTTCTATTGACCCTTGAAAACTTCTGTCACACCAAACTTCAAGCAAACTCATTAGAGGGTTAGTGCATAATCAAAAATTCACATGTTCAGAGGTGACACAATCATTCTTAACACTTCTGGACATTGCACATAACTTTTGAAAGTTAATGGAACAAAGAAACTCATTCAACTTAACAAAAGCGGCAATGCGAAATAAAAGGCAGAATCTGTCAAAAACAGAACAGTCCGTAAAGACGAATTTAAAGCTGGCACCAGACTTCCTCAAATGGAAAAACTCAAAACTAATGAAAGTTGCGTACATATCTGAGGATCACGCTCGTAAATTGGCAGATTTTTTCGAATTTTCTACAGAGAACTGTGCCCAGATTCGTGACAGACAGCAATGCTGTTTCTGCGCAGCGATTCCAAATATAACATCAACTTTGACATAGAAACTTTACTTGGCACAAAAACATGATAAGGAGAGGTTTCTACAGTAGTAAACAACTTCCAAGACACAAATAAAAAACAAAGTACTGTAGTAAAAAAAACACATGGGTTATCTCCCAAGAAGTTCTTTCTTTATAGCCATTAAGATGGGCTCAGCAGTTTTAATGATGCACTCGCAAGAAATAGAAGTTGAAGCAAAAAGAGAGCATCAAGAGGCAAATTCAAAACACATTTAAGTCTAACATGCTTCCTATGCATAGGAATCTTGTAAATAAACAAGTTCATGAAGAGCAAAGTAACAAGCATAGGAAGATAAAACAAGTGTAGCTTCAAAAATTTCAGCACATAGAGAGGCATTTTAGTAACATGAAAATTTCTACAACCATATTTTCCTCTCTCATAATAACTTTCAGTAGCATCATGAGCAAACTCAACAATATAACTATCACATAAAGCATTCTTTCATGAGTCTCATGCATAAAATACTTACTTCTCCCAACATAAGCATAGTCATTCTTATTAATTGTAGTGGGAGCAAATTCAACAAAGTAGCTATCAAATATAGGAGGTATATTATAATCATAATCAAATTTATCCTCCATAACAGGTGGTAACAAAAGACTACTATCATTATAATCATCATAAATGGGAGGCAAAGTATCATCAAAGTAAATTTTCTCCTCAATGCTTGGGGGACTAAAAATATCATGCTCATCAAAGCCAGCTTCCCCAAGCTTAGAATTTTCCATAGCATTAGCAACAATAGTGTTCAAAGCATTCATATTAATATGTTCCATGGGTTTTTTAATTTTCGCATCAAACCATCCATGTCTTAAATCAGGAAATAGAATAAGAAGCTCATTGTTGTCCATTATGCCTAACTAGTGTAAACAAGAAACCAAATGTCGCAATTGCAGAGTCTAAAGGAAATAGCTTCGAGCACACACACAATGGCGCCAGAAGAGTACTGTTACCTGGAACCGAAGTATGAGTGCCTTTTACCTTTCCTCCCCGGCAACGGCGCCAGAAAAGTGCTTGATGTCTACGGGTGCTTCTATTCTTGTAGACAGTGTTGGGCCTCCAAGAGCGAGAGGTTTGTAGAACAGCAGCAAGTTTCCCTTAAGTGGATTACCCAAGGTTTATCGAACTCGGGGAGGAAGAGGTCAAAGATATCCCTCTCATGCAACCCTGCAACCACAAAGCAAGAAGTCTCTTGTGTCCCCAACACACCTAATACACTTGTCGATGTATAGGTGCACTAGTTCGGCGAAGAGATAGTGAAATACAAGTAGTATGGATGTATATGAGTGGTAATAGCAATCTGAATAAAATATGGCAGCGAGTAAACATGCAACAGTAACAGTAAGTAAACGGTGTCTTGCAGTATTGGAAACAAGGCCTAGGGATCATACTTTCACTAGTGGACACTCTCAACATTGATCGCATAATAAATAATAACTTCTCTCATTTGTGCTACATATACTCTTGTTTGATAATGAACACCATTCGTTGCGTAGGATTACACGAACCCTCAATGCCGGAGTTAACAAGCTCCACAACATTCGATATTCATGTTTAAGTAACCTTAGAGCATAATAGATCATTGCAAAATAAACCAAGAACTAACATAGTGCACACACTCGTCCACATTACACTATGAAGGAGGAATAGATCACATCAATACTATCATAATGATAATTAACTCCACAATCTACAAGAGATCATGATCATAGCCTACGACAAGAACCACACGGTGCACACACTAATCACCTTTACACCATGCAGGAGGAATAGACTACTTTAATAACATCACATGAGTAGCACATAACTAGTAGCGATACAAAGCTCATCATATGGATCTCAATCATGTAAAGCAGCTCATGAGATCATTGTATTGAAGTACATAGGAGAGAGATTAACCACATAGCTACCGGTACAGCCCCGAGCCTCGATGGAGAACTACTCCCTCCTCATGGGAGCAGCAGCGGTGATGAAGATGGCGGTGGAGATGGCAGCGGTGTCGATGGAGAAGCCTTCCGGGGGCACTTCCCCGTCCGGCAGGGTGCCGGAACAGAGACTCCTGTCCCCCAGATCTTGGCTTCGCGATGGCGGCGGCTCTGGAAGGTTTCGCGTACCGTGGCTTCCTCTGTAAGGGTTTTCGACGCAGGGGCTTTAAATAGGCGAAGAGGCGGCGCAGGAGGGCTGACGAGGCGGCGACACCATAGGGGGGCGCGGGCCACCCCTGAGCCGCGCCGCCTATGGTCTAGTGGGCCCGTGCCCCTCTCCGGCGGTTCTCGGGTGTTCTGGATGCTTCCGGGCAAAATAGGAACCCGGGCGGTGATTTCGTCCAATTCGAGAATATTTCCTTACTAGGATTTCTGAAACCAAAAACAGCAGAAAACAGGAACTGGCACTTCGGCATCTTGTTAATAGGTTATTTCCAGAAAATGCGTAAATACGACATATAATGTGCATAAAACATGTAGGTATCATCAATAAAGTAGCATGGAACATAAGAAATTATCGATACGTTGGAGACGTATCATCCATCTAGCGCGCCTTCGGGTTGGAACCCTTTGAACTTAATCCCGTACGAACGGGTTTTCTCGAAAGCGCCGATGAGCTCGGCTTCCAAGATTGCCTTGAGATCATCATATTTCTTCTTATGCTCAGGAGGCAGATCCTCATACTTGACTGGTTCTCCCGCAATCTGAGGTGCAGATGACGACATGGTTGTTGCGGAAGATTGTCCCGATGTCCCACCGGGCGTGCCAGAATGTGTTGCCTGCTGAAGCCCACCGGCGAGCAAGTGGTTAAGCAACACGAAGAGCCGGGAGGCTTCCAAGGCGGCAGTGGGCCCTGGTCCCTCGATGTCGTCCCGCAAATGCTCCGACACACGACCCGGCGGCCGCAAGGGCGTGCCACCCGACCTATACCCGGCCGAGGAAGGTGTAGATTGCTTCGATTAGTTCCCTGCATGGCAGACACGTAAACATTAAATACGAGCCCTATCGGCTCTTAGGTTGCCCTGTGGATCGGCTCAAAGAACCGATCGCCCCATGGTTCATGTTGGATATTCAATGACATGGGGATCCTGCTTGATCACGACAAAGCTAAACCAATCTACGACAGTTTAGGGTTTTCACCGTATGATCGGAACATCCTACGCGTAGTTGAGCCTAATAGACACGAAAGATAACGAAAAGCTAACCCTAAAAGAGGCCTAAAAACCAACATAACGTTAATTCCCGGAACATCCCTCTTAGGACTAGCAAACCATACCTAGCGCACTACCGGATCGTTCAACCCGTTTGCAGGGCCTAACCATACGGATATTAAACTAATCCTTGATGAACAAGGAGTACCTATAACAGATCGGATCTACTAAGTCACGAACGAGCAAGATGCTGCCCTTACACCTAGATAGGTGTAAGGGCAGCTAGGTGTTGAGGGACGGCATAGCTAAGCAGATATATGCAAGAGAAGCATCTACGCAAGCCCCAAAACACCTATGGTAAATAGTGCTACTCGCCATCAACAACGCTTCAGTACGAGCAACACAAGGTAAACGAATAATCAGTAATGCTGCCTAGATCGCAAGATGCGATCTAGGCAGCATGGTGCTACCCGGAGAAACCCTCGAAAGAAGGGGTGGCGATGCGCCTGATTTGTGTTTGTTGTGAACGTGATTGTCCTCCTTTTCCGATAACCCTAGATACATATTTATAGTCCAAGGGACTTTCTAATTTGGACGTGCACCTAACCGTGCACGAGTTAAACTCTATCTTTTAATCTAATGCGATCTACTATATTACAAATACACGGGCAATTAAGCCCAAACTCTTCGCGCAAGGCCGCTTCAAAGATGCTCCACGTGTATTCTTCAAAGCCCATCTTCGTTTACGGCCCATCTCCTGATTTGGCCAAAATCCGGTGGTAACAGGCAGGTGTTGAACATCTAGGTGGTGTCGTAGATCAAGCAGCCATCTCTTGTTTCCCAATGCCTCCTTAACTGTCATGTTCTTCCTAATGGAAATCTTGTAGAGCTCAGGGGCAATCTCTGCTGGTGTTTGACCGCTTAACCAACGATCTGACCAGAACACAGCCTTGGATCCATCTCCCAACGTGATTTGTGTAGCTGCCGCAAACATTGCCTTATCCCTTTTGGATGAAGGTAGTTTCATGTGTGCCCACGGTTTGTTTGGGTTTTTCCATTTCTGCCACAACCACCGCAGGCGTAAAGCTGCCCCAAAAGCTTTGATACAGTGCACACCTAGTCCTCCCAAGGCCTTTGGCCTGCACACCTGTTTCCAACTGACTGTACACTTGCCGCCACTTCAGGATGTGTCACCCGCCCAAAGCCAGGCTCTTCGTCTGCGATCGAACTCCTTACGAACCCAAGCTGGCATATCATTGATAGTCATAAGATAGACTGGCAGAGAGGAAAGGACCGAGTTCAGCATTTCCAATCTTCCTGCTTTGCTCATCATTTTTGCCTTCCAAGTAGCCAGATACTTGTCGACCTTATCAAGGAGCGCTTGCCAATCAGCCTTGGTGAGCTTCTTAATTGAGAGGGGCATACCCATGTATACACAGGGAAAGGACTTGACCGGAATGCCGAAATTCTGTGCTAGCCCCACAGTGTCAATGCCGTCGCAGCTAATTGGCGTGATGGAGCTCTTAGCCAAATTTGTTTGTAGCCCAGTGGCCCGACCGAACCCGGTAAGAATATCCTGCAGCCCTTGGATGTCTTGAAGTGTGGGGTTGATGAAGAGCGCGACGTCGTCCGCATAAATGGAAGCCCTGAAAGTGCATTTCGAACCTCTGAGCTTAGAGAGTATCCCGGCACCAGATGCGAGGTCGAGAAGTCGATGTAGGGGCTCCATGGCAAGGTCGAACAAAAAAGGGGAGAGAGAGTCCCCCTGCCGAAGACCTCTACGGTGCTCGATGGGGCGCCCAGGGGCTCCATTGATGAGAACCTTGGACGAAGCTGTTCTGAAAAGCAGTGCAATCCAATTCCTCCACCTGACAGGGAAACCTCGCGCCTGTAGCATGTCCAAAATGTAGGTCCAAGACACCGTATAAAACGCCTTAGCAATATCCAGCTTGAGAAGCAAGGCAGGCGTCTTGGTTTGGTGGTAGTGTTTGGCAATGTTCTGGACATAGAGGAAATTGTCCTGGATACTTCTGCCGCTGATGAAGGCGCTCTGACACGGGGAGACCAGATCGTCCATGTAAGGCTGCAGCCTTGCGGAGAGGATTTTGGAGATTAACTTGGCAAACGCATGTATCAGACTGATAAGCCTGTATTGTGACATTGTGTTGGGCGTTTCGTTTTTAGGCAGCAGGACATAGAAGGCGGTGTTCAGACTATTGAAGGAAAGATCATTGAGGTCGTAGAACTTGTTAAGTGCACGAAGCAGATCATCCTTCACCACTCCCCAGGAGGTCTTAAAGAACCCCGCGGAGAACCCATCAGGCCCAGGCGCCTTATCAGAAGGCGTGTCAAAGACCGCAGTCTTCAGCTCTTCCAGGGTAAACGGCGCGTCTAGCGCAGATAAGTCAGGTGCTGGAAGCCCCAACTCAGCCCAATCAAACCCCTGGGCGCAAGGTAGATCCGTGCCGACAATGTTGCTCATGTGCTCGTAGACGACTTCTTCTATTTCAGCAGGAGTTGTTGCAATTCTGGTTGTTCTATTAAAGGGGTATGCGTCACCTCAGCAAAGATGTCGCAGAGCATTGAGAAAGTTAGATTTTTTACATGATCTATCTGATGTTGCACATTGTTAGAGAAAAAACTGATCCCCTAGCCATCGCTTAATATTATTAATAGCCAACATAGCAATAGGAATAACTAACCGCAACACCAGATGCCGACCACTCATCTTTGCAGGGAATAAAGATCAATTTTTACCCATAATAGCAGGAGTATACTAGAACCGATTTGCATGAATAATTGCAGTGAAGAGTCAAGGATGACACAAATAAATAACATCATTCGGTCATTACATAGTGTTCTTAACAAATAATAAAGTGAGGACTCCAACAGTAGCTTCATCCTCAAGCTTAAACACAGCAGCACATAGCACAGCCTAGCAACTACAAAAATCCCCAAAACAAGGCATAATAAATCCGAAATTGTCCATAACCACGACCTTAAAGTAGAACCCCCGACCATTTATCACTTCCCCCAAGAAAGAAAGTTGATGACGTTTCAACAAAAACAAAGCCCTGTCAGGCTCCTTACCATATGTTCGGAAGAGCTTTGATCTACAGGAGGTCGGCAACGTTGGCTGGGAGCTCTTCAATCACAACGTTGTAGAACTTCTGGATGTCAAACAGCATACGCTCATCTTCACGGGTCACAAAGTTGATTGCAACACCCTTCCTTCCAAACCGACCACTAAGACCAATACGATGAAGGTAGTTCTCTGGCTGGGTCGGAAGATCATAGTTGATGACCAGGGATACTTGCTGGACATCAATACCACGAGCAAGCAGGTCAGTGGTGATGAGCACACGTGAAGAACCAGATCTGAACTCCCTCATGATGATGTCCCTGGTGTTCTGGTCCATGTCTCCGTGAGTAGCAGAAACTGTGTGATCCCTGCCCCTCATCTTGTCGGTGAGCCAGTCCACCTTGCGGCGGGTGTTCACAAAGATGACACTCTGGGTGATGGCAAGAGTTTCATACACAGGTCACAGAGTGTGTCAAGCTTCCACTCTTCCTTCTCCACATTGACATAGAACTGCTTGATACCCTCATGGGTGAGCTCATCCCTCTTGACAAGGTCCTCACAGGTTTGTTCATGAACTTGCGGGTGATCTCAAGGGCTTCAGGTGGCATGGTAGCAGAGAAGACACCAACTTGAATCTTTCCTGGGAGCAGCGGGAGGATGTCATAAACATTGGGGAAAAAAGAGGGACTGAGATCTGGTGCCTCGCTTCAAGCAAGGCACGCAGCGCCTTGAGGCATCCAATCCACCCTCCATCTGCATCCAACGGACAGCAATTCAGCTCCCTCCGACGACCCCTTTCAGTTTCAGACCCCTCGAATCAGCAGTCCTCCTTCCCGCGTCGCTGGGCGCCATGAAGCTCGTTGTCAGATTGCGGCCTCTCCCTGACGTACGTACTGCTGTTTTGCCCCTTTGTTGTTGTTTTGGTGAACTGAAATTGTCCTGATGTGTTCTGCCGTTTGAGTGTTAATAGCTGAACACAACTCAGTTTCCTTGTTCTGCTACTGGCAGTCTAAAAAAACTGTGGTGCGCTGTGCAATCTGGACGCCTGTGTAATCCATCTTCAGCTCCTGGCTACCAACAGCAAGGAAGGGCATACGGGGGCGTCGGAGAGCAGTCCAATGCTTCGACGGAGGTGGAAGGAACGAGCAGCCGGAGGTGGCACGGTGGCGGCCGGACGGGCGTGGGTCACCTCCAAAGCTCCGTCGTTGCCGGAGGTGGGCGCCGCGGCAGCGGCCGCAGGTGGGCGGAGGGGACGGCGTGGGTCACCTTCAGAGCGGACTCGTTTCCGGAGGTGAGCGCGGCGGCGGCGGCCGGACCGGCAAGCTCCGCGAAGCCAGCAACGTGGCGTGAGAAGTTTCCTCCACTCTCTCCCCATCGGAATCGAGGGCCGATCGACCAACCAGGACGAAGTTTCTTCCAAAGTCTTCTCCCGCGTCGCTTTCCCCTATTTTTTTAGGCTCAAGCACTGGCAAACGTTATTCGGTTAATTATGTTCCATTGGCCAATCATTCCAATACATCTCCGGGGTTGCTTGTTTGAATTATTAACTTCATATGATTACTAAACAGTTAATAAATTAATTAAAGGTACGGCCACCATCTCAAATTAGTTGACCCCGCCCATACATGCCCTTTGGCATTCCAAGATAGCTTTCCAACCAGGACGAAGTTTCTTCCCAAGTCTCCTCACGCGTTTTCTCTTTTTCTAATTCTCCCGCGTCGCCTTCCCCTCTCTTTTTTTAGGCCCATTGGCCAATAATTCCAATATACATCTCGTGGTTGCTTGTTTGAATTAACTTCATATGATTAGTTATACAGTTTAATTAAAGGTACGGCCTCCCTCTCAAATTAGTTGACGCCCCCCAGACATGTCCTTAGGCATTCGAAGAAAGCTTTCCTTCACAATCTAGTACGTACTTGCAAGAAATCGCTCGGCTCTGCTAAGAAGAACTTGGGGCTTCTAATGGCGGAAGCAGTGACAGCTGCTGTCGCGATAGGATGGGGCATGAAAGCAGCAGGGTGGGTTGCTTCGCCCATCATTTCTGATCTGTTCAAGAAAGCATCCTCCTATCTCAGCTTTGATGCATCGGAGAAGCTGAGCGAGCTTGAGCCAAAGATTTTATTGCTGGAGCAGGTGATGGGAGCGGTTGAGGGGAGCCCTTGCAGGCCTCGTTTGGAGGGGCTGTACAACAAACTTAAATCTGCTTTCTACGAAGCAGAGGAAATCTTGGATGATGTTGAGTATTACCGTCTCGAGAAGAAGATACAAGATGACAAGCTCAAGTCAGAGGTCGCTGGGCCTTCACGTCGCTTGAAGCAGATCTTGTCTGCCATGACGAAGAGCTCTCCACTAAAACATCAGGTCATTTCCTCCCTCTATGTGTTCATATTTATCTTGGTTCCAGAAGTTTTGGTATGCGCCCGCTCCGATCCATAATAAGTGTGTGTGTGTGCTGAGGCTTTAGTTCAATTTTATCCAAATTTAAACTAAAGCCATGATACTTATTACAAATCGGAGGGAATACATGAAAAGAACATTAGTATTCTCTCACTGAACCTTTGATTTTTCTGATTTATTTGGGGCACAGTGGCTTTACACCCTCGTGGCCATAACCTTCCCTGCAAAAAAGGCGGCAACGACAGGACTTTGCATGATACATAACCGTATCGATCACTAGCACAGGCGACCTGGTTCATCAGAACCCAATGGATCTGTGATAGTCTAGACTAATTTGCTTGCATTTTGCTAGCTTAATCTTTTTTTTTTGAAGATTAGCTTAATCTATGTGATATAAATGGATCCTATTTTTTGGGAAAAGGTTCACCTAAAGTGATAGAAATCACAAATAAGTTCTTGGACCACCTAAACAACTACAATCACTAGAGCGAGCTGCGCAACAGTCTTCACCCCTTCCTCATAGTAGCCAGAAAATGGCGTTGTAGTAGATTTTATTTGATAAAGAGAATATATTAATATCAGGAAGATACCAAATACTCTCGGCCTCTACAAAAACACCCAGCCCTGCAACAACGTAATATCCTAGTAGTAGTACGGATGCACACAGCCAAAAAAGAGAAAAAGAAACTAAGAAATAAAAATCTTGTTACGTATTCCGGCCCTAACAACAATAATACATCCACCACCAAGACAACACCTCTCCAAAAGTTCGCCTCCAAGAAGAAAACAGTGCACAAGCAACGTCGTCGCCCAATCAAAGATCTTTGGTTTTCACCCTGAAGATAGTCCCTGCTCTCAAAACAATGCCTCCAACAAGATCATTGCCAGGCACAACTAATTAAGGCCAGACCTTGGCCTGAGAGATCAGACTCTGAACTTCACTTGTGTTGTCGTCCCCACGTTCATACTGCTGCTTCGAAGTTCGAAACACCAAGCAAGTCCACCAGTGCAGAGACTTGAACCTCCATTGCTAGTCCTACAATCCGGCCTTCATGATATTCTCCGCCTCTAACTTTACCATGGACCAAAAGGTCACCTGATGGCAAGAACAGAGCTTCGTGCGCTTCCTCTAAAACCAAATGGTCAAAATAAAAGCATGGGTGCGTACGGCCGAATACCACCCGATCCAGCAAACTCCATGCAAGAGGTGCACTGTTACATTCGCGCCGGTGGAGCCTTCCGAAACTCAACACTCCGGCCAGATTAAGAAGGACAAGCCTCAGGCAAGTCTTCATCTTCGCACAAGAGAAACCGTAGGACCGCCACCATTATTCAGGTCGGTCCCCAAGGCCACCGACCATCCCATGTGAAAATGGAAGTGCAGCGGTCTCCACCCACGTAGGCCGACCGGCACACCGGCGCGCCACCGTGGCCCTCCAGGCCCCGAAGTGACCATATCAGGCCAGCACCGCGCCGCCGCTGCCCATCCACCGCCGCCATAACAGATCAGCTGCCGTTGCCGCTATCCACCGCTGTCGTAGGAGCAGAAGCGGGTGCCGCCCTCCAACCCCAAGATTGCGCCTTGTCGGGACCCCGCCGCCACCGTGCCGCGCGGGCTTTGCCCGGCCACACCTTCGGCGGCGGCGGAGAGGGGTGTTGAGGATGAGGAGGGGGTGGAGCGGCGGGGAGAGGGTTGCCCCGGGGCGGCGCGGCGCCGCCATCCGGGGCATAGGGTTAGGAGAGGAACGGGCATCACTGAACTAATGGTGTGTAGTAGATGGATGATAAGTTGTTGTGCTAAGCCAGAAATGACTAACGCATCAAGGCAACAAACGATCGATAATGATGAGAGATCAAAAGTGTTAAAACTGAAAGCATACCAACAAACACGGAAATTGGCTAGATCCTAAGAAGATATGGATGTGGATCCAAGGAGGGGCGAGCGGTGGCCAAGTCACCGCCATGGATCGCCCCCCTCCAACAGGGTCTAGCATTGGCTACACTCCTAAACTGATGTTAAACTAGATATTCAGCCATTAGCATTTTTTTTAGAGAAATTCGGCCATTAGCTAAGATGAGGCTTAACCTTCAGGTGCACTACGTGCAGAATGGCCCAAAGTCCAAACCAATTAGCCAAATGTCGTTGATGCACACGTTAACCTGAGTGGAATAGACACATTGATTCCGTGAACAGATCGTTCAAAGTTGGCGCTTTCTACCATTTAATCCCATCATAATCCGTGTGACAATGGACCAATTGCCATCTCCCAGCGTCGCTACACTCGGCATACACACGAGCGCATAGACATAATCCATAGGAAGCTCGGATCCTTGGGTGCTCCGTCGAGTTGATGACCTGGCCCCGTTTGAATCAAAGGATTTTTGGAGGAATTTCATTGGAAAGGATTCCTACAGGAAAGTTTCCTATAATAGCGTTTGAAACACAGGAATCATGCATAGGAAAAGCAAAGGGAAGTTTCCTATGTCCTTGTTCTCACGGGAAAACCACAGGAATCAAAACATTGGCTCAGAGCTCATTTTTTCCTCTGTGTCAATCGAGGTAAATGAACATTGGCTGGGCGTTGGTATTAGGCTGACAGGCTTTCAGATAAGCTCACAGTTGAGCAAATTACTAGTTAGTGAAGCAAATTCTTTCAACGAAGCTCAATTCCTATGTCTTACCTTTTCCTGCGTTTCAAACAACCCACTTGAAAAATTCCTATGTTTCTCTTTCCTCTGTTTCGCACTTGCATTCCTTTCCTATACCTATAGTTTTCCCGTTCCTATGTTTTTACTTTCCTACGTTTCAAACAGGCCCTACGTCTCTACTCAGTGGCGGAGGGGGCAAACATGGCCTGGATTTAGTTCCCCGTACATATGTACCCCGGCAACATTGATCATTTGTCACAAAACAACATTAGTTCATTCATCCCATATGTTCGGTTTGAGTATGTAATTTCAGTTCTCGTCCAACCAATGATGATTTTCTATCCAAAGCAATATAAATGCTAGCGAGGTCCGTCGAGTTATATATGATTACGTACTCTTTTTGTCAAAATGGTGAAGGCCTAGCCTCTACATCAATTGATGCATACGGTTTTTATTGCATTGACATAAATGTATCACAAATTATTATAGTTCAACGACCACTCAAGCCAACTCTCATTTACTTATGTATTGTTTTCTTAGGAAAATGTTTTATCACAACTAAGTTTCAGGTCATGTCATATTCTTTTAGTAGGTTGAGTATCAAGTTTATCTACATGGTGCATATGTAGACTTTTTCACCGTTGTTAGCTGTACCTGGATAGAAGTGCAAACAACATGGAGAAATACAAGATGGCAAAGAAGGCCGCAAAACGAGTTGTGAGTGAAGCAAGGGGTCAGGTGTATGAGGACCTCTACCAGCGGTTAGGCACGAAGAAAGACAAAAATGACATCTATAGGATGGCCAAGATCCGAGAGAGGAAGAAGAGGGATGTTGACCAAGTTAAATGCATCAAGGACGGAGCAGTGGTGAAGGACAAGGAGATTAAGCATAGATGGCGTTCAATGGGGAGACTGAGAGCTCTACCATTGAACTGGATAACTCCTTTGATGATACCATTAGGTGTTTTGTGCGGCGAATCGAGGCGTTGAGAAGGATGAAGGGAGGCAAGGCAATGGGCCCTGATTGTATCCCCATTGAGGTGTGGAGAGGCCTCGGAGACATAGCGATAGTATGGCTAACTAAGCTCTTCAACTCCATTTTTCGGGCAAACAAGATGCCAAAAGAATGGAGACGCAACATATTACTACCAATCTTCAAGAACAAAGGGGATGTTCAGAGTTGTAGTAACTACCGTGGAATTAAGCTTATGAGCCATACAATGAAGCTATGGGAGAGAGTCATTGAGCACCGTTTAAGACGAATGACAAGCGTGACCAAAAATCAGTTTGGTTTCATGCCTGGGAGGTCCACCATGGAAGCCATCTTCTTGGTACGACAACTAATGGAGAGATACAAGGAGCAAAAGAAGGACCTGCATATGGTGTTCATTGACTTGGAGAAGGCCTACGATAAGATACCGCGACACGTCATGTGGTAGGCCTTGGAGAAATACGAAGTCCCAGCAAAGTACATTACCCTCATCAAGGATATGCACGATAATGTTGTGACAAGTGTTCGATCAAGAGATGGCGATACCGATGACTTCCTGATTAAAATAGGACTACACCAGGGGTTAGCTTTGAGCCCTTATCTATTTGATTTGTTGATGGATGAGGTCACAAGGGATATACAAGGAGATATCCCATGATGTGTGCTCTTTGCGGATGATGTGGTCCTAATCGCTGATAGTCGAATGAGGGTCAATAGGAAGTTACAACTATGGAGACAAAACTTGGAATCGAAAGGTTTTAGACTTAGTAGAACTAAAACTGAGTACATGAAGTGCGGTTTTAATACTACTAGGCACGAGGAGGAGGTTATCCTGGATGGGCAGGTGGTGCCTCAGAAGGACACCTTTCGAAACTTGGGGTCAATCCTGCACAAGGATGGGGATATTGATGAAGATGTGAACCACCGGATCAAAGCCGGATGCATGAAGTGGCGCCAAGCTTCTGGCACTCTTTGTGACAAGAGAGTGCCGCAAAAGCTAAAAGGCAAGTTCTATATGACGGCGGTTCGACCCGCAATGTTGTATGGCGCTGAGTGTTGGCCGACTAAAAGGCAGCGTGTTCAACAGTTAGGTGTGGCGGAGATGCCCATGTTGAGATGGAGGTGTGGCCACACGAAGGAAGGATCGAGTCTGAAATGATGATATACGAGATAGAGTTGGGGTAGCACCGATTGCAGAGAAGCTTGTCCAACATCGTCTAAGATGGTTTGGGAATATTCATCGCAGGCCTCCAGAAACTCCAGTGCATAGTGTACGGCTAAAGCGTGCTGATAATGTCAAGAGAGGACGGGGCAGACCAAACTTGGCATGGGAGGAGTCCATAAAGAGAGATCTGAAGGACTGGAGTATCACCAAAGAACTAGCCATGGAAAGAGCCGCGTGGAAGCTTGCTATCCATGTGCCAGAACTATGAGTTAGTTACGAGATCTTATGGGTTTCACCTCTAGCCTACCCCAACTTGTTTGGGAATAAAGGTTGTGTTGTTGTTGTTGTTGTTGTTGTTAGCTATAGCTAGCTAGACACATTCCGTCTGCAATTGTTTTGTGCTCTTGGACAAAGTTAATGCGAATGCTACAATCGTGTTGTGTTGTCGCCTCGCCCCCCCCCCCCTACCTAAATCAATCATGGATCTGCCGCTGATCCCAGGGGATCCATATAGCAAACAACTCCATACGACCCCAACGGCGTTAGGCGTGCCACCGAAAATGGGAATAGAGAAATGAGGACCTTATTCGTCATCAGGATGTCACCGTCACCTTAATACTCTGACGGTGACACAAAAACAAACAAACAAAAGTAACAGAAACTCTCTCACCGGCGAGAGGCCAGGGTCCGCCATACGTCGAAAGTAGGCGGGATGGCCGGTAGTGTTGCCGGCGCAGTGGACGGAGACCATAAACACCTTGGGTCGTCTTTCTTGTCTTTGTTCTGTCCGGTTCGGCAGGTAGTCCAATGGTTATGTTCACAGTATTCTTGATGTCGTGAATAAAGATACAAAAGTTTCTTCGTCTTCTCTAAACTATTGGAAAACACAACTATTGGGCACATGCATGGTATTCTACGATTTCGCATGCATTCTCTACCCAAACTGTGTAGAACACACAAAAAATAACATGCTATGAGTGATACTATTATCAAAGAGAGTAAAAAAATAGAATCAGTGATGAACATGGAGATGCCTTCTCCACTTTAGTGCAAATGAAGCTACAAAAATGAATTTCCTTCGTTTCTTATGTTCGCTTCTACGTACAATGGTTTCTCAAGTGTCATTTTGTTTTGCAGGAGAGTGGTATGTCAAAAGTTAAGTTGAAAAAGAAGCTAGACACAATAGAAAAGATCATAAATGATGCATGCAAAGTTTTGGAACTGATGAACCTGCCAAGCCTAAGTGGTGCAAACCAGAGCCATGGTGTTGCTGCTAAATCACGAGGTGGCGTCACTACTTCAAGGCCTCTATCAAAGATAATCGGACGAGATGAAGATTGTGATAGGATCGTAGCAATGCTTCATGAGAAGGAAGAACATGGTCAGCCTGAGAGCAATAGTGCTCCATGTTACACTGTTGTTGGCATTCATGGTGTCGGCGGTTCTGGGAAATCAACCCTTGCGCAACTTGTTTGTGCCCGTGAGAAAACGGATGCCCATTTTGACCTTGTAATGTGGGTTCATGTTTCTCAGGATTTTGGTGTGGATGACCTTTACATGGAGATGTTTGAGGCTGCTACAGGTACTTTATGCCCTCAATTGCGAAATCGTGACACCTTACAAGATTTGTTGGAGGAGAAACTGCGTGGAAAACGTTTCCTTTTGGTACTAGATGATGTTTGGTACGATATTAGAAATGTGACGCAGTCTGAAAGGATGCAACAGATACTTTCGCCGCTGCAGGCTGGAGAGGCGGGAAGCAAGATCCTGGTGACTAGTCGAACTGAAGATGCATTGTTAGCTTTGGGTGCCACGAAGCAGAGATGTATTCCCATATCAGTCCTAGATGAAAATGTTTTCTGCAATTTGCTCATGCATTATGCACTCCATGGCGTACCTGTTGATGAGCATGCTCGTAGAACACTGGGAGACATTGGGAAAGATATTGCAAAAAAGCTGAAGGGGTCACCTCTAGCAGCCAAAATAGTTGGAGGACAACTACATATAAGGCAAAATGTTGAGTTCTGGAGAAGCGTTCGTGATCGGGACCTTTTGAACGAGACGATGGGAGCACTGTGGTGGAGCTACCATCATCTTCGTGAGCAGGTCAAGCGATGCTTTGCTTTCTGCAGTATTTTTCCTCGAAGACATTTGTTGGAACGTCACGAGTTAGTAAAGCTATGGGTTGCAGAAGGGTTTGCTAGATTGACAAGTGAAGGGGAGGATATGGAAGATGTTTGCCAGGAATACTTTGATGAACTAGTGTCAGCCTCGTTTCTGCAACTTAAAGCAAAGAAGAAATCTCGTGAGGGGGACTACTATTTAGTTCATGATCTGTTGCATGATTTAGCGGAGAAGGCCGCTGGAAGTGACTGTTTCAGAATCGAAAATAGTTGGGAACTGCATGGAAAATGCCCAGTAGAGGAAGTTCCTCCGAACGTCCGCCATATCTTTGTTCGGACCTATAATGAAGAATTGATTACTAAGAAGATATGCCAATTGTACAACTTACGGACTCTGATCATTGGTAGTGTATATAATCTTGAAACAGTTGGGGAGCAAGTTTTGAAGTGTATGTTTAAGAGGCTAAGGAAGTTGCGTGTGCTTACCATAATGGCCAAAGATTTTACAGGTTCTGATGTCTCCTCAGATGTGCCAGTCCCAGCATGTATTGGTCAATTAAGGCACCTGAGATATCTTGCTTTTCGGCCTTTTGATCAGGCTAGAGGTCGGAGGATGATTTTACCGGCCACTTTTGCAAAGCTATGCCACATGCAGATTCTAGATTTTGGTTCGATTATGAATGTGGTGTTTTCCTCCTGTGAAGATATTTGTAGCCTCATTAACTTGCGGCATGTAACCTGCTTAGGAGATGTGGATCTTCGAAGCATCGGCAGTCTGACGTCACTCCGAACATTGGCAGCCTTTCATGTAAAAAGGGGACAAGGCCGCGAGTTAAAGCAACTCGGGAACCTAAACAAGCTTCGCGGAGAGGTGTTGATCATGGGCCTGGAAAAGGTTGAAAGCAAGGCGGAAGCTCTGGAGGCTAATCTGGCCAGTAAGGAAGGGCTGAGTACACTGGAACTGTCCTGGAGGTGGAGTTGTGAAGCGAGTCCAGAAGTTCAGGCAGAGGTACTAGAGGGTCTTTGCCCTCCCAAGGATCTTAAATCACTAATTATCGAAGGTTACAAAGGCTCGAGGTATCCAAGTTGGATGCACAACGGTGGCCCAAAGCACGTGAACCATCTCCAGCTTTCACACTGCACCGAACCTGGTCCTGAACTTGGTGGGTTTTGCGCTCATCTCCGTGAGCTCACGATTGAGTGGTGCAGCTGGGACGCCTTGCCAGATTACATGGAGCACATGACGTCACTGCAGACGCTGCACATCTTGTGGTGCCAAAATATTCGGTTACTTCCAGCACTGCCGCACTCTCTTGAGCACTTCACACTGGATACATGTATTAATGTGTCGATGAGCCCGTGTTGCATGGAGCACTTGACGTCACTGCAGATGCTGACGATTTCTTATTGCAAGAGTATTCAGTCGCTTCCAACACTGCCTCAGTCTATTAAGGACTTCAAACTCTGTACCGACAGTGAGGTGTTGCTGAGTTCGTGCAGAACAGCTGGAGATCCAGATTGGCAAAAGATTAAGCACATTCCGTACGTATCAATAGGTAAATCAAGTATACTATCATTTTGCGTGTTCTCATAACATTATTATTGATTCCCGTATCAAGAGATGGTATGATCGTTTCTCAATCTGTTTTCTAGGCAAGAATATGGAAATAAAAAAAACCGCGATGAAAATGGGAGTTGTACAAGACCAGAAGGAAGCGCAGAAGATAGTTGCTCGTCACCGTTTCCTGTGACGTCCTACTGTGTGAAGTCGTCACCATTATTGAACCTGTCTGAGTGAAGTGCTGCTCCACCATCAGCTACGCACGGTGAAAACCTTGATGTATGCCAATGATGAATACCAAATTTATTTGTTCCCTGCAGGCCGTAGACTATGGTCCTAAATAACGTGAGCATCGAATTCAGTTTTTTTAAGTCCTGTAATAATGCTGTGAAACCACGAACACTGACCTTAGGCTTCTCATATGGTTTGTAATTAATATTGTACGATGTTGAACACCCAATCTGTTTTGTTCCATATGGCTTGGAATACACTGTCCAAATATAAGCGCGTCCTTGCATGAATACATTACAAGATATTTCTTCCATCTATGTATTGGTCGGAAAACAGTGTTCTGTTGCGTAGAATTATTCACATATTGCTTGAATCTGTTGGGTTAGATTTTAGATGTGGTTATACTGGACCAGCAAAATGTGTTTTGTATATGGTGAGGCGCATTATCGGCCTCCGTCCGCATTTCGTGGTGATTTAAGCATCTATTGAAGTACGGAGTACAATGGACAGAATATAGCTTCATTTGTACTGCATTGCCGAACAAGCTATCTAGTTTACGGTGTCTCATGGGGCCACAGGGTTTGGCGACAGGGTTTAGGTAGGGTCTAGGGTGTTAAGTGCGATCTCGGTGGGATTTCGCTTATAGCTTTTTTTTGGTTTTTCTAACTTAAATTCGGGTGTTAAAATTTACACTACAAAAAGTAAAATGTACTACAAGTGAAACTTAGGTGGAAACCTACTTAACACCCGATTTAGGATGGATGCAGGTATGGAACTCCAAAGCTTAGCTTTCCATGTGTCTTGGGCCATCGAAAGGACACCTCCACAAACTATGGGTGATTAGCATATGTCCCTCCGACCCCACGTGTCATTCAAACAGCAAGTACTACAAATGCGGCATTTTGACAAAAATAACCTTTTGGTGAAACTATTGCGCAGGAAACTATGAACACTGACCTTAGGCTTCTCATATGGTTTGTAATTAATAATGTACGATGTTGAACACCCAATCTGTTTTGTTCCATATGGCTTGGAATACACTGTCCAAATATAAGCGCGTCCGTGCATGTATACATTACAAGATATTTCTTCCCTCTATATATTGGTCGGAAAACATTGTTCTGTTGCGTAGAACTATTCACATATTGCTCGAATCTGTTGGGTTAGATTTTAGATGTGGTTATAGTGGACCAGCAAAATGCGTTTTGTATACGGTGAGGCCTATTATCGGCCTCCATCCAGATATTTCCTGGTGATTTAAAGCATCTATTGAAGTACGGAGTACAATCGATGCGCTTATTGGTCTTGTTTTCTATTTTAGCCTTGGACAGAATCTAGCTTCATTTGTACTGCACTACCAAACAAGCTATCTAGTTTACGGTGTCTCATGGGGCGACAGGGTTTGGCGATTGGGTTTAGGTAGGGTGTTAAGATGGGATCCCAGTAGGATTTCACTTATAGTGTATTTTGTTTTTTCTAACTCAAATTCCAGTGTTAAAATTTACACTACAAAAAGTAAAATGTACTACAAGTAAAACTTAGGTGGGATCCCACTTGACACCCGGTTCAGGACGGATGCGGGTGTGAAGCTCCAAAGCTTTGGTTTAGACATGAAACCCTAGATGTGAAATCCTAGATGTGATGGTTCATATTCATGGATTTGAACTTAGTTTAGACATGGAACCCTAGATATGAATCCCTACATGTGATGGTTGATTTTTCCAACCCTAGTTTTCATGTATTTGTGTTGTATTATATGCATGGTGATAGAAATGCCACATACTATTTGCTTAGAAATGACTCCTATATGTTTTCAAATGCCTCATATTTTCTTACAAATGCCTCATATTTGTTTAGAAAACCATAATCTAGAATATGTATGGTGATAGTATGATATTACTTACTGTGTGTATTTGTGAAAAAAAAATGTACGATGGTGCGGCTTCTCGATGATTACTATGACATTGATCACCGGACCTATCATCAGGTGGAGCTAGGGAAGGTAGTAATTTTTTTAATGTTAACACTACTTGTTTTGTTCCATTGTATATGGCATAATACTATGTGTTCTATATATGCTTGTAGGTTCTTGAGCTCTGGAAGATTCATTTTCACGGGGAAAGTACTAACATGCAGTTGTTATCACCAGAATTTGACCGAGTCAGAGGTGGGCCGCGATCAAGATAGACTTGAAGAATAAACATACAAAAGAAGTACGTGAATCGGCCTCGTATGCGACGTTTGGGCTAGTTTGCCCTTGTATCATGTAACTTATTAGATTACGTGTCGGTTAGGAGTTAGAGTTTTACCCGTGCACGGTTAGGTGCACGCTCGAATTAGAAAGTCCCTTGGACTATAAATATGTATCTAGGGTTTATGGAATAAACAACAACCAACGTTCAACACAAACAAATCTCGGTGCATCGCCAACTCCTTCGTCTCGAGGGTTTCTCCGGTAGCACCATGCTGCCTAGATCGCATCTTGCGATCTAGGCAGCACAAGCCTGCCCACGTTGTTCATGCGTTGCTCGTGCCGAAGCCTTTTTGATGGCGAGCAACGTAGTTATCTTAGATGTGTTAGGGTTAGCATTGTTCTTCGTATCATATGCTGTCGTAGTGCAACCCTTATACATCTAGCCGCCCTTACACCTGTCCTAGGTGTAGGGGCGGCACCCCGCTTGATCACAGTTTAGTAGATCCGATCCGTTACGGTTGCTCCTTGTTCATCAAGGATTAGTTTAACATCCGCAATAGTTAGGCCTTACAAAGGGTTGGAGGATCCAGCGGCGTGTAGGGTGGAGTTTGCTAGCCCTAGACAGGACGTTCCGGGATCAACCTCGTGTTGGTTTTTAGGCCCCGTCTAGGATCGGCTTACGGTCACCGTGCGCGAGCGCGAGGCCCAATCGTGAGTAGGATGATCCGATTATGCGGTGAAAACCCTAAATCGTCGTAGATCTCATTAGCTTTATCTTGATCAAGCAGGACCACCATATATTCGGACACCTTGTACGAATCATGGGTGGATCGGCTCTTTGAGCCGATTCACGAGATAACCCGAGAGCTGATCGAGGCTCGTATTTAATGTTTACGTGTATGCCATGCAGGAAACTAAGCGAGGCATCATCCAACACCTTCCCGACCAGGTATAGGTCAGGTGGCACGCCCTTGCGATAGCATCGGACGTGTGACCAGGGAGGCTTTGCGGGCCGTCGCTCTGAGGGACTGGGGCCAGCCGCAGCCCTAGTTGTTCCCGGCTCTACTGTGTTGCCAGTCACTGCCCGCCGGTGGGTTTCTGACGCCAACACATTCTGGCACGCCACGTGGGACAACCTTCGACATCCACCACATCGCCATCTACATCCGAGATGGCGGAAAGCACTCCGGTCAAGTACGAGGATCTGCCTGATGAGCTCAAGAAGAAACATGACGAGATCAAGGCAATCCTCGAAGCCGAACTCATCGGCTCTTTCCACATAACCCGCTCCCATGGCGTCGGTGGAAGGGGTTCTCACCCGAAGGCGCACTCGATGGAGTGGACCTTTCCACCCCGTCCGAAGAACGTACCAGGTCGCTGCGTCAGGAGATCAGCTTCATGGTGGCTCATTCGCTGCACCGCCACTCTGAGAGCCTGGTGAACACTTTGGAGCGTGTCGCTCTGCGCGTGATCCAGGAAGTTATGAGCCATCAGTACCCTCTGCCAAGACCAGCTCGCGGGACCTGTCAAGGAGAGGTGCCACTCCAGTCCCGTCCACCGTTGCCATGCGCATCAGCAGCACCGGAAGTGCCGAGTTCACCGGCATACGTCGTTAATGTGGTAGAGTGTACTTACCATGGAGGATGCCAGCCAGAGTTCTCGTGCAATATCAACATGGTGGGACCTGGACACCGCTCTGGTAAGGACGGAGATGAGGGCAGTTGCTCCCATAGCAAAGACACAGAGAAAGCCGCTCCACGCGATCGGCTCCGCCAAGACGGCAAGCACTACGTCACAGAGGGAGAAGTGAAAAACATAAGATATCAGCGACCTCTCTCTGATCACCTCCTCAACAAGTATGTGAGCCAGTATGACCAACGCCGGCGATACAACGACGATGATGATGAAGATCGTCTGGCTAGGGACGACAGTAGACGTCATCGGCATGATCACGACGAGGAGCGATACGAGCGCCACGCCAAAGAAACGTCGAGGGAGCAAGACGACGTGGATAGGCACTGGGACTGCCCCTTCTTCAGACACTGCTGGGATTCAGGAATGAGCCGATTGCCAACAATCGGCAATTGCCCAGAATGTAAACAAAGGAAGAAGGATGCAGCTAACGTGTCCGTGTTCAAGCGTCTAGGGCCTCTCCCGCCTCGGACCAAGCATACTGAGTCCGCTCGGGTGGAAGGTCTCGAGGAACTGGAGGACGATGATGAAGAAGATAAGTATCATCGGCCAAGGTGGTGCCCTGATGGGCTCAGCCGTTCCCAGAAGCGAAGGGTTCAGCGCCTGCGTGGGTTGGAGGAAGCTGAAAGATTATACCTGCACACGTTAAGGAAGGCACGGCCTGATCTGGCCGCCAAAATTCAGCGAACCCTGGACGAAGAAGGTCGGCCACAAAGAAAAGAGTGGCGCCCCAAGCAAAGGAAAGCCGATGATGAGACATCGGCCGGCACAAACATGGTCTTCATCCTTCCAACGGAGTTTAGCGCTCAAGGATTGTACGAAGCACCCGTGGCACAATTGGATCTGCGGCCCACGGCCGGTCATCTTTGAGAAGCCGCGAGAAAGAAGTTACGAGCATCTGAAGGCCCTGTACTTGCGAGGTTACATCAATGGGCAGCCTGTCAACAAGATGTTGGTAGACACCGGAGCGGCAGTTAACATTATGCCATACTCCATGCTACGTCGGTTGGGACGCTCCAGCTCGGATCTGATCAAGACCAATGTAACACTGAGCGATTTCAACGGCCAAGCATCTGACGCACAAGGTGTTCTGAATGTGGATCCGACCGTAGGAAGGAAAACTGTCCCTACGACGTTCTTTATTGTCGACAGCAAGAGTACCTATGTCTGTCCTACTAGGGAGAGATTGGATCCACGCCAATCTGTTGCATTCCATCCACGATGCACCAATGCCTAATACAGTGGGATGGAGATGAAGTAGAAGTCGTCCACGCAGATGATTCGGCCGAGATTTCAACAGTCGGCATGGACGTTTGGGAGACATCGAGGCCAAGAGCCACTCTCGGGCATCAATTTGGACGACCGCGAGCACATCGACGTGACAAAGAACGGGGTTAGGCTGGTTTTATCCACCGGCCCGACCGTGTAACAAAGCAAACGTCGATGGACGAACGTGGCGAGGCTGATCCTTGTGATCGGCCCCAAAAAGTTTATGGAGGAACATTACAAAACCTTCATCGAACAAGCAACATGGAGGCCGATTCCAAGCAATCGGCCAAAATTATCCTCACCTTCCATTCTCGCTTGGGTTCAACATTTGATCCAACAGGGAATACCTAAAGAGCCGATACCATCAATTCTCTTGACAGAATCGGCTCGGGGGGCATCTAGGTGGATAAAACACGAGGATATAAAGAAGGAGTATCTTGCAAAAGCCCAGCAGCCTAAGATATCCTTTGATGATGGGTATTGAAGTATGGGGGCCGATACATAAATCGGCCGTAAAAAATTCAAATTTTTTTTAAGCACAGCCGATGCAGCAGACATCGACTTAAGGATATAACTATTATAATCAGAGGATCAATGGAGCAGGAACTGGACCACGAAGAGAGACTTTAATGGAAGAACTCCCTCTCTTCAAGAACAATGCCGAGAGCAGCATGGATGTGCAGATCAGGCTAAGGGTGGGTTGCCTCAGATCCACCGAAGGAAAGGAGCCGATCTGACCAGCAAGGCGCAAGAAGTAGACTGAAGAAGCTCGGGGGGCAGCTCACCCTGAAGGTTCTCTGCTCTGGGGAGCCGATGTTGTTAAAATCGGCTGGCTACGTCATGATTTGAGGCCAATGGCGGCACATTTGGCTGATTCGCCTTGATTAAGGCTCGGGGGGCAGCTCGCCCTAAAGATCCTGACTCTGGGGAGCCGATTTGGTTGGAATCGGCTAGCCCTACATCGCAACTGGTCTAGAGAGTGATGTTTTTGTTACGGAGTCATCAGTTTGAGCATCCAAGACAGTTCCAGGGCTCTGTTAAAGACGCCTGCTCAAGATCAAGTCGCCAGCCTACTAAGATCGGCTGTGCCATCGTCATCGGCAGAGCTGGCTAGCTTGGAGGGATGACTGAATTGGCCTGTCTCGCAGATTATCGTGAGAAACTGATGCGTTGCCATCAGTCATTAAGTATGGATTAGGCCAACAGTCGACAAAGTCAGATGAGGAAAAATCGGCTAAATCAGCATGAAAGAAATCGGCGAAATCAAGTTAAGGGAAATTCTTCATTAATATTGGGATTTCTTACAATGAAGAGCCGACTGCTCAAAAGAAGAACAAAAGAAGAGCCGATTGCTCAAGGGACTACTGATCCTACATAACTACTCCTCGCTAGCGTCGTCGTCGGCGTCGCCATCGGCGCTACTGCCGGAGAAGTCCTCGCTGCTGCTGTCCCAGCCGTCGGCTGGGGCTTCCTCCTCCTCCTCGCCATCATCATCCTCGCTGTCCGCCCAGCTGCGGAAGCGCTTCGTTGGAGGATACCCAGCGGAGGAGGAGGAATCATATTCCTCCTCCTCGTCTTCTCCTTCCTCGTCGTCATCGTCGTCCTCGCTGTCCGCCCACATGCGGGAGCGCTTCTTCGACGGGAGCCTGGCGGTGGGGAGGCCTTGGTCTTCTCTCGCTTCTCCTTCTTTCTTCTCCTTGTCAGAGGAGATGGGGTTCGCCCCGGAGTGGAGGTCGTCCTCTTCCTTGTTCTTCGGCGACGATTGGAGGGGAAGGCCTGAAGCGGAGGAGGAAGAGGAAGACATGGCTGCAGGGGAAGAGGGTTTTTTGGCGTTGGTGGACAGAGCAGAGCAAGGGGATGGAGTGGTGAACCGTTTGGCACAGATAAATAAAAGGAGTGTAGTGGAGATTTAATGCCATGACGGTTCTCGAGGACGTGATGCCGAAATTGTCAATTCGTACAGAGAAGCCCAGGAGGCGAGGCGTAATGATGGAAGATTCTGCGGCAGCTTCGCTTCCGCCACGACATGACCCGACGAAAGGAAAGCGTAATGATTTTGGAAATGACATTTCCAAAACCAGGGGGGCATGTGTTATCACCAGAATTTGACCGAGTCAGAGGTGGGCCGCGATCAAGATGGACTTGAAGAATAAACATACAAAAGAAGTACGTGAATCGGCCTCGTATGCGACGTTTGGGCTAGTTTGCCCTTGTATCATGTAACTTATTAGATTACGTGTCGGTTAGGAGTTAGAGTTTTACCCGTGCACGGTTAGGTGCACGCCCGAATTAGAAAGTCCCTTGGACTATAAATATGTATCTAGGGTTTATGGAATAAACAACAACCAACGTTCAACACAAACAAATCTCGGCGCATCGCCAACTCCTTCGTCTCGAGGGTTTCTCCGGTAAGCACCATGCTGCCTAGATCGCATCTTGCGATCTAGGCAGCACAAGCCTACCCACGTTGTTCATGCGTTGCTCGTGCTGAAGCCTTTTTGATGGCGAGCAACGTAGTTATCTTAGATGTGTTAGGGTTAGCATTGTTCTTCGTATCATATGCTGTCGTAGTGCAACCCTTATACATCTAGCCGCCCTTACACCTGTCCTAGGTGTAGGGGCGGCACCCCGCTTGATCACGGTTTAGTAGATCCGATCCGTTACGGTTGCTCCTTGTTCATCAAGGATTAGTTTAACATCCGCAATAGTTAGGCCTTACAAAGGGTTGGAGGATCCAGCGGCATGTAGGGTGGAGTTTGCTAGCCCTAGACGAGACGTTCCGGGATCAACCTCGTGTTGGTTTTTAGGCCCTGTCTAGGATCGGCTTACGGTCACCGTGCGCGAGCGCGAGGCCCAATCGTGAGTAGGATGATCCGATTATGCGGTGAAAACCCTAAATCGTCGTAGATCTCATTAGCTTTATCTTGATCAAGCAGGACCACCATATATTCGGACACCTTGTACGAATCATGGGTGGATCGGCTCTTTGAGCCGATTCACGGGATAACCCGAGAGCCGATCGAGGCTCGTATTTAATGTTTACGTGTATGCCATGCAGGAAACTAAGCGAGGCATCATCCAACACCTTCCCGAACAGGTATAGGTCAGGTGGCACGCCCTTGCGATAGCATCGGACGTGTGACCAGGAGGCTTTGCGGGCCGTCGCTCTGAGGGACTGGGGCCAGCCGCAGCCCTAGTTGTTCCCGGCTCTACTGTGTTGCCAGTCACTGCCCGCCGGTGGGTTTCTGACGCCAACAGCAGTATGATGAGCGGTACACGGAGCACATCGAGACTCTTGGTCTCCTCCCGTTCATCTCGCTTGTACGTCGGTCGGCGCTGAACTTCAACGCCGCGGCAATCACCGCACTTGTCGACCGATGGAGGCCTGAGACGCATACGTTTCACTTGTGGGCCGGCGAAACGACCCCTACACTTCAGGGTGTTTTCATGATCTTTGGACTTCCTATCGTGGGCGAGCCACTATGTTTACTTTCAAGACCAGTCAAGTCCGGCTCTATATTTCCTTTCAAAAAAGCATCATTGTCTACATGATGGACATGAACAATTCTTGTCATCCCTACCATAATTTCTACAACAAATAGATCGATGTGCTCAATAATTAGCCATAGAAAGACAAAACAAATACAACAAAACCCTAACACTTCTCCTAGTCCAACAAACCATAACATTCCAAAAAAAAACTAGAGTTGGGAAATCAAGGTAGGGTTTCACATCTAGATCTAACCAAATCCATGAAAATCTTGGATGACAACAAGGGGATCATAGGAGATTACCCTAAGGGACGTGTTGCGAACGCAATCCACAGAAAAAATCTACAAAAACTCAAAAGGATTTGAGAGGGACTTGGGTTGGGTAGAGAGGTGGGGCGCCTGGTCGGGGAGAGGAGAAGAAAGAAACAGAGAAGAAGAAACGGGCTGGGTCAGGCTATGGTTGCTTGGGTGCCACACATAAGTGGATGTGTGGCATCCGAGGGAGCAGCGCCACACGTCCTGCCACGTCGGCCCCGACCACCACAGAGGCACGCACACGCAAGACACGATGTGTGGCGTCGCTCACTCGGGTGTGTGTGAATTGTGGTGCCGCTCACATATACGCCACATAAACGGGTTAGTCGAGCAAAAAAGTTTCATCGGGAGGTTATTTTGTGCAATAGTTTCGCTAAAGGTTATTTTTGTCAAAAACGTCACAACCGCTCCCCAGCTTCCCTGCATGCCAGCATTGTTGTCTATCTCCTTTGACATGGCGTTGTTGGCATCAGCCAATATTTCCTCGCGATCTCCCTCCATGCCAAAATATATGTCTACATGTCTCGCTTTTATCTAGATTTACATGAATATCAATACTTAGTTGTATGTAGACAAAAGTTGACACTTACTTTAAAACGGAGGGAGTAGGAAACATCGATCTGCCATGTTTGCCCTCTATACTACTAACCCTGTACGAATCGCACCAACACACTCCATCAAATTGGTTAATGTGCAATCCGAAAAATTATGTACTAGATAAGGTTTCTCCAGCCACGGGGTCAGCGCAGAGGCATAAAAACCCCGAGGGGACCGAGGGGAGAAAAAGATCCTCCAGTAGTTGCTGGCAATGAAGCACTTAAGCGCCCACCCAGGCGACTATGGCTATGAATCCCCTAATAATCTGCGAAAGCCATCGTCAGCATCCATGCCAAACAATGTTGTCCAGCTTTCCAGACAACACCTACTGCAGATCCGCATGGCTACACTGTGATATTTGTTCAATTTAAGGGGGTATGATGATTCATCAGCTGTCACCTCAGCAATGATGTGAGCATTGAGATAGTGAGATTTTTTACACGATCTATCTGGAGATGCACATTGTTAGAAAAGACACTGATTCCCTAGCCATTGCTTAATATTAATAGCCAACATGGTTTGGATCAAATTTGAGACTAAGTTTGGTATTTTGCTAATTCCCTGAGTGAGTTCATTTGAAATAAATGGTTGTATTGTTTGAAATGAGTATTTGCAGTGTGCCTGAAAAGTTGGACAGTACAAAAAGTAGGAGAATGACCTCACATGCAGTAGCTTCCATTGGAGACATATGTTTAACACCAGTAGCTTCATTCTATTTTGTGTATGTGGATGGCTGGGGCGACCACAACATACTGCCCCCATTGTACATGCCCTTAAGGGGGTATGATGATTCATCAGCTGTCACCTTAGCAATGATGTGAGCATTGAGAAAGTGAGTTTTTTTTACACGATCTATCTGGAGATGCACATTGTTAGAGAAGACACTGATTCCCTAGCCATTGCTTAATATTAATAGCCAACATAGCAATAGGAATAACTAACCGAATCACCAGATGGGCAACACTCTTTGCTGGGAATAGCAAACCGTTTTTACACATAATAGCAGGAGTATACTAGAAGCGATTTGCAGGATTAATTGCGGTGAAGAGTCAAGGATGACACAAATAAATAACATCATTCGGTCATTACATAGTCTTCTTAAGAAATAATAAAGTGAGGACTCCAACAGTAGCTTCATCCTCAAGCTTAAACACAGCAGCACATAGCACAGCCTAGCAACTACAAAAATCCCCAAAACAAGGCATAATAAATCCGAAATTGTCCATAACCACGACCTTAAAGTAGAACCCCCGACCATTTATCACTTCCCCCCAAGAAAGAAAGTTGGTGACGTTTCAACAAAAACAAAGCCCTGTCAGGCTCCTTACTATCAACGTAACTATTTTGCTTGAACAATCGATACACCACAAGGTGCTCGAGGGTTGATTATATTTGGATTACATCGAAGGAGTACAGGGAGGAGTCGGGGATATCGTACAAGTCCGTATCACAAGTGATCACGTGAGAGAAGGGGAGAAGGATTCCAGGCACAGTACTACATATAACAGCCCCCCTTAATCTAAGCTTCGAAGAAGATTAAGATTACGTCTAAATTCATGAAGATGTTTGACTGGGAGTGCCTTGGTGAAGCCATCAGCAACTTGATCTTTGCTTGAAACAAACTTAATATTCAGTCTCTTGTTGGCTACTCTTTCTCTGACAAAGTGGAAGTCAATCTCTATGTGTTTTGTTCGAGCATGAAAAACTGGGTTGGCAGACAAGTAAGTCGCACCCAAGTTGTCACACCACAAAAATGGCTTTTCTTTGAGCTTAACACCAAGCTCAGCAAGAACAGCTTCAACCCATATCAATTCTGCTATGGCATTAGCAAGAGATTTATACTCTGCTTCAGTACTTGATCTTGACACTGTAGCTTGTTTTCTGGCACTCCATGAAACTAAGTTAGGTCCAAAAAATATTGCAAATCCACCTGTAGAACGTCTATCATCAAGGCAACCGGCCCAATCAGCATCTGAGAAAGCACTTATAAGTGTAGAAGGAGACTTCTGAAAAGTGATGCCCATCTTGAGAGTATCCTTGACATATCGAAGAATCCGTTTAACAGCTGACCAATGAACTGTAGTGGGGGCATGAAGAAACTGACATACCTTGTTAACAGAGAAAGATAAGTCTGGTCTTGTCAGTGTAAATATTGCAAAGCTCCAACAATGCTTCTATATCGAGTACTATCATCAGGACCAAGAGGCTCTCCTTCAAATAGCGAGAGTGGATCCGAAGAGGACAAGGGGGTGGGTGCACCCTTGCAATCATACATACCAACCTTATGAAGCAAATCTGATGCATACTTCTGTTGAGTCAGTAGCAAACCATCTGAAATACTTTTGACTTCAATTCCAAGAAAGAAGTGCAAATCACCAAGATCCTTGATGGAAAAGCTTGTATTGAGATTTTGAACCAAGATAGAAATAGCCTGGTCTGAAGAGCTTGTCACTATAATATCATCAACATAGATTAACACAAAAATAGTGATACTACCCTTCTGATATAGAAATAAGGATGTATCTCCCTTCGAAGATGTGAAACCAAGATCATATAGCTTTGAACTCAGGCGAGAGAACCATGCACGTGGAGCCTGTTTCAGACCATAAAGAGCTTTGTCAAGTTTGCACACATAGTGAGGAACATTGGGATCCTCAAATCCTGGGGGTTGTTTCATGTAGACCTCCTCTTCCAGAACACCATGCAAAAACACGTTCTTGACATCTAGCTGACGCAAGCTCCAACCCCGAGAGACTGAAACTGCTAAGACAATTCTGATAGTAGCTGCTTTGACAACTGGACTTAAAGTACTTCATAGTCTATTCCGTACCTCTGTTTGAACCCTTTAGCAACCAGACGAGCTTTGTATCTATCAATTGTACCGCCGGACTTCTTTTTGATACGATAAACCCATTTGCAATCAATGAGATTTTTGTTAGAGCTGGGAGGAACAAGATGCCAAGTCTTGTTCTGAAGCAATGCATCATATTCTTCCCCCATTGCTTGGCGCCATTGAGAATCTCCAAGAGCTTCAGATAGAGTGATGGGTTCACCTGTAGACGTAAACATGCCATAGCGGACCGTGCCATCTTTATAAATTTTTGGATGTCGAATACCTTTCTGTAGACGAGTACACACACCAGATACTGGAGGAGCCACTAGTTCAGGCAGCACACGTGTGGCTGCAGTACCAGGATGCATAGAAGATCCAACAGCAGCATGTTGGTCCGGCTCGTGGCGTCCAGGAGACTCTTGGCGCGAGCGAGACGCCGCGGTTACGTGATCCGAAGAAGGCGTAGAGTCCGACGCAGACGAGCGACCCGAGGCAGGCGTGCCATCCACGCGAACCGTCGAAGGTGCGTCGGGATCAGGCGCGGAGGGCGCGTCCACGCGAACCGCGTCCACGCGAACCGGAGAAGGCGCGGGATCCGCAGATCTTGTCGCGGGGCCAGGAGACAGGGGCGGACTGGTGGGCGCGGAGGGCGAGGAAGATACGCCTGTGCCCGCGCGATCCAAGGCAATCAGAGGATCATCCTCGTTGTCCGCGGAGGAGTTTTCTGTTGCATCAAATTCTGCATCAGTGTCAGCCTCGTTTGAGCTCGATTCTTCTCCGTTTTGCATGAAACTTTCACCTCCAGTATAATCTTTAATCTTATGAAGAACTATGATCTGCAGTAATATGAACTGAAGTATCTCGAACATTGTTAGTGACAATTGGTATAATAGGAATAGGAATATGATCATCAATATTTGCATCCCCATGAGTAGATGATGAAGGTAAAAGAAGAATCTCTTCTCGAAGACGCTTGCCAGCATTAGGATGTAAGGCAGCAAAGGGGAAAACATTTTCATCGAAAACAACATCTCTAGAAACATATACGCGACCATTGGAAAGATCAAGGCATTTAACACCCTTATGAAGAGGGCTATAGCCAAGGAACACACAACGTGTAGAACGGAAAGCAAGCTTTCGTTTGTTGTAGGGACGAAGATTTGGCCAACAAGCACATCCAAAAACACGAAGAGACTCATAGTTTGGTTTGGTGTGTAAGAGGCGTTCAACAGGAGTTTCATTATTAATCACCTTGCTAGGAAGCAATTTGATGAGAAACGTGGCAGTAAGAAAAGCTTCATCCCAAAACTTAAGAGGCATAGATGCATTGGCTAGCAAAGCAAGACCAACTTCAACAATGTGACGATGTTTACGTTCAGCAGATCCATTTTGTTGATGGGCATGAGGACAAGAAACATGATGTGTAATGCCTATCTTTTGGAAGAAACCATGGAGTTTTTCATATTCACCACCCCGATCAGTTTGCATAGTTATAATCTTCCTATCAAATTTCCTTTCAACCATGTGTTGAAAGTTAAGGAAAGCTTGATAAACTTCAGAACGATTCTTTAACAAAGTGATCCAAGTAAATTTACTATAATCATCAATAAAGCTTACATAATAAGAGAGTTTGCTAACGGAAGCAGGTGCGGGACCCCATATATCAGAGAACACTTGTTCCAAAGGAAAAGTAGAAATACTAGTGGAAATAGGGTATGGCAACTGGTGACTTTTTGCTAATTGACAAGAGTCACAAACATAGGGATTTATTTCTGGGGTATGAGAGATGCTATATTTCCTAAGAATCTGCTGAACAATAAATGAAGAAGGATGTCCTAGACTACGATGCCACGTTGAAGACGAAGGCTTTATGGTAATGAAAGCTTGCTTGGAAGATCCGGTAGAAAAAGGCACTAGCGGATAGAGGCCACCATAACACGTCCTTTAAACAGAATTCTCCTTGTGTCCAGATCCTTAATAAAAAAGAAGTAAGGGTGAAACTCAATGAGAACACGATTATCAAGAGTGAATCTATGAACCGATAGGAGATTTTTAGAAGCACTAGGAACATGCAAGATATCATCAAGATAAAAAGAAGTATCGGGGTATGCAAAATTGAATGACCAATATGACTAATTACCATACCATTGCCTTCAGCAGTCTGAACACGATCACGCCCAATGTATTGTCATGAGTAGAGAGTTGTTCAACTGTCCTGTAATATGATCTGTAGCTCCAGTATCGGTGTACCAATTTGTATCAACTCCATAAGAGGCAATATTGGCAGTTTTGTCAGGGCGCCTATCATCGATCCATCACGTTTGAATCGCCACCAGCAATCACTAGCCGGGTGCCCATGTATAGTGCATATCTGACAAGTGACATCCACAAAAGGAGTAGGAGCACGACCACGAACCCGAGTGCGACCTTCACGATGGTCCCGGCGATCATCACGGCGATCATCATAGCGGCAACCCTCATCACGACGATCTCGACGATCATCCCGGCGATCTTCATAGCGGCGGCCCTCATCACAGCGAGACCAATCATCACGGCGGCATCCTTCATCACGACGCCACCCATCATCACGGCGACGTTGCTCATCTCGGCGCATACGATCATCATCACGACGCGGCTCGTCACGCCGCCAACGGTCATCATCTTAGCGGCCACGCGGGCGGTTGTCGGCAGCACGGCGGGCGGCATTGGCGGATGACACAAAAACATCTCCAGACTCCAGAAGCTCAGCTTGGCGCATATCATGTGCACACATCTGATCAAAAAGTTCATCAAGCGTAGTGCCAGGGTTGCCATTGACAGCAGCAACAAGATTATTGTAGGAACCATCAAGCCCATGAGTGATGTACCCCACGAGCTCATCTTCATCAACAGGTTTACCCACAGAGGCAAGCTCCGAGCAAAATCCTTTCATCTTGGCAAAGTATTGGGCAGTTGTAAGATCAAGTTTCTTGGTGGAATTGAGAGCGCCACGCAGATGATTCACTTTAGAACGAGACTGAGATGAGAGCATCTTGGTGATGACTGCCCAGACCTCAGCGGTGGACTCAAGACCAGAAACATGAGCAACAATTTCTGGAGAGAAGGAGTTGACCAGATATCCAAGCACAGTCTAATCACGTGCAACCCATGCAGCATATTCTGAATTGGGGATGATCTTCTTCTTTTTTTCACTATCTTCAATCTCCAAAAATTTCTCAGGGGCTTTGTCTGTTCCATCAAGCAGCCCGTACACCTGGGCACCTCGAAGGATGGGGAAGACGAGCGTTTTCCAGAAGATGAAGTTGCTCCGAGTGAGCTTCGTGGATGGAGGAGAGCCGAGGTTGAGCGGAACCGAGGAGGACGACGATGCAGCCATTGCACGGTGGCGATCTGGAGGATCACAACAGCAGCAGGGAGTATTGGATATTGATTATCGTCTATTGGAAGGAGCAGCGACGGCCAGATCGGCGGCGGCTGTTATCGGCTGTTTGAGGCGGCGGCGGCGTTTGGGAACACAGCGGCAGCAGGTTATTTTGTCGAGCTAGATGTCGTCGGAAGAGCGAGGCTCTGATACCATATGAACGTAACTATTTTGCTTGAACAATCGATACACCACAAGGTGCTCGAGGGTTGATTATATTTGGATTACATCGAAGGAGTACAGGGAGGAGTCGGGGATATCGTACAAGTCGGTATCGTACAAGTCCGTATCACAAGCGATCACGGGAGAGAAGGGGAGAAGGACTCCAGGCACAGTACTACATCTAACACTTAGAGCATCTCCACTCGTCTCCCCGACTAGGCCCCCGAGCGACGTTTTTTCCATCCGGACGGCGAAATTCGGTCCAGTCGCGCCCCCGGTTCCTCCTTTTCGTCCGGATTTGGCCCTTCATCCATCCGGCGAGCCCACGACATCCCCGGTCCCCCAGGGCGCGCTCGGGGACTCCGGACGAAAGAATTTGGCGCGAAACGTCGTGTGGACCCTCGTAGTCGGCGACAGGAAAGCCAAATCCTGTCGATTTCCCTCCAATTTGCTTCCATATCCCCAAACTCTCCCGCCAAATTTGGCCATTCTCCTCCTCGTCTTCCAGTTCCAGTTCCCGTCCTCGTCTTCTCGTCCACCGTCGTTCTCCTCCTCGTCTTCTCGTCCACCACCATGCCGCCGAAGGAGAGGAAGCCGCGGGCGAAGAAGGTGCGGCCGTCGGGTATGTCGAACGCAGAGTGGGCGGCGGACGAGATCCGGCGCGAGGTCGAAACAAGCGGCAGGGTGGAGAGGGTGAAAAAAGCCGCCGCCAAGAGGGCGGCGGCGGCGGCCCAGGACGAACAAGAGAGGAAGATCAGCATGGCCATGAACATGGGCCATGCTCACGGCGGCGGCGCCATGTTCCCCGGCCAATGGCTGACGCAAGGTACAAGCAGTTCCCCATCGACTTTCTCCCCTTCGATCTATTCGCCGTCGCCGCCTGCCATGTTCCAAGAGGGCGCCTACGTCCAACCATCCAGGTTCACGCCGTCGCCGCCCGAGCTCGACATCGGCAGCGGGAACCAGTATGAGGGCACCTCGCCGGCCCTGCGATGAGGGCCGCTCCCGTTCGGTGCGATGGCGGCGCCGAACGACGAGGAGATCCACGAGATGATCACCTCCGGCTCCATGGCCGCCGCTGCGAGCCCGGGGTTCTTCATGGCCGCCGCCGCTGCGAGCCCGGGGTTCTTCACGCAAGAGGAGGCGAGGGCGACGGCAGGCTGTCGCGGCGCGCAACGAGTATGTGGAGGATGTGGCCGACGGAAGCCAAGCCATCGAAGAAGAAGACGAAGAAGAAGAACAGCCAACTAAAGCCGCCGCCAACCTGTCGAAGGGAAAGAAGAAGAGGAAGAAGGACTCGCCGCCTGCCGAACCGCGTATCAAATGGATGCCGAAGGAAGAGCAGTGCCTCGCCGAAGCTTGGATGACCGTGTCCATGAACGGCATAACCGGGACCAATCAGTCGTTCGACACATATTGGCTTCGAGTGAAGGCGGCGTTCGACGAACGCAAGCTCGTCGATCCCTACTTCAGGAAGACGATCATGAACCGGGGAGACAAGGCAATGGCCACCCATTGGGGGATCATACAGACGGCGTGCAGCAAATGGCACGGCATACAGGAGGAGGTCGAAGAACGGCCGATAAGCGGCCACGACTTGGAGCAAAAGGTATGCTCCGTCGACCCTGCATCACCGAGGTTAGCTGTGCACCGTGAAGATCGTCGTGAGCTGACCCGTATCGCTGTGCTCTTTTTCCCCAGCTGCGCCGTGCTTTGGAAATGTACGTGAACGACACCGGCATGCAGTTCAAGTTCCTGAACGTCTACGCCCGCATCGAGAAGTGCGAGAAGTGGGCGGAAACCCGCAAGACCCTCTCGAAGAGCAAGACCGAGCAGTACAACCCCGACGCTCCGGCGGCTGGCTCGGCGGATGGGCGCCCGGAACTCGGCCAGAAGAAGCTCAAAGAGCTCAAAAAGACGGGCAATCCCGCCGACGAGGCTGCGGGCGTCGTTCGATAAGTGCTGGGCCGACGCGAGGACGCACGCCGCCGGGAGGGACGACAAGTTCGACGGCAGGTGGCGGGAGATGCTCGCCAACCAAGGCGCCCGGATCGCCTCGCCGAAGACGACGACGGCGGCGAAGAAGAGGAACACTGACTTGGCATTTCTGATGGGCGGGAACACGGATCTGATGGACGAGGAGACGAGGATTTGGTACCAGGGCCACCGCAGCGACATCCTCCGACCCACTCCGGCCAGTTCTTCATCGTCTCCGCCGGCTCCTACCTCGTCTTCCTTGCCGTCTACGCCGTCGACTACCGCTGCTTCGACGTCGACTGCCGCTGCTTCGACGCCGGCTGCCGCTGCTTCGACGTCGACTGCCGCTGCTTCGTCCTCGACTGTCGCCGCTTCGACCACGGCGTGTGAGGAAACTGGTCCGTCGGACACCGCCGTGCCAGCCGGGACTGCCGATGAGCCTGTTTCCGTGTAATTTTCCTCCTATCGCCGATCTGTGGCTGATCCTTTTGCTGGTCTTTTTGCCGATCAACTGGCCGTATTTGTAGCGCGGGACGATGGTTTGTTTGAATTTAAACTATGTCCGCCGAACTCCGGGTAGACGACTGGAACTACGGTACTCCCCATGACTTTATTTCGTCCAATCCGACGGTAGTTTCGTCCGGATTTCGTCCTGGGCAGGTCCAACGAGTGGAGATGCTCTTACCATATGTTCGGAAGAGCTTTGATCTACAGGAAGTCGGCAACGTTGGCTGGGAGCTCTTCAATCACAACGTTGTAGAACTTCTGGATGTCAAACAGCATACGCTCATCTTCACGGGTCACAAAGTTGATGGCAACACCTTTTCTTCCGAACCGACCACTACGACCGATACGATGGAGGTAGTTCTCTGGCTGGGTAGGAAGATCGTAGTTGATGACCAGGGATACGTGCTGTACATCAATACCACGAGCAAGCAGATCAGTGGTGATGAGCACACGTGAAGAACCAGATCTGAACTCCCTATGATGATGTCCCTGGTGTTCTGGTCCATGTCTACATGAGTAGCAGAAACTGTGTGTGATCCCTGCCCTTCATCTTGTCGGTGAGCCAGTCCACCTTGCGGCGGGTGTTCACAAATATGACACTCTGGGTGATGGCAAGAGTTTCATACATGTCACAGAGTGTGTCAAGCTTCCGCTCTTCCTTCTACACATTGACATAGAACTGCTTGATACCCTCAAGGGTGAGCTCATCCCTCTTGACAAAGATCCTCACAGATTTGTTCATGAACTTGCGGGTGATCTCAAGGGCTTCAGGAGGCATGCATGGTAGCAGAGAAGACACCAACTTGAATATTTCCTGGGAGCAGCTGGAAGATGTCATAAATCTGCACAGACAACAAGATGAAGATCAAGACACAGATCATAATTTATGGAAGAAATGAATCTGAAGAGAAAAGAACAACTACAATGGAATTAAGCTAAACATACTTAATAAAATTAAGCATGGCAGGCCCAGACCTATTCCTGTTGACTTGGATCATTTAAGAGAAACTTTGGAGGTGCTAACACAGCAAAGGAACCTTTGTGTGTTCTATTTATTGGGCGAGCAGAGGGACGGTGAGCCGGAGCTCTGCAGCAGCGCCGTCACGTAGCTGCTTGGCGGTTCTGTGAATAGGAAGATGCTCCACAACTTTGGTATCTATAGTTCTTCAAGATTCGAAAGCGCGGAATGGAGTTTTTTCAGAAGTTCAGAACTAGCAAAAAAATCAGAAGTGGTATTGGGGAAAAAGATGAAATATTTTGAAGTTGGGGTTTGGTATGATGTAGGCCTTTTTAATGTGCATCCTAAAGTATACTTGTCCATCTAGGAAAAATAGTTGGTAATGCAAATATTTTGAAAGTTCGAACCAGCATAAGAATGGTTAGAAGGTTTTGTTGAGGCTTTCAACAAGTAATTGATCCAAGGTTTGTGCATATGTTGGGTATACTATAGGGGCACCTAGTTTGGGCACTGGATCTGGAAAGAAATTTACTTTGCAAACTATTTTGAAAAAGATTAAGAAGGGCAAAAACAAAAGGCTGGAGGATTTTTGTGTTGGTCCCAAAGTGACGATGAGATATTTTTAGAGAAGTGGGGTCTAGGGGTCAATCCATGATTTTTGGTGAATTTTCAGAAGCATAGGTCTTAGGGTTCGTTTGTAAAGCTAGGAACAAAAGCTTTTCTTAAAATAAATCTAGAAAATAATTTTGAGGCTGGAAAACATATGCAATGGATCATGTCATAGGCTCAAAATTGTAAGAGGTCAAATCAAAATTTTCTCAAGCTTTGCTAAGGTTTTGAGAATTTAAGAAGACATAGAAATCCAAACAAAATATTTGAAGTAGGGAAAAATGTTTTGTCTAGAAAATTTAAGGAGGGCCAAAATTTGGGTTGTTACGAGCGCTCACCTTCTTCATCCTACGCAAGGCGGGCTTCATGGCGGATCTTGTTTCGACCATGATTGTCGCTGGGATGACGGATCGTAGAGCAATTGCGCCCCCACGTGCCAAATTTCGAGCTTCGAAACTCGGACACCAAAGTTATTGTGATACCCCTTTAAGAGTTTTGGTATGGAGCGGCAAAGGAACTCTAGATCATCATCGAACTGCAAGAAAACACAAGGATTGCCCAGGTTCGGGCCACCTGGAGGATAACAAACCTACACTTGCCTAAATGTATTGATTCTTTGGTGGTCGATTACAATGTGAACTCCTTGTAGTTGTCGGAGATTCTAGCTAGGAGTCATCTCTCTTCTCCTTTGGTTGCGGTCTTCCTTTTATACTGCCAAGGGGATACCACAGTGGCCGACATGATACTGTGCCTCGACTCTTTACTGGAAGTGACGAAGAAAAAGCTATCCATTACACGACAAGACGAGCAGCGGGTGGGCGGCGCCATACAGGCGACGAACGCTATCAGCCAAACGCTCTATCCTCGCCCCGTCCTGTCTTTTGACCATGGTCCCTAACCCGGCATGCTTTCTGTTCCCGAAGAACTATCTTCATTGTTCTTTGGGGATTCTTTGCACCGTCCTACGCATAGACCTTTTTGAAACGGCTTGGTTACAATCTCTCTCCTCTGGTCTTGGTTGCACTTTGAACACGATTCGAGATGTGCTTACGCCGGGACGACATAGCTGATAACTAGGCTAGAAGGCACAGACTCGACATCTGCCTCCCTCTAATCCTCGACAGACCATGTATAAAGTGGTCAAGGATGAGTCGAACCCGAGTCACAGCTCATGCAGGCTAGGGACGATCGTTAGGATGGCGATTCCTCCCCGAAACCATGGATTCGGGGTACCTTCTTGGGCTTGATAACCGATCTTAGTAAACCAGATCGACGCCCCGTGAAGGTGCACATGGACCCGAACTCAGTGGGTTCGGGATACCATGGTTTTCCCGAACCCGACAAGCACTCTTCCCCTTGCCGGTCACCACGTCTCTTCCAAACCCATTCCCACCAACACGGCGATGAGGTCGCTCGTGCTTGGGTCCGGCGTGGCTAGCGTTGGAGGGGTAGAGGCGACGGTCATTATCAAAAATTGGGATGCTAGCCACCAGCCGGAGTCGGCGTCTTCCTCCACTTCTCGGCCGAAGCAGCTAAATCCAGTGTCTTCCTCCACTCCAGCTGTCGGGGCACCAGAATCTAGCGTCTTCCTCCATTCCAGCGGTCCAAGCACCTTGATCCGAGTTTTTCTCTACTCCATATTGCCGAAGGTGGCGGGATATTTGATCATTTCACACGCTTTTTTTTTAATTTCATTAGTATAAGGGACAAAAATCATGTACTATCCCAAGAAATTTTGGGGAATTTTATAATTTGCCACACTTTTTTAGAATAAATTAGGGGCCCTTAATTTTTTTTGTATGCAACTCCTTGTCTATCTCAATCATCGGAGTTGGCTTGGTTCGCACAAGCCTGGACAACGCTGCCACCTAGCGACCACGCGCAGGCCTATCCGACACCGCCGATGTCGCCGACTTTTGGGAACCTACAGAGCTCCCGCAGGGGCGCACACATTGGATCCGGCCGTCGGCATCTCCAACCACACATTTTTGCTGCCTCCGCACCACCATTTGAGCTCCGCCCTTTTACTCGCTCGACTCTTCTTCTTCGACCTTCGCCGCAAGTCACACATCCCATCAACCCTCCGAGACCACCTCGCTCCCGCCCCGTACACAAGGTGTTCGATCATTTTCTCCAATAGTTATTCAAAGTTGGACCTGAACTTTGAACAACTTGCTTAACATGCCTCTTTCTTTCCAGGAAGATGCCTCTCCGGCTCACAGATAACCACGTAGCTGCACCAAGAACTCGCCATGTCCAGACATGTCCTTAGGCATTCCAAGAAATCTTTCTTTAAAGGAAATCGCTCAGAACTGCCAAGAACTTGGGGCTTTGAATGGCGGAAGCAGTGACTGCAGCTGTCGCGATAGGATGGGGCATGAAAGCCGCAGGGTGGATCGCCTCCCCCGTCATCTCCGATCTGTTCAAGAAAGCATCCTCGTATCTTGGCTTTGATGCATCGGAGAAGCTGAGTGAGCTTGAGCCGAAGATTTTATTGCTGGAGCGGGTGATGGGAGCGGTTGAGGAGAGCCCTTACAGGCCTCGGTTGGAGGGGCTGTACAGTAAACTTAAATCTGCTTTCTATGACGCAGAAGAAATCTTGGATGATGTTGAGTATTACCGTCTCGAGAAGAAGATACAAAATGACAGGCTCAAGTCAGAGGTCGCCGGGCCTTCACGTCACTTGAAGGAGATCTGGTCTGCGGTGGCGAAGAGCTCTCCACTAAAACATAAGGTCATTCCCTACCTCTATGTGTTGGTATTTATCTCCGTTCCAGAAGTTTTTATATGCAAAAGAATTGCTCGCTCTGATCCATAAAGGCTTTAGTTCAGTTTTATCCAAATTTTAACTAAAGCCATGGTACTTATTATAAATCGGAGGAAATACATGAAAAGAATGTTAGTATTGCTATCACAGAACCTTTGATTTTTCTGGTTTATTTGGGACACAGTGGCTTTACACCTCCGTGACCATAACCTTCCCTGCAAAAAGCGGCAACAACAGGAATTTGCTTGATACATAACCGTATCAATCATTAGCACAGGCGACCTGGCGGAGCTAGCATGTAAGGGCTTGGTTCAACAGAATCCAATTGATCTGTGCTATTCTAGACTAATTTGCTTCTCGTAACCATTTATACTTAACCAGATCTCATCGTTTTGTATTGATAAACCCATTGACTTATTTTGCTAGCTTAATCAATGTGATATAAATGGGTTCTATTTTTTGCAAAAAGGTTCACCCATCTATTAATAATCATATATAGTAATAAAAAATACCTAAAGTAATAGAAATCACTAGAGCAAGCTGAAGGTGCACCACAGTCTTCGTCCCTTCCTCACAGTAGCCGGGTATAGGCTATGTAGTAAAACTTGTTGTAGTAGATAAACGATAAGTTGTCTAACACATCAGGGTAGCAAACGTCGATAATGATGAGAGTTGTAGATCAAAAGTTTTAAAACTGAAAGCATACCAAAAAAAAAACACGGAAACTGGCCAGATCCTAATAAGGCATTGATGTGGATCCAGGGAGGGGCAAGCGGTGGCCAGGCCCCGCCATGGATCGCCCCCCACCAGGGGCTACACTGCTAAACTGATGTTAAACGGAATATTTGGCCATTATCCAAGATGAGGCTTAACCTTCAGGTGCACTACGTGCAGAATGGACCAAAGCCCAAACCAATTAGCCAAACGTCATTGATGCACACGCTAACCTGAGTGGATTAGACACGATCGATTCTGTGAACAGATCGATCAAAGGCGGCATTGTCTACCATAGACATAATCAATAGGAAGCTCGGACCCTCGGGTGCTTCGTCGAGTTGATGACCAGCAGATCTGATTCAACTTTTAACTCTATGTCTCTACCCAGTGGCAGAGGGGGTCGAACATGGCATGGATTTAGTTCCCCGTACATATTTAGCCCGGCAACATTGATCACTTCACACAAAACAACATTAGTTCATTCACCCCATATGTTTCATTATGCGTGCGCATCGGTATGTCAAGTTTCAATTCTCGCCAAACCAATGATTATTTTCCATCCAAAGCAGTATAAATGCTAGCGAAGTCCATCAATTTAGTTATATATGATTATTCTCATTCACTTATCTTTACTTTTCGTAGGACAATATTTTGTCACAACTAGGTTTCAGGTCATGTCATATTTTTTTAGTAGGTTGACTATCAAATTTATCTACATGGTGCATACGTGGACTTTTTGACCCATCACCTCGCCCCCTACCTAAATCAATCATGGATTCGCCTCTGATTCCAGGGAGGCAGGGAATCCATCGAAAAACAGCTCCATGCGCCCCAGCAGCGCTGGACGCATCACCGGTGCGGGAATAGGACAAGGAGGATCTTATTCTAACAACAGGATGTCACCGCCGCCTCAATACTCTGACGATGACACACAAACAAACTTAAACAAGTAACACGAACTCTCGCGTCGGCGAGAAGCCAGGGTCCACCGCACCTCGAAGGACTGCAAGGCTGTCGGAGGTGGGGTGGACTAGCAGCGTCACCGACTCACCGGTGCAGGGGACGGAGACCATAAACACCTCGGGTCACCTTTCTTGTCTCCTCTGCTCTTACTTACCGTTTCGTGGGTAATCCAATGGTTCTGTTCACGGTATTCTTGATGTCATGAATAAAGATATAAAAGTTTATTCGGCTTCTCTAAACTATTTGAAAAAAGCAACTATATGACTTTGGCACATGTATTCTACGATTTCTCCTGCATTCTTTATCCAAACTGTGTAAAACCCAACAAATAATATGCTATGAATGATGCTGTCATCAAAGAGGAGAAAACTAAAAATAGAAGTTGTAACGAACTTGGACATGTAATCTGGACTAGCTTTAGTGCAAATGAAGCTACAAAAATGGCCCACAAAAAAAAGCTACAAAAATGAACTGATTTCTTCTTTTATTTGGGCCTTCTACATACACCGGTTTCTCAAGTGCCATTTTGTTTTGCAGGGGAGCGGTATGTCAAAACTTAAGTTGAAAATAAGCTAGAGAGAATAGAAGAGGTCATAAATGATGCATGTGAAGTCTTTTTTTTTTTTTTTTTTTTTTTGATAAAGGATGCTTTATTACTTATGAGAAAGCAATTACATCCAGCCTCTGCATAACCAGGATGCACACAGCCGTTTCTTTGAGGTCTCGAGTTCAAAAAAGATGCCAAACTAAAAAATCTAGGCGAAATACATATCGGAACGATGAATCATATAACGCCTAAGGTGTGGGTGGGGCTTCAATCCGTAGACTATGCATGTGAAGTCTTGAAACTGATGAACTTGCGAAGCATAAGTAGTGCAGACCAGAGCCATCTTGTTTCTGCCAACTCACGAGGTAGTGTCACTACTTCGCGGCCTCTATCGAAGATAATCGGACGAGATGAAGATTGTGATAAGATCGTAACAATACTTCATGAGAAGGAAGAAGATGGTCAGCCTGACACCAATAGTGCTCTGTGTTATTCTGTAGTTGGCATTCATGGCATCGGTGGTTCTGGGAAATCAACCCTTGCGCAACTTGTTTGTGGCTGTGAGAAAAAGGATGCCCATTTTGACCTTGTAATGTGGGTTCATGTTTCTCAGGATTTTTGCGTGGATGACATTTACATGAAGATGTTTGAGGCTGCTACGGGTAGTTTGTGCCCTCAATTGAGAAATCTTGACACCTTACAAGATATGTTGGAGGAGAAACTATGTGGAAAACGCTTCCTTTTGGTATTAGATGATGTTTGGTACAATATTAGAGATGCAACGCAGTCTCGGAACCTGCAACAAATACTCTCACCGCTGAAGGCTGGAGAGGCAGGAAGCAAGGTCCTAGTGACTAGTCGAACTGAAGATGCATTGTTAGCTCTAGGTGCAGCGAAACGGAGATGTATTCCTATGTCTGTCCTAGATGAAGATGTCTTCTGGAATTTACTCATGCATTATGCACTCCACGACGTACGTGTTGATGATCATGCTAGCAGAATACTGGAAGACATTGGGAGAGAGATTGCGAAGAAGCTGAAGGGGTTGCCTCTAGCAGCCAGAATAGTCAGAGGACAGTTGCGTATAAGGCAAAACATTGAGTTCTGGAGAAGTGTTCGAGATCGGGACCTTTTGAATGAGACGATGGGAGCTCTGTGGTGGAACTACCATCATCTACACGAGTAGGTCAAGCGATGCTTTGCTTTCTGCAGTATATTTCCTCGGAGACATTGGTTGGAACGTCATGAGTTAGTTAGGCTTTGGGCTGCAGAAGGATTTGCAAGATGCACTAGTGAAGGAGAGGAAATGGAAGATATTTGCCAGGAATACTTTGATGAACTAGTGTCAGCCTCATTTCTGCAACTTAGAGCAAAGGAATATCCCCATGAGAGCGACTACTATTTAGTTCATGATTTGTTGCATGATTTAGCGGAGAGGGCCGCTGGAAGTGACTGTTTCAGAATCGAAAATAGTTGGGAACTGCATGGAAAATGCCCAGTAGTGGAAGTTCTTCCAAACGTCCGCCATATCTTTGTTCGGACCTATACTGAAGAATTGATAACTAAGAAGATATGCCAATTGTGCAACTTACGCACTCTAATCATTGGTAGTGCAAATAATCTAGCAGTTGAGGTGCAAGTCTTGAAGTGTATGTTTAAGAGGTTAAGAAAGTTGCGTGTGCTTACCATAAAAGCCGGAGATTTTATGAGTTGTGATATCTCCTCAGATGTGCCAATCCCAGCATGTATTGATCAATTAAGCCACCTTAGGTATCTTGCTTTCCGGCCTGTTTTTTATCAGAATAGAGGCCGAAGCATGATTTTACCGGCCACTTTTACAAAGCTATGCCACATGCAGATTCTAGATTTTGGTTGGATTGAGAATGTGGTGTTTTCCTCTTGTGAAGATATTTGTAGCCTCGTTAACTTGCGGCATGTAATCTGCTTCCGAGATGTGGATCTTGCAAGTATCGGCAGTCTGCCGTCACTCCGAACAATGGCAGTCTTTAATGTAAAAAGGGGACAAGGCCATGAGTTAAAGCAACTCGAGAACCTAAACAAGCTTCGCGGACAGCTGTTGATCAGGGGCCTGGAAAAGGTTGAAAGCAAGGCGGAAGCTCTGGAGGCCAATCTGGCCAGTAAGGAAGGGCTCACTGCACTGCGACTGTCCTGGTGGTCGAGAGGTGGAAGTCCAGAAGTACAGGCAGAGGTACTAGAGGGTCTTTGCCCACCCAGGGATCTTAAATCACTGATTATCGAGAGTTACAAAGGCTCGAGGTATCCAAGCTGGATGCACAACGGTGGCCCAAAGCACGTGAACCATCTCCAGCTCATCAGATGCAGCCCACAACCTGGTCCTGAACTTGGTGGGTTTTGCGCTCATCTCCGTGAGCTCACGATTCAGTTCTGCGACTGGCACGCCTTGCCAGATTACATGGAGCACCTGACGTCACTGCAGACGCTGCACATCTCGTGCTGCCAAAATATTCGGTCGCTTCCAGCACTGCCGCTGTCTCTTGAGCGCTTAGACCTGACACGCTGCAATGAGGTGTCGATGGGCTCGTGTTGCATGGAGCGCCTGACATCACTGCAGACGCTAATGATTTCTTCTTGCCGTAGAATCCGGTCGCTTCCAACACTGCCTCAGTCTATTAAGGACTTCAACCTCCGTACCGAGTGTGAGGTGTTGCTGAGTTCGTGCATAACAGCTGGAGATCCAGATTGGCAAAAGATTAAGCACATTCCATACGTATTAATAGGTAAATCAAGTATAATATCATTTTGCGTGTTCCCATAACATTATTATTGATTCCCGTATCAAGAGATGGTATGATCGTTTCTCAATCTGTTTTCTAGGCAATAGTATGAAAATAGAAGAAACCGCGATGAAAATGGGAGTTGTACAAGACCAGAAGGAAGCGGAAAAGATATCTGATCGTCACTTTTTGCTGTGACGTCCTACTGCGTCAAGTCGTGACCATTGAACCTGCCTGAGTGAAGTGCTGCTCCACTCATCAGCTACACACGGTGCAAAACTTGATGTATGCCACTGATGACTACCGAATTTATTTGTTTCCTACAGGCCGTAGACTATGGTCCTAAATAACGTGAGCGCCGAATTCCAGTTTCTTTGAAGTCCTGTAATAATGCTGTGAAACCATGAACACTAATCTTAGGCGTCTCATATGGTTTGTAATTAATACTGTACGATGTTGAACACCCAATCTGTTTTGTTCCATATGGCTTGGAATACACTGTCCAAATATAAGCGCGTCCTTGCATGAATACATTACAAGATATTTCTTCCCTCTATGTATTGGTCGGAAAACATTGTTCTGTTGCGTACAACTATTCACATATTGCTCGAATCTGTTGGGTTAGATTTTAGACGTGGTTATAGTGGACCAGCAAAATGTGTTTTGTATACGGTGAGGCGTATTATCGGCCTCCATCCACATATTTCCTGGTGATTTAAAGCATCTATTGAAGTACGGAGTACAATCGATGCGCTTATTGGTCTCGTTTTCTATTTTAGCCTTGGACAGAATCTAGCTTCATTTGTACTGCATTACCGAACAAGCTATCTAGTTTACGGTGTCTCATGGGGCGACAGGGTTTGGCGATAGGGTTTAGGTAGGGTGTTAAGATGGGATCCCGGTGGGATCATTTATAGTGTATTTTGGTTTTTCTAACTCAAATTCCGGTGTTAAAATTTACACTATAAAAAGTAAAATGTACTACAAGTAAAACTTAGGTGGGATCCCACTTGACACCCGGTTCAGGACGGATGCGGGTATGAAGCTCCAAAGCTTTGGTTTAGACATGAAACCCTAGATGTGAAATCCTAGATGTGATGGTTCATATTCATGGATTTGGATTTGGTTTAGACATGGAACCCTAGATATGAATCCCTACATGTGATGGTTGGTTTTTTCAACCCTAGTTTTCATGTATTTGTGTTGTGTTATATGTATGGTGATAGAAATGCCACGTATTTGCTTAGAAATGACTCCTATTTGCTTTCAAATGCCTCATATTTTCTTACAAATGCCTTGTATTTGTTTAGAAAACCATAATCTAGAATATGTATGGTGATAGTATGATATTACTTACTGTGTGTATTTGTGAAAAAAAATGTACGATGGTGCGACTTCTCGATGATTACTATGACATTGATCACCGGACCTATCATCAGGCGGAGCTAGGGAAGGTAGTAATTTTTTTTTATTGTTAACACTACTTGTGTTGTTCCATTGGATATGGCATAATACTATGTGTTCTATATATGCTTGTAGGTTCTTGAGCTCTTGAAGATTCATTTTCACGGGGCATACTGGACATGTCGTATGATGAGCGGTACATAGAGCACATCGAGACTCTTGGTCTCCTCCCGTTCATCTCGCTTGTACGTCGGTCGGCGCTGAACTTCAACGCCGCAGTAATCACCGCACTTGTCGACCGATGGAGGCTTGAAACGCACACGTTTCAGTTGTGGGCCGGCAAGACGACCCCTACACTTCAGGATGTTTCCATGATCCCTATCGAGGGCGAACCACTATGTTTCCTTTCAAGATCATTCAAGTCCGGCTCTATGTTTCCTTTCAAAAAAACATCATTGTCTACATGAGAAACATGAACAATTCTTGCCATCCCTACCATAATTTCTACAACAAATAGATAGATGTGTTCAATAATTAGCCATAGAAAGACAAAACAAATCAAGTCATACAATCAAACTCTTAACACTTCTCCTAGTCCAGCAAACCCTAACATTCCAAAAAAAAACTAGAGTTGGGAAATCAAGCTAGGATTTCACATCTAGATCTAACCAAATCCATGAAAATCTTGGATGACAACAAAGGGATCATAGGAGATTACCTTAAGGGACGGGTTGCGAACGCAATCCACGAAAAAATCTACAAAAACTAAGGGATTTGAGAGGGACTTGGGTTGGGAAGAGAGGTGGGGCGCCTGATCGGGGAGAGGAGAAGAAAGAAACAAAGAAGAAATGGGGCTAGGTCAGGCTATGGTTGCTTTGGCGCCACACATAAGTGGATGTGTGTCACCCAAGGGAGCAGCGCCACACGTTCTGCCACATCGGTCCCAACCACCACACAGGCACACGCAAGACACGATGTGTGGCGTCGCTCACTCGGGTGTCTGTGAATTGTGGTGCCGCTGACATATACACCACATAAAAGGGTTAGTCGAGCGAAATAGTTTCATCGGGAGGTTATTTTGTGCAATAGTTTCGCTAAAAGATCAGAAGGTTATTTTGTGCAATAGTTTCGCTAAAAGGTTATTTTTGTCAATATCATCACAACTGCGCCCCAGCTTCCCTCCCTGCCACCATTGTTGTCTATCTCCTTTGACATGGCGTTGTTGGCATCAGGCATCAGAAGGCGAGCATAGCCTATATCTGTTCTCACTTGGCAGACCTCAACACATCAGCCAATATTTCCTCGGCGATCTCCCTCCGTGCTAAAATGAATGTCTCTTTTATCTTGATATACATGAATATCAATACTTAGTTGTATGTAGACAAAAGTTGATACTAATTTTAAAACGGAGGGAGTAGGTAACATCGATCTGCCACGTTTGCCCTCTATACTAACCCTGTACGAATCGCACGCAACACACTCCATCAAACTGGTTTATGTGCCATCCGAAAAATCATGTCCTCCTAGACAAGGTTTCTCCAGCGACGGGGTCAGTGCAGAGGCATAAAAACCCACCGAGGGGAGAAAAAGATGCCTCCAGCAGTTGCTGGCAATGAAGCACTTAAGCGCTCACCCAGGCGACTATGGCAATTAAGCACTTAATAATCTGCGCAAGCCATCGTCAGAATCCATGCCAAACAATGTTGTCCAGCTTTCCAGACAACACCTACTGCAGATCCACATGGCTACACTATGATATTTGTTCAATTGAAGGGGTATGATGATTCAGCAGCTGTCACCTCAACAAAGATGTAGCAGAGCATTGAGAAAGTGAGATTTTTTACATGATCTATCTGAAGTAGCACATTGTTAAAGAAGAAACTTATTCCCTAGCCATTGCTTACTATTAATAGCCAACATAGCAATAGGAATAACTAACCAAAACACCAGATGGCCAACACTAATCTTTGCAGGGAATAGCGAACAGTTTTTACACATGATAGCAGGAGTATACTAGAAGCGATTTGCAGGATTAATTGCGGCGAAGAGTCAAGGATGACACAAATAAATAACATCATTCGGTCATTACATAGTCTTCTTAAGAAATAATAAAGTGAGGACTCCAACAGTAGCTTCATCCTCAAGCTTAAACACAGCAGCACATAGCACAGCCTAGCAACTACAAAAATCCCCAAAACAAGGCATAATAAATCCGAAATTGTCCATAACCACGACCTTAAAGTAGAACCCCCGACCATTTATCACTTCCCCCCAAGAAAGAAAGTTGGTGACGTTTCAACAAAAACAAAGCCCTGCCAGGCTTCTTACCATATGTTCGGAAGAGCTTTGATCTACAGGAGGTCGGCAACGTTGGCTGGGAGCTCTTCAATCACAACGTTGTAGAACTTCTGGATGTCAAACAGCATACGCTCATCTTCACGGGTCACGAAGTTGATGGCAACACCCGTCCTTCCGAACCGACCACTACGACCGATACGATGGAGGTAGTTCTCTGGATGGGTCGGAAGATCGTAGTTGATGACCAGGGATACTTGCTGGACATCAATACCACGAACAAGCAGGTCAGTGGGCGCTGGCCACCTCCGCCTCCGCAGTTCAGCTCCCTCCGACGACCCCCTTTCAGACCCCTCGAATCAGCAGTCCTCCTTCCCGCGTCGCTGGGCGCCATCAAGCTCGTCGTCAGATTGCGGCCTCTCCATGACATACTGCTGTTTTGCCCCTTTGTTGTTGTTTTGCTGAACTGAAATTGGCCTGATGTTCTGCCGTTTGAGTGTTAATAGCTGAACACAATTCAGTTTCCTTGTTCTGCTACTGGCAGTCTGAAAAACTGTGGTGCGCTGTGCAATCTGGACGTCTGCGTAATCGATCTTCAGCTCCTGGCTACAAACAGCAAGCAAGGAAGGGCATACGGGGGCGTCGGAGAGCAGTCCAATGCTTCGGCGGAGGTGGAAGGAACGAGCAGCCGGCGGCGGACGGACCGGCGTGGGTCACCTCCAAAGCTCCGTCGTTGCCGGAGGTGGGCGCCGCGGTAGCGGCCGCAGGTGGGCGGAGGGGACGGCGTGGGTCACCTTCAGAGCGGACTCGTTTCCGGAGGTGAGCGCAGCGGCGGCGGCCGGACCGGCAAACTCCGCGAAGCCAGCAACGTGGCGTGGGAAGTTTCCTCCACTGTCTCCCCATCGAGGGCCGATCGACCAACCAGGACGAAGTTTCTTCCAAAGTCTTCTCCGGCGTCTCTTTCCCCTAATTTTTTTAGGCTCAAGCACTGGCAAACTCGTTAGAGCATCTCCACTCGTTTGCCTCCCCACGCTGAAATTCAGGGAAATTTACGTCCGGATTAGACGTAAATTTGGTGTGGGGAGGAGTAGTTTCCCAACCGCGATCTCAGGCGAAGACGGCGATCTAAATTTGAAAAACGGAAACTTGACAAACTACGGCATAAAACGGTCGAATTTAGACTAAATTTAATGATATTTACTATATAGAGGGCGAAGTTCATACATAGAGGACCGAATTCGACTATATTTCGAATTCGTCTAGGGGAATACAACTGTAAATATTAAAACACGGCGCTCTACATGCCGAAATGGCGGTAGAACACCATGTAGTCGCCGTCGCCGCCATCGTCGTCGAAACTGTCGTCGTCGAACTACGGCGACGCTGAAGCCCCCTGGCTGCTGCCTTGGCCGGCGTCTCCCCACCGGCCACTGGTGCAAGGCGGGGACGGCGATGGCCTGTACAGGTCATCGTCGGAGGCTTCGAGGTCGACGACTGGGATGGCGGCGCCGGATGAAGGAGTCGCAGGCCGGCGGTAGCGGGCGACGTCCTGGAGGAGCCTCGCCTGCCGCTCCGCCTCCTCCTTCTCCCACTGCTCCCTCGACCAGGCGCAGGCCTGGTCGAGCGGCATGGCGTTCTGAGCGGGGACGAGGTCCTGGAGGGACCTCGCGATGACGGCCTCGAGGATGGTCGTGTCCTCGGCGCTCTCGGCCTCCTCCACCTTCACCTTTGCGGGCTTGCGCTTCCGCTCGCTGGAGGTGTCCTGTTCGCGCTTCGGGCGGAGGCGTCCTTGTGCCGCCCCCGCCGAGGGCTCGCGGATGACGATGCCACCGCCACCGCGCGTGCGGTTGCTCGGCGGCGAAGCCGGCTCCTTTTTCACCGGCGCCAAGGATGGCGCCGATCTCGAGAGCGACCTCGACGCCGTGTCGGAAGACGACGAGCTGGCAGCCATGCGCCGTGGCTGCCAGCTGTTTCCCCGGCGACGGTTGGCAGATGCCCTCGATGGAGGGGGCATCGTGAGCGCCGGGGTGTTGCCGCCCTCGATGTGCTCGAGGACGTTGTGGAGCGTCCTATTCGGCGCGCTCCACCATCGCCGGTGACCCGCGGCGTTGTTGCACGGAGGCGGAGGCGGCGGGCCGTCGTAGGATGCCAGTTCCCGCTCCCACCGCCGGAGGAAGAAGGAATTCCACCGCGTGTAGTTCTCGGGGTGGTGGCGCGGGTCGGCGCGCTCTTCCTCCGTCATCGCCATCCGAGCCTCCTCGATGGCGGCGTCGAGGGCGTGGCCCTGGGGCGGCGGCGGGATTGGCACGCCGCCGGCCGCTTAGCCGCCACCCGCCGCCGGGAGGCTCGGTGTCCGGCGGGCAGGGGTACCCCGCCTGGTGGAGGAGGTGCCCCTCCCACGCGTGCAGCGACCGACGGGGGAAGCCGTTGTTGGTTGCGCCGTCTTCGTCGTTGAACGCCATCGGGAGAGTGGAGGGAGAGTGGAGCAGGGGTACGCGTCGCGGCGAGCGACGGCGTATATAGGCGCGGCTGGCGCCGGCGATTAATGCCGCGTGGAATGCGACGCGTCCGCGGCGAGCTAACCGGCGGCAGCCTTTACTGCGCGCGGAAGACGATGCGCGTGTCGCTGACCGGTCGGGGCCACCTCCGCGGCGAAGACGAAACGAAAGCGCGGGAGAGATTTCTCGGCGTTTCGCGCTTTCGCTTCGTTCGGAGTCCCCGAGCGCTCCCCGGTAGGCCGGGGTTGGTGTGGGCTCGCCGGATGGATGAAAGCCCAAATCCGGCGAAAAACGAGGAACCGGGGGCGCGGCTGGGCCATTTTTCGCCGTCCGGATGAAAAAATGACACGTCGGGGGCATGTTCGGGAAGACGAGTGAAGATGCTCTTATTCGGTATGTTCCATTGGCCAATCATTCCAATACATCTCTGGGGTTGCTTGTTTCAATTAACTTCATATGATTACTAAACAGTTAATAAATTAATTAAAGGTACGGCCACCATCTCAAATTAGTTGACCTCGCCCATACATGTCCTTTGGCATTCCAAGAAAGCTTTCCAACCAGGACGAAGTTTCTTCCCAAGACTCCTCACGCGTTTTCTCTTTTTTTAATTCTCCCACGTCGCCTTCCCCTCTCTTTTTTTAGGCCCATTGGCCAATAATTCCAATATACATCTCGTGGTTGCTTTTTTTAAAAAAAAAATCTACATCTCGTGGTTGCTTGTTTGAATTAACTTCACATGATTAGTTATACAGTTTAATAAAAGGTACTACCTCCCTCTCAAATTAGTTGACGCCGCCCAGACATGTCCTTAGGCATTCCAAGAAAGCTTTCCTTCACAATCTCGTGCGTAGTTGCAAGAAATCGCTCGGAACTGCTAAGCGCTTGGGGCTTCTAATGGCGGAAGCATTGACTGCAGTTGTCGCAATAGGATGGGGCATGAAAGCCGTAGGGTGGGTTGCCTCGCCCATCATCTCCGACCTGTTCAAGAAAGCATCCTCCTATCTCGGCTTTGATGCATCGGAGAAGCTGAGCGAGCTTGAGCCAAAGATTTTATTGCTGGAGCGGGTGATGGGAGCGGTTGAGGGGAGCCCTTGCAGGCCTCGTTTGGAGGGACTGTACAACAAACTTAAATCTGCTTTCTACGAAGCAGAGGAAATCTTGGATGATGTTGAGTATTACAGTCTCGAGAAGAAGATACAAGATGACAAGCTCAAGTCAGAGGTCGCTGGGCCTTCACGTCGCTTGAAGCAGATCTTGTCTGCCGTGACGAAGAGCTCTCCACTAAAACATCAGGTCCTTTCCTCCCTCTATGTGTTCATATTTATCTAGGTTCCAGAAGCTTTGGTATGCGCCCGCTCCGATCCATAATAAGTGTGTGTGTGTGTTGAGGATTTAGTTCAATTTCATCCAAATTTAAACTAAAGCCATGATACTTATTACAAATCGGAGGGAATACATGAAAAGAACATTAGTATTTCTCTCACTGAACCTTTGATTTTTCTGATTTATTTGGGCACAGTGGCTTTACACCCTCGTGGCCATAACCTTCCCTGCAAAAGGCGGCAACGACAGGACTTTGCTTGATACATAACCGTATCGATCACTAGCACAGGCGACCTGGTTCATCAGAACCCAATGGATCTGTGATAGTCTAGACTAATTTGCTTTGCATTTTGCTAGCTTAATCTATGTGATTTATCTGGTTCATCAGACTTTGCTTGGACCACCTAAACAACTACAATCACTAGAGCGAGCTGCGCCAGTCTTCGCCCCTTCCTCGTAGTAGCCAGAAAATGGCGTTGTAGTAGATTTTATTTGATAAAGAGAATATATTAATATCAGGAAGATATCAAATACTCTCGGCCTCTACAACAACACCCAGCCTCTGCAACAACGTAATATCCTAATAGTAATACGGATGCACTCAGCCAAAAAAAAGAAAAAGAAACTAAGAAATAAAAGTCTTCCTACGTATTCCGGCCCTAACAACAATAATACATCCACCACCAAGACAACACCTGAACTTCAGACTCTTCAAAAGTTCGCCTCCAAGAAGAAAACAGTGCACAAGCGACGTCGTTGCCCAATCAAAGATCTTAGGTTATTTTCACCCTGAAGATAGTCTCTGCTCTCAAAACAATGCCTTCAACAAGATCATTGCCAGGCACAACCAATTAAGGCCAGACCTTGGCCTAAGAGATCAGACTCTGAACTTCACTTGTGTTGTCGTCCTCACGTTCATACTGTTGCTTCGAAGTTCGAAACACCAAGCAAGTCCACCAGTGCAGAGACTTGAACCTCCATTGCTAGTCCTACAATCATTGAGTTAGAGGCTCTACTCAGTGGCGGAGGGGGCAAACATGGCCTGGATTTAGTTCCCCGTACATATGTACCCCGGCAACATTGATCATTTGTCACAAAACAACATTAGTTCATTCATCCCATATGTTCGGTTTGAGTATGTAATTTCAGTTCTCGTCCAACCAATGATGATTTTCTATCCAAAGCAATATAAATGCTAGCGAGGTCCGTCGAGTTATATATGATTACGTACTCTTTTTTTAAAATGGTGAAGGCCTAGCCTCTGCATCAATTGATGCATACGGTTTTTATTGCATTGACATAAATGTATCGCAAATTATTATAGTTCAACGACCACTCAAGCCAACTCTCATTTACTTATGTATTGTTTTCCTAGGAAAATGTTTTATCACAACTAAGTTTCAGGTCATGTCATATTCTTTTAGTAGGTTGAGTATCAAGTTTATCTACATGGTGCATATGTAGACTTTTTCACCGTTGTTAGCTATACTTGTACCTGGGAGTGCAAACAACATGGAGAAATACAAGATGGCAAAGAAGGCCGCAAAACGAGCTGTGAGTGAAGCAAGGGGTCAGGTGTATGAGAACCTCTACCAGCGGTTAGGCACGAAGGAAGGCAAAAATGACATCTATAGGATGGCCAAGATCCGAGAGAGGAAGAAGAGGGATGTTGACCAAGTTAAATGCATCAAGGACGGAGCAGTGGTGAAGGACAAGGAGATTAAGCATAGATGACGTTCAATCGGGAGACTGAGAGCTCTACCATTGAACTGGATAACTCCTTTGATGATACCAGTAGGTGTTTTGTGCGGCGAATTCAGAAGTTGAGGTCAAGGAGGCGTTGAGAAGGATGAAGGGAGGCAAGGCAATGAGCCCCGGTTGTATCCCCATTGAGGTGTGGAGAGGCCTCGAAGATATAGCGATAGTATGGCTAACTAAGCTCTTCAACTCCATTTTTCGGGCAAACAAGATGCCAAAAGAATGGAGACGCAACATATTACTACCAATCTTCAAGAACAAAGGGGATGTTCAGAGTTGTAGTAACTACCGTGGAATTAAGCTTATGAGCCATACAATGAAGCTAAGGGAGAGAGTCACTGAGCACCGTTTAAGACGAATGACAAGCGTGACCAAAAATCAGTTTGGTCTCATGCCTGGGAGGTCGACCATGGAAGCCATCTTCTTGGTACGACAACTAATGGAGAGATACAAGGAGCAAAAGAAGAAACTGCATATGGTGTTCATTGACTTGGAGATGGCCTACGATAAGATACCGCGACACGTCATGTGGTAGGCCTTGGAGAAATACAAAGTCCCAGCAAAGTACATTACCCTCATCAAGGATATGTACGATAATGTTGTGACAAGTGTTCGAACAAGAGATGGCGATACCGATGACTTCCTGATTAAAATAGGACTACACCAGGGGTTAGCTTTGAGCCCTTATCTATTTGATTTGTTGATGGATGAGGTCACAAGGGATATACAAGGAGATATCCCATGATGTGTGCTCTTTGCGGATGATGTGGTCCTAATCGCTGATAGTCGAATGGGAGTCAATAGGAAGTTACAACTATGGAGACAAAACTTGGAATCGAAAGGTTTTAGACTTAGTAGAACTAAAACTGAGTACATGAAGTGCGGTTTTAATACTACTAGGCACGAGGAGGAGGTTATCCTGGATGGGCAGGTGGTGCCTCAGAAGGACATATTTCGATACTTGGGGTCAATCCTGCACAAGGATGAGGATATTGATGAAGATGTGAACCACCGGATCAAAGCCGGATGGATGAAGTGGCGCCAAGCTTCTGGCACTCTTTGTGACAAGAGAGTGCCACAAAAGCTAAAAGGCAAGTTCTTATGGCGGCGGTTCGACCCGCAATGTTGTATGGCGCTGAGTGTTGGCCGACTAAAAGGCAGCGTGTTCAACAGTTAGGTGTGGCGGAGATGCCCATGTTGAGATGGATGTGTGGCCACACGAAGGAAGGATCGAGTCCGGAATGATGATATACGAGATAGAGTTGGGGTAGCACCGATTGCAGAGAAGCTTGTTCAACATCGTCTAAGATGGTTTGGGAATATTCATCGCAGGCCTCCAGAAGCTCCAGTGCATAGTGTACGGCTAAAGCGTGTTGATAATGTCAAGAGAGGCCGGGGCAGACCAAATTTGACATGGGAGGAGTCCATAAAAAGAGATCTGAAGGACTGAAGTATCACCAAATAACTAGCCATGGAAAGAGCCGCGTGGAAGCTTGCTATCCATGTGCCAGAACCATGAGTTGGTTACGAGATCTTATGGATTTCACCTCTAGCCTAACCCAACTTATTTGAGAATAAAGGCTTTGTTGTTGTTGTTGTTGTTGTTGTTGTTGTTGTTAGCTATAGCTAGGTAGACACATTCCGTCTGCAATTGTTTTGTGCTCTTGGACAAAGTTAATGTGAATGCTACAATCGTGTTGTGTTGTCGCCTCTCCCCCCCCCCCTACGTAACTCAATCATGGATCTGCCGCTGATCCCAGGGGATGCATATAGCAAACAACTCCATACGACCCCAACGGCGTTAGGCGCGCCACCGAAAATGGGAATAGAGAAATGAGGACCTTATTCGTCATCAGGATGTCACCGTCACCTTAATACTCTGACGGTGACACAAAAAGAAACAAACAAAAGTAACAGAAACTCTCTCGCCGGCGAGAGGCCAGGGTCCGCCATACGTCGAAAGTAGGCGGGGTGGCCGGCAGTGTTGCCGGCGACGGAGACCATAAACACCTTGGGTCGTCTTTCTTGTCTTTGTTCTGTCCGGTTCGGTGGGTAGTCCAATGGTTATGTTCACAGTATTCTTGATGTCGTGAATAAAAATCAAAAGTTTCTCCGTCTTCTCTAAACTATTGGAAAACACGACTATTGGGCACATGCATGGTATTCTACGATTTCGCATGCATTCTCTACCCAAACTGTGTAGAACACACAAAAAATAACATGCTATGAGTGATACTATTATCAAAGGGAGTAAAAAAAATAGAATCAGTGACGAACATGGAGATGCCTTCTCGACTTAAGTGCAAATGAAGCTACAAAAATGAATTTCCTTCGTTTTTTATGTTCGCTTCTACGTACAATGGTTTCTCAAGTGTCATTTTGTTTTGCAGGAGAGTGGTATGTCAAAAGTTAAGTTGAAAAAGAAGCTAGACACATTAGAAGAGATCATTTTTTTTTTTCAAGAACACGCGCGAGCATCGCGTGTCTTCATTCATTAAGAAAGAAAGGAGGTTTTTACAAGCAGGGAGCGAGATCAAGTCGCGAACAACTCGATCTTCTCCCAAACACCCACACTCCACTAAGTTGTAATTCTCGCTACTCTCGAATCCACTCCACCGCCGGCATCCCAAAGCCTAGCTCTTCCCCATTGCGCAAATTCTCCTTTTATCCGTTTGCAAAGCTCCGACGGCATGGTGGCCATCTTGTCGAACACGCGGGCGTTCCGCTCAAGCCAAAGCTCTCTGGAGATCAGGACGATGAGGCCGTTGAGTTCCTTCCTGTGCTTTCTAGGCACTCCCGCCGAAACCGCCGGCCACCAAAGCTTGATTTGCGCTGTCGCCGGAGGGGTGAAACGATGCAGGCGCCTAGGGAGAAGCATGTGATACCAAACCTCCCTAGAGTAGGAGCATTGGACTGTGATGTGCTCGATAGTTTCCGCTTCCTGGCAGCAAAGCGGGCACAGGGGATTGTGCTGGAGTCCACGCCTCGCCAATCTGTCCGCGGTCCAAAGACGATCTCTCAGGACAAGCCACATGTGCATCTTGTGCTTCAGTGGCGCCCCTGCAGCCCACAGCTCCCGTGCTCCTGCGAGAGCGGTCCTGCCGACGAAGAACAGCTCATAAGCTGATTTGGCCGTGTAAGATCCGCTCGGCGTTTGCCTCCAGGTGACAGTGTCCTTCACCTGCTCGTCAATGGTGAAGACCTGCACCATATCCCAGAGCGAGAAAAGCTCCACAATCGCCTGAACCGAGGGGTTGCCGCGGAGAGCTTGTGCCCAGCTATTGTCAACGAGGGCATCTGCGACACAGTCAGTCAGTCTAGCAGGCACAACAAAACGAAGGAGATTTGGCGCGATCTGTTGTACGTTGCGCCCCATAATCCATCTGTCTGTCCAGAACCTGAGTTTCTGCCCGTCACCAAGCCTGCACTCCACCGCAGCCTGAAAAAGTTCCTCCGCCTCCTCCTGAATCTTGAAGGAGAGGCCTTGCCATGGCTTATCTTCCACCCCAAATTCCATCCATCTCCATCTAATCCTCAGTGCCAAATTTAGCAGTCGCAGATTCTTGACACCTAGTCCACCAAGGGACTTGGGCGTGCAGACGGAGTCCCAGGCCACAATGCATTGGCCCCTTCTTGCCTCCATAGACGCGGACCAGAAGAACCCCTTGATCAGCTTGTTTGCACATTTGAAAAACCATGGCGGCAGGTCCAAGGATAGCATGTGGTAGACGGGGGTTGCAGTCAGGGTGGAGTTGATTAGAACCTGACGCCCACTGCGCTCAAGGAGCTTCGATTTCCACGTCGGCACATGACGGGCCAGTTTATCCACCAGCGGCTGCAGATCTGTCTTGGACAATCGGATCGGGGAGAGAGGTAGTCCCAAGTACTGGATGGGGAAGGGCTTCACCGGACAATTGAGCAAGGCGACGATGGGGGCGAGATCGATCTGCTCGCAGCGAATAGGGGAAACTGTGCTTTTGGCCAGGTTGCAGTGTAAACCTGAAGCGGTGCCAAAGACCTGCATAAGCTGAACCGCCGCCTCCGCCTCCTGAGTCGTGGGCTTGATGATCAGCACAACATCGTCCGCAAAAAGCGATAGGCGATGCTTGATTCCTGACCCTGTGAAAGGCGCAAAAACGCCCCGCTCCTCCGCCAACCTGACCACCGCATTTAGCGTGTCCATCATGGCAATGAAAAGTGTGGGCGATATTGGATCGCCTTGTCTCAATCCCCGAGCATGCCAAAACCGCTGTCCCGCACCACCATTAATCAGCACCCTAGTGTTGGCGGTTGTCAGTAGCGTGATGAGTCTCGCTATCCACCTTGGTCCGAAGCCCCTGTGTCTCAAAATCTGAATGAGGAAAGGCCATGAGACGGAATCGAACGCCTTCGCGACGTCGAGCTTGAGCATGAGCGCCGCCACTCGCTTTCTGTGTAGACTCCGGACCGAGTTCTGCACCATGAAGAAATTGTCCTGGATCGATCGCCCCCTGACGAACGCACTCTGATTTGAATCCACAAGCTGGGAGATAGGATCAGCAAGCCTCATTGCCATAGCCTTGGAAACGATCTTGGCGACACTGTGAATAAGACTGATAGGTCGAAAATCGCCCACACTAACGGCCCCGTCCTTCTTTGGAAGCAGAGTAATATAAGCGTCATTTAGGCGCGCAAAGCCCCTGGCATCGCCAGAGTCGAAGCAGCTCACAGCCCTCATGACCGCCTCCTTAACAGTGGACCAACATGTTTGGAAGAATCTGGCTGTGAATCCGTCTGGCCCTGGCGCCTTGTCCGCTGGAAGAGCACGGATGGCGGCCCAGATTTCGTCTTCAGAGAGTGGCATCTCCAGATGCTCCAGGTCCAAAGCAGGGAGGTGCAGCGACTGAAGATTCAGGGTGAATTCCCTAGCAGCAGGCTCACCAATGAGCGACGTGAAGTGTTGAGTGGCCAAGTCCTCCATCTCCTCTGGCACCGTTGCTATAGAGTCGCCGCTCCTCAGACGGAAAATGTGATTTCGCTTCCTCCGGGCGCTTGCATGGATGTGGAAGAAGGCCGTATTTGCGTCGCCCTCCCGCAACCAAGCAATGCGTGATCTCTGTCTCGCGATTGTCCGTTCGAGCGAAGCCAACCCCAGCACCTTCTTCTTTAACTGTCCACGCAACCATCGTTCATCCACAGTAAGTTGCCTCCTGTCCATGGCCTTATCCAGCTGCAGAATGACCTCGTTGGCCAACAGAATCTGTTCCTTGACGTTCCCAAGCCTTCTTTGACTCCACCTAGTCAACACGCGCGCGGTGGACTTCAGCTTTCTCTGCAAGTCGATGAAGGGATCCTGATGCTGCTCCTCCTCGAACCAAGCTGCCGCCACTGCCTCTCTGAACCCAGCAATCTTGGGCCAGAAGCTCTGGAAGTGAAACCTCGATTTCCGATTGATGGACACGTTGGTGGAGAGCATAATTGGGCAATGATCCGACATAGAGGAAGAGAGAGCTTGGAGCAGGCAATCCGGATGGCTCATGTCCCACTCCACCGTAGCAAACCACCTGTCGAGCTTTTCCAACGTTGGCGCCTGGCGCTCATTGCTCCATGTATAACGCCTACCCATCAGGGGCTGCTCCTTCAGCTCCAAATCATTGAGCAATCTCCTGAAGCGGCCCATCATTCTTCTGTTTAGCATGGCATTGTTCTTGTCCGCAGCATCAAGGATCAAGTTGAAATCCCCTGCAATAGCCCACGTGCCCGGAAACGCCGCTCGAACCGCTCTAATCTCCTCGAGGAACTGGACTTTCAAAGTGTCTTGCGTAGGTCCGTAAACAGTGGATAGTGCCCACGGTTCACCACCCGGGAAGCATAGCTCGATCGTGACCGAGAAAAGATCCACTTGGGAGCGAAGAACTTGAACTCTACAATCCTGCCAGGCCACAATGATTCCACCAGCCGTGTTCGTCGCCGGCAACGCCACGAATTTATCAAACCGAGGTCCAAGAATTCTATTGATCGCATAGATATCGATATGGGCGAGCTTGGACTCCACGAAGCACACAATGGATGCCGCCGCATCCTCCACCGCCGTGCGCACCACCGTCCCTCTATTTGGGGCGTTAAGGCCACGAGGGTTCCACACCACAATATTTTCATTAGGAAGACTCATTGATGGAAAAAATGTCTACAAACCACCAGAAGCAACCAACACCTAGGACCAGAGGGGGTCCTCCTGCGCCGAGCAATCAAGAAAGAACATCTTTGCCAAAGCCTCGATACGCGCCTGGGAGAGTGGCCCGTCGAAGAATTGCGCGTATTTCTCCAGGCAATCCACAATTGGCTCCCCCTCTACATCACAGATTCCCAACCTAGCGCTGAGCACCATCTGCGCCCTCTTGATCGGACAGGCAGGTCTTCCTTTAGTCTTCGTCGCAATCCGTGCGCTGCGTCTACACTGTTCCTCTGGAACGAAAAGGCGCCTACGCCGGCCTCTCTGGACCTCCGGCAAAGGTAGCAGGGGATTGGCGATGTGCTGCTTGATCTGCAGGATGATGCTTTGCAGAGGAGTCCTTCCGTCTGCAGCGTCCCTGGCCGGAGCGGGTGTGGAGGCCGGCGCCGGCGAGACCGCCCTAGACTGGGGCGGCGGGGAGGCAGAGTCGCTTCTGCAGGTCCTCCTGAGCGAGGCAGATCGCGGCGGCGTCAAGGAACGGGCGCGCCTTCCTAGCTTAGAGGCCGAGCGAGCCCCACTTCTCAGGTCCACAGACTCCAGAGAGTCAGCCACAAAACTGGCTTGCACAGATGATCCGGGTGCCCTGGGTTGGGAACAGGAGTTGCCCAGAAGCGACCGCCGATCCGATCCGCGCAGATCCCCATGCGATCTTCCTCGTTGGTCGGCTTGGGGAGCGTCCCCAATGACCGGTCCAATCCACGGGCCCGCAACAGAGCAGGGTGATCTGTGCGAGAGACCCACCACGACCTCCTGTCTCCCACACACGGAGTGGCGCGACGAACCGGAGGACACCACGTTACTCAGTACCGTCCGAGGCGCAGCAGACAGCATATCAGGAGCTTCTTGTCGCGTGGCCTGGCTGCCTGTCTGGCAGACTGACAGAGGCGTGTCGCTTTGTGCCCTCTGCTCGCCAACGTTCGGAGAGCCCACTGCACCAAGGACCGAAGAAAAGCCAGTCAAAAGCTCCTTTTGACCCACGGGCCCCACTCCACTTTGAACCACTTCCACCGGCGCCGGCGCCGCCGGCGAGACATCCGGCGTTCCACCGCAGCCAGGTCCCTGCAGACCCAGGCTGGGGGAGTCGAAGGCCGAACCAGAGACCTCCTGCGGCGGCGAAAACCCGCCATAGGCATTCCCACGGCTAGAGTTCGACCGCGACGGCGACCGTGGTGACCTCGAAGGAGACCGCGGCGACCGCGGCGGCGATCGAGGCGACCTCGGCGAACGCGGCGGCGGGGGAGATGGCGAGGACGGGGCGTCAGAGGTCCCTGGCTCCACAGCGTCCGCAGCCACGCGCATGGTGACCAAGTACCTGAGTGTTTTGGCCCTAGGCACTGCCGCTCGTCCCCTGTGCCGCCCTGCCGGCCTGGCGCCCACCGGCGGCTCCTCCACAAACAGCCACCTGGAAGATGGGAGACTGGCAGGATCCAGAGCGCGCACCCACACCAAGAACACCGACATGTCATCGCGCCGCGCCGTTGGCGGCGCCACATCCACCACGAACCCAAAACCGTCGAGCAGCATGTCCGCCGTGCGGCGGTTCCACGCATGCCCTGGCACCCCCTTTAGCTCCACAGGCACAAGGAAGGGCAGCGACACTGCGGTTGCGTGAGCTTGCCGCAGCCAGCCGCGCAGCGACAGCGAGAACCAGGGCGCGTGAACGAGCCCCCTCGCCACCATCCGGTCCCGCAGCCGGACGTCTCCGCACAGAACCAGGAAATCCTCCGGGGAGAACGCCCTAATGGACATGTCCCCCGGCCCAACCTGGAACGCCGCGTGGAGCAGAGCCGCCGCGTCGTTCAGCTTGACCGCCGGACGGCTGCCCGTGATAGTAACCACCACCGCCCTGCGCAACTGCTCCTCCATGTGCTGGAGCTCCTCCGAGTACTCCAAAAAACACGGCCTTGGTGACGGTTGCGCCGGCGGCGGCGCACGCCGAGGGACCGCCTCCGCCTGCACCCGAGACTGCTCGAACGGCACGCCAAACACAGGGCCCCGCGCAGAGCTCTCCTCCGAGCCCTCGCGGACGACCCTGCTCCACTGGCGTCCCATCCTCACAGCACCCGGCGGCGGCGGACCAGGCGGCGGCGGCGGCAAGATCTGGTCGGGAGACCTATCTCGCCCAGAGCCCACCAACACCCGCGCAGGCTCAGGACAGGGCCGAGCCGCCCGCTCCTGCTCAGATCCCGACGGCGACCTGGGCCGCTTGCAACCCCGCGACACATGCCCTTCTTCTCCACAGACGATGCAGCAGACGTCATTTGGGCACTCCTTGGAGATGTGCCCCGGCCTGGCGCAGTGGTAGCACAGGCCATGAAGCTTCGCCGGCATGTACCGGTGCGCCGGCGGATGCGCCGCCGGCAGCTGCTTGCGCCGCAACGGCCTCCCTTGCTCCTGCCTCCTCAGCATCCGGCGGCGCCGACGCGACCCTTCCGCCCTCTGCCACTCCGCCGCCGCAGGCCGGCCTCCCTCAGCGCCTCCAGGGCCCCTGCCGCCCGACGAAGGGAACGAGGACAGGTCGGAGGCCGACAGGGCAACACGCTCACCAAGACTCATCTTCCTCCGGCGGGCGCCGGCGAGGCGCCGGCAGCTCTCTCTCTCCTCACGCTCTCTCTCTCCTCACGCTCTCTCCTCCACACCCCGTGACACTTCAGGGCTTACCCAAACGCCTTGTATTAGAAGAGATCATAAATGATGCATGCAAAGTTTTGGAACTGATGAACCTGCCAAGCCTAAGTGGTGCAAACCAGAGCCATGGTGTTGCTGCTAAATCACGAGGTAGCGTCACTACTTCAAGGCCTCTATCAAAGATAATCGGACGAGATGAAGATTGTGATAAGATCGTAGCAATGCTTCATGAGAAGGAAGAACATGGTCAGCCTGAGAGCAATAGTGCTCCATGTTACACTGTTGTTGGCATTCATGGTGTCGGCGGTTCTGGGAAATCAACCCTTGCGCAACTTGTTTGTGCCCGTGAGAAAACGGATGCCCATTTTGACCTTGTAATGTGGGTTCATGTTTCTCAGGATTATTGTGTGGATGCCCTTTACGTGCAGATGTTTGAAGCTGCTACAGGTACTTCATGCCCTCAATTGAGTAATCGTGACACCTTACAAGATATATTGGAGAAGAAACTGCATGGAAAACGTTTCATTTTGGTACTAGATGATGTTTGGTACAATATTAGAAATGTGACGCAGTCTGAAAGTATGCAACAGATACTTTCGCCGCTGCAGGCTGGAGAGGCAGGAAGCAAGATCCTTGTGACTAGTCGAACTGAAGATGCATTATTAGCTCTCGGTGTCGCGAAGCAGAGATGTATTCCCATACCAGTCCTAGATGAAAATGTCTTCTGCAATTTGCTCATGCATTATGCACTCCATGGCGTACCTGTTGACGATCATGCTCGTAGAACACTGGAAGATATTGGAAAAGAGATTGCAAAAAAGCTGAAGAGGTCACCTCTAGCAGCCAGAATAGTTGGAGCACAGTTGCGTATAAGGCAAACCGTTGAGTTCTGGAGAAGCGTTCGAAACCGGGACCTTTTGAACGAGACCATGGGAGCTCTGTGGTGGAGCTACCATCATCTTTGTGAGCAGGTCAAGCGTTGCTTTGCTTTCTGCAGTATATTTCCTCGAAGACATTTGTTGAAACGTCACGAGTTGGTAAAGCTATGGGTTGCAGAAGGGTTTGCCAGATGCACTAGTGAAGGGGGGGAAATGGAAGATGTTTGCCAGGAATACTTTGATGAACTAGTGTCAGCCTCATTTCTGCAACTTAGAGCAAAGGAGAATCCCCTTGAGAAGGAGTACTATTTAATTCATGATCTGTTGCATGATCTAGCGGAGAAGGCCGCTGGAAGCGACTGTTTCAGAATCGAAAATAGTTGGAAACCGCAAAGAAAATGTACAGCAGTGGAAGTTCCTCCAAACGTCCGACATTTATTTGTTGAGACCTATAATGAAGAATTGGTCACCATGAAGATATGCAAATTGTACAACTTACGCACTCTCATCATTGGTGGTAAAAATATACAAGGAGCAGTTGGGGAGCAAGACCTGAAGTGCATGTTTAAGAAGCTGAGGAAGTTGCGTGTGCTTATCATAAGTCCCAGATATTCAAAGGAGGGAGGTTGTGTCTCCTTAGATGTCCGAGTCCCAGCATGTATTGGTCAGCTTACACACCTGAGGTATCTTGCTTTACGTGCTAGTTTTTTTAGTCGTGGAATTCTAAGGTTGACTTTACCGGCCACTTTTAGCAAGCTATACCACATGCAGATTCTGGATTTTAAGCGCTTTGAGAATGTGGAGTTTTCAACTTCTGAAGATATTGGTGACCTCGTCAATTTGCGGCATGTACGCTTCTCAGACCTTCTGGATATCCCAAACATCGGCAAGCTGACGTCACTCCTATCGATGAAAGTCTTCAATGTAAGAAAGCAACAAGGCCACGAGTTAAAGCAACTCGGGAACCTAATCAAGCTTCGGGGGCAACTCTCGATTAGGGGCTTGGAAAATGTTGAAAGCAAGGCGGAAGCTCTCGAGGCCAATCTGGCCGGTAAGGAAGGGCTGGGTACACTGAAACTGTCCTGGGAGAGAGTTCAAGCGAGTCCAGAATCTCAGGCACAAGTACTAGAAGGTCTTTGCCCTCCCAAGGATCTCGAATCACTGACTATCGAAGGTTACCAATGTTCGACGTATCCAAGCTGGATGCACAATGGTGGCCCAAAGCACGTGAACCATCTCGTGCTCTACGGATGCAGGGCACAACCTGGTCCTGAACTTGTTGGGTTTTGCGCTCATCTACGTGAGCTCGGGATTGTGGGCTGCAGTTGGGACGCCTTGCCAGATTACATTGAGCACCTGACATCACTGCAGAGCCTGGAGATCAAGTCCTGCCAGAATATTCGGTCGCTTCCAGCACTGCCACCATCTCTTGAGCGCTTAGACCTGAATGACTGCGGTAGTATTAGGTCGCTTCCAGCACTGCCACAGTCTCTTGAACACTTCAGACTGCTTGGCTGCATTATGGTGTCGATGAGCTCGTGTTGCATAGAGCACCTGAGGTCACTGCAGAGCCTGGCCATCCAATTCTGCGATAGTATTCGGTCGCTTCCAGCACTGCCCCAGTCTATCAAGGAATTCCATCTGATTACCCTTGAAACAGTGTTGGCGTGTTCGTGCAAAACAATTGGAGATCCAGATTGGCAGAAGATTAAGCACATCCCGTACGCATCAATATATGGTAAATCAAGTATAGTGCTGTACTTTCATTTTTCTTGTTCACATAACATCATTATTGATTCCCGTATCTGTTTTCTAGACGGTAATACCGACCGAGGAGTAGGCTGCGTGATGAAAATGGGAGTTGCACAAGACCTGAAGGACTTATCGTCACTTGTACCCGTGCGGTTCTAGTGGACTTTTGTAGCTCGGGCTACATGGAGACCTTTTTTGAATATCTGAAAATTCGAATTTAAATATTCAAAAAATATCGAAAATATACTATGATGTAGACAATTGAAATATACCAGTGTATAAATTTTCAAAAAGAAATATGTTGTATTTTATACTCAGCAAAAATGACAAATCTTGATTTCAACATTGGTGAGATTTATCATTTTTACTGAGAGCTCAATACAATATATTTTGTTCTGAAAATTTACACACTGATAGAATACAACATTTTCTATGTCCTGGTATTTTTTCCTGATTTTTGAAACTTTAAAATCAATTTTTTGAAGTTTTAGAAAAGAAAAAAAAATACATGCAGCCCGGGCTACAATAGGGGTTTCCTTTTTTTTTTGTGGAAACAAGAAGACGAATTACACCGGAGATATTACAGAAAGAAACCCAACAAACACAAAATTACAGCTTCGTCCTTCTGCAAGTTGACCACGTCATCGACACGCCGTTGCCGTCGGTGGCGCGCCGCCGCCGCTGCCTCCCTCGATGCCTTGGATCGGAGGCGGTCCCCAGTGCGAGCGGGAAGTCGCCGAGCGCCGGCCCCAAAGGACCTACACCATCGAGCGCCGCCGCAGTCGGTCCGATGCGCCTCATCTTCTTCTTCAAGATCTTGACCTGCAAACTCCGCCGCCCTCGGAGCTTAACACGGGGAAGACGCCCACGGCACCTCCACAGAGGAGCGAGGACGAGGTTGATGACGGATCGGCGTCGAAGCTCCACAGAACGTCGACTCCGGAGAGGAGATCCGCCACCTGCAAACCAAACACCAGCCGACGACAACTCCGCCTCCAAGACGCCACCGGCCAGCACCAAACCTACCCCTACACTATGTACAGGCCTAGATCCTTGGATTCCCCTACCTCCCGCCGCCAGAGCGGCCGCCGGAGGCGGAGGAATCCACGGATCGACGGCGAGCGAGGTGGGGAGACTCGGGTCGCCCAAAAGTTCGCCTTTCCTGTGGACGGGAGAAAGGGGAACGGCCAAGGTCCGTCTTAATGATCCATGGCCTACAATGGGGGTTTCCGGTCCTATTGCGTCAAGTTGTGACCATTGAACCTGCCTAAGTGAAGTGCTGCTCCACTCATCAGGCCACACACGGTGCAAAACTTGATGTGTGCCAATTATGAATACCGAATTTATTTGTTTCCTACAGGCCGTAGACTATGGTCCTAAATAACGTGAGCATCGAATTCAATTTTTTTTAAGTCCTGTAATAATGCTGTGAAACCATGAACACTGACCTTAGGCGTCTCATATGGTTTGTAAATTAATACTTTACGATGTTGAACACCCAATCTGTTTTGTTCCATATGGCTTGGAATACACTGTCCAAATATAAGCGCGTCCTTGCATGAATACATTACAAGATATTTCTTCCCTCTATGTATTGGTCGGTAAACATTGTTCTGTTGCGTAGAACTATTCACATATTGCTCGAATCTGTTGGGTTAGATTTTAGATGTGGTTATAGTGGACCAGCAAAATGTGTTTTGTATACGGTGAGGCGCATTATCGGCCTCCGTCCGCATATTTCCTGGTGATTTAAAGCATCTATTGAAGTACGGAGTACAACCGATGTGCTTACTGGTCTCGTTTTCTATTTTAGCCTTGGACAGAATCTAGCTTCATTTGTACTCCATTACCGAACAAGCTATCTAGTTTACGGTGTCTCATGGGGCGACAGGGTTTGGCGATAGGGTTTAGGTAGGGTGTTAAGATGGGATCCCGGTGGGATAATTTATAGTGTATTTTGGTTTTTCTAACTCAAATTCCGGTGTTAAAATTTACACTATAAAAAGTAAAATGTACTACAAGTAAAATTTAGGTGGGATCCCACTTGACACCCGGTTCAGGACGGATGCGGGTATGAAGCTCCAAAGCTTTGGTTTAGACATGAAACCCTAGATGTGAAATCCTAGATGTGATGGTTCATATTCATGGATTTGGATTTGGTTTAGACATGGAACCCTAGATATGAATCCCTACATGTGATGGTTGGTTTTTCCAACCCTAGTTTTCATGTATTTGTGTTGTATTATATGTATGGTGATAGAAATGCAACATATTTGCTTAGAAATGACTCCTATTTGCTTTCAAATGCCTCATATTTTCTTACAAATGCCTTGTATTTGTTTAGAAAACCATAATCTAGAATATGTATGGTGATAGTATGATATTATTTACTGTGTGTATTTGTGAAAAAAAAATGTACGGTGGTGCGACTTCTCGATGATTACTATGACATTGATCACCGGACCTATCATCAGGCAGAGCTAGGGAAGGTAGTAATTTTTTTTATTGTTAACACTACTTGTGTTGTTCCATTGGATATGGCATAATACTATGTGTTCTATATATGCTTGTAGGTTCTTGAGCTCTTGAAGATTCATTTTCACGGGGCAAGTACTGGACATGTCGTATGATGAGCGGTACACGGAGCACATCGAGACTCTTGGTCTCCTCCCGTTCATCTCGCGTGTACGTCAGTCGGCGCTGAACTTCAACGCCGCGGTAATCACCGCACTTGTCGACCGATGGAGGCTTGAAACGCACACGTTTCACTTGTGGGCCGGCAAGAAGACCCCTACACTTCAGGATGTTTCCATGATCTTTGGACTTCCTATCCAGGGCGAGCCACTATGTTTCCTTTCAAGATCATTCAAGCCCGGCTCTATGTTTCCTTTCAAAAAAGCATCATTGTCTACATGAGGAACATGAACAATTATTGCCATCCCTATCATAATTCCTACAACAAATAGATAGATGTGTTCAATAATTAGCCATAGAAAGACAAAACAAATCAAGTCATACAATCAAACTCTAACACTTCTCCTAGTCCAGCAAACCCTAACATTCCAAAAAAAAAAAAAAAACTAGAGTTGGGAAATCAAGCTAGGATTTCACATCTAGATCTAACCAAATCCATGAAAATCTTGGATGACAACAAGGGGATCATAGGAGATTACCCTAAGGGACGGGTTGCGAACGCAATCCACGGAAAAATCTACAAAAACTAAGGGATTTGAGAGGGACTTGGGTTGGGAAGAGAGGTGGGGCGCCTGATTGGGGAGAGGAGAAGAAAGAAACAGAGAAGAAGAAATGGGGCTAGGTCAGGCTATGGTCGCTTTGGCGCCACACATAAGTGGAAGTGTGGCACCCGAGGTAGCAGCGCCACACGTTCTGCCACATCGGTCCCGACCACCACAGAGGCACACGCAAGACACGATGTGTGGCGTCGCTCACTCGGGTGTCTGTGAATTGTGGTGCCGCTCACATATACACCACATAAAAGGGTTAGTCGAGCGAAATAGTTTCATCGGGAGGTTATTTTGTGCAATAGTTTCGCTAAAAGATCGGAAGGTTATTTTGTGCAATAGTTTCGCCAAAAGGTTATTTTTGTCAAAATCATCACAACCGCGCCCCAGCTTTCCTCCCTGCATGGCGTTGTTGGCATCAGGCATCAGAAGGCGAGCATAGCCTATATCTTGTTCAGATTTCAAAAAAAAAAATTATGATTTCAAAAAAAAGCCTATATCTTGTTCTCACTTGGCAGATCTCAACACATCAGCCAATATTTCCTCGGCGATCTCCCTCCGTGCTAAAATATATGTCTAGCTTATCTAGATTTACATGAATATCAATACTCAGTTGTATGTAGACAAAAGTTGACACTTACTTTAAAACGGAGGGAGTAGGAAACATCGACCTGCCACGTTTGCCCTCTATACTACTAACCCTGTACGAATCGCACACAACACACTCCATCAAATTGGTTAATGTGCCATCCGAAAATTATGTACCTAGATAAGGTTTCTCCAGCCACGGGGTCAGCGCACAGGCATAAAAACCCCGAGGGGACCGAGGGGAGAAAAAGATCCTCCAGTAGTTGCTGGCAATGAAGCACTTAGAGCATCTCCAGCCGCGTCCCCCAAACCGCGCCGGATTGAGTGTTTGGGGGACGTGTTTTGTTCGTGCCGTCTTTGGGGGACGTCGCTCCCCAGCCGCGTCCCCCAAACGCCGCCCCCAATCAGGAATTCAAATTGTTACATTCACAAGAGATCGTTCCCACCGAATCGTCGCGATCAGAGTAGCGGCGATCAAAGTAGTAGGCGCGCGATCATATTACAGACCATAGTGCATGCTAAATTAGAAGAAGGGTTGGTCGACGGCGACGTATCCTGAGTCGACGCAGGCCCGTCGATCACGATGACCTCGTCACGATCTGCCTGGTGCTGTGCATGCTCCGTCTGCTCCGCCGCCGTCGCGTAGGCCGACGATGGTGTAGCAGTCGAAGACGCGTCAGCCGGCTCTTGCGACGCGGTTGCTGCCGCTGCCGCTTCCTAGGCCGCCCGTCGGCCGCCGCCATTTTGGCTTCGATGTCGTCGAGGATCTGGCCTTTGAAGAAGTTGTGCGCCGCCCGCGTCCGGGGAGACATTCCCTCTGTCGACGTTCTCAGCAGGGACATGTCGTCCCTGCGTTTCTTGAGCTCCAACTTCTCCTCTTACCTCTTGAGCAGCTCCGCCCACCTTTCGTCGGTCTTTTTGTCGCGGGAGAGAAAGGTCGAGGAGACGTCCGCGAGGCATTTCGTGATCGACGCCTGCGTCTTCTCACACGACGCGGCGTCGGCCAAGGCGGCCTTGGCAGCCTTGTTGCCAGTAGGACGCCCTGCCGACGTTGCCAGCGGCGTGTCCAGGTCAATGCCGTCCTTCCCCTTAGACAGCGACAGGCGCGTCAACCGCCATTTCTCGTTCCCTTTGAGCTTGGTATAGCAATGCATCAGCGCGAACGACTTATGCCCATCCGAGTTCTTCACGTAAACCTCCATGGCCCTATCAAACTAGCCACAGGAAGCGGAATCATTTCATCGAACACAATGTAGGCGCTACAGATTATGGAAGAAAGAGTCGTACCATTTGGGAGAGGTCGGCGCCGCTCTCGGCTCTGTTCAGGAGGTCCTGATGGTATCCATGGAAGGAGTTCACCGACGCCTGGATGATGGCCCATCGCGTCGACATTGCCTTTTGGCTCCTCTTCATTGTCACTTTGTTGTAGTCGCTCTTGATGAGCTTGCGTTCGAACTCGGCCTTGATTCTCGCCCAATACTTCCCGTATTTTTGGTTGGCGCCGGTGATGGAGTCATGGCTCACCGTCGCCCACGACTCGCACAGACAAAGATCCTCCAAAACCGTCCACTTGGGGCCTCGTGTGCCCGACGCCTTCTTCTTCTTTTTCTTCTTCACGCCGTTCGCGTCGACCTCCACGAGATCATCGTCACCGGCACCCTCCTCGTCTTCTTTCTCGCCGCCCTCTTCGTCCTCGTCGTCGTCCTCGTCCTCCACCCCCTCCTCTTCATCGTCCTCCTCGTCCTCAGCCCCGCCCTCTTCCTCAGCACCCTCAGCACCGGCGCCGTCGAATTCGAGCGGCCCCCTGCGGCCAGCGAGGCCAGAAATGCGCGGCGGGATAGGCGCGATATGGCGGGAGGGGCAGGATTTGGCGGGAGTGGGAGACGATTTTTCACTGAGCCGCTGACGCGCTGGGCCCGCGTCGGTTCGCCTCGCTTTTCGGTGTGTCCGGCGTCCCCGGTGCGTCCCATGTGGGACGGGGCCGGGCTCGGGGCGCCGGACACCGTATCGGGCCGCGCCGGACAAAAATGGGCTTTGGAGGACGCGGTTGGGAACGTTTTTTGTCCGGCGCGTCCCAAATCGCTTTGGGGGACGCGGCTGGAGATGCTCTTAGGCCCAGTTCTTTTCGGCTCCAGCTTGTGCATAAGCCACACCGTCTTGAGCTGTCCAGAGAAACCGCAGTGAAAATAAGCTCGCGAGAAACTGCACTCCAGTTCTTTTTGGCTTCCACTGTCCAGCTTATTGTCGAATCTATATGATAAAAAGTCTATAATGCCCCTCTAATGATTTGTGCTTTGACTACTTAATTTTGAGTTGTTTATTACTGTTTTGTGGCAAGTTCGGGCGTAAAACAATTCTAGAGCATCACTGAATAGTGACTTTGTTCAGCTAAAAAAATATTACTCGTATTTGTTCCGTCGTAAGCAAAGAGCAGCAGAAATCAACACAATGCAATCTATAAAATTGCAGCACTACGATTTGTGCATCGCTCAACTAGCTATGTCTGAATGTCACCCATGCTTGTTGACACCAGCAGCTGCTACCCAGTCCTGCACACCGTGAATACACAACATATTCCAGCTTCCAATTTACTTCGGGTCGGTGTAGCTCAGCCAGCAGCAAGCGATGCAGGCTGAGGTTGAGATGGGCGTCCGCGGGAGCAGAACGTCTGCCGGAGGAGCATAGGTGGATGACGGCACTGAATCGAGCCCCGGCCGGCGAGCTCGGGTCCGGCTTGATCTGGGCCGACGAGATGGAGTGGCGGGGGATCCTTCCGCCATGGAATGGAAGTGGGGTGGCGCGGGGAAGGTTCTGTTGGCGGCGGCGCGGCGGGCCAGGAGGCGACGACCAGAGTGGTTAGAGGCGGCGGCGGCGGAGAACTGACGAACCCTAGCTCGGGACAGAGACGAGAGATAGGAGAGGAAAATAAATATCTGTCACATGCGAGTAACGCTTCGGAGGCACAACTGTTCCACGCGGTGGCAATTGCTTGTAAATACCGTAAGAAATAGGGGCAAGCTCAAATACCGATCCGGGTGGAGCTCGGGAAGCTGGGGTAGGGTGGCTTTCCCCCACTACACAGGAATGCCCAAAAACGGCTGCCCGCAAAAACGACTTAAAATCCAGTTCTTTTGAGCTTTAGCTTATTTTCACCATTAAGCTGTCCAAAAGCAGTTCTTTAGGCGCCCACCCAGGCGACTATGGCCATGAATCCCCTAATAATCTGCGAAAGCCATCGTCAGCATCCATGCCAAACAATGTTGTCCAGCTTTCCAGACAACACCTACTGCAGATCCGCATGGCTACACTGTGATATTTGTTCAATTTAAGGGGGTATGATGATTCATCAGCTGTCACCTCAGCAATGATGTGAGCATTGAGAAAGTGAGATTTTTTACACGATCTATCTGGAGATGCGCATTGTTAGAGAAGACACTGATTCCCTAGCCATTGCTTAATATTAATAGCCAACATAGCAATAGGAATAACTAACCGAATCACCAGATGGGCAACACTCTTTGCTGGGAATAGCAAACCGTTTTTACACATAATAGCAGGAGTATACTAGAAGCGATTTGCAGGATTAATTGCGGTGAAGAGTCAAGGATGACACAAATAAATAACATCATTCGGTCATTACATAGTCTTCTTAAGAAATAATAAAGTGAGGACTCCAAGCTTCATCCTCAAGCTTAAACACAGCAGCACATAGCACAGCCTAGCAACTACAAAAATCCCCAAAACAAGGCATAATAAATCCGAAATTGTCCATAACCACGACCTTAAAGTAGAACCCCCGACCATTTATCACTTCCCCCCAAGAAAGAAAGTTGGTGACGTTTCAACAAAAACAAAGCCCTGTCAGGCTCCTTACCATATGTTCGGAAGAGCTTTGATCTACAGGAGGTCGGCAACGTTGGCTGGGAGCTCTTCAATCACAACGTTGTAGAACTTCTGGATGTCAAACAGCATACGCTCATCTTCACGGGTCACGAAGTTGATTGCAACACCCTTCCTTCCAAACCGACCACTACGACCAATACGATGGAGGTAGTTCTCTGGCTGGGTCGGAAGATCATAGTTGATGACCAGGGATACTTGCTGGACATCAATACCACGAGCAAGCAGGTCAGTGGTGATGAGCACACGTGAAGAACCAGATCTGAACTCCCTCATGATGATGTCCCTAGTGTTCTGGTCCATGTCTCCGTGAGTAGCAGAAACTGTGTGATCCCTGCCCCTCATCTTGTCAGTGAGCCAGTCCACCTTGCGGCGGGTGTTCACAAAGATGACACTTTGGGTGATGGCAAGAGTCTCATACAGGTCACAGAGTGTGTCAAGCTTCCACTCTTCCTTCTCCACATTGACATAGAACTGCTTGATACCCTCAAGGGTAAGCTCATCCCTCTTGACAAGGATCCTAACAGGTTTGTTCATGAACTTGCGGGTGATCTCAAGGGCTTCAGGGGGCATGGTAGCAGAGAAGACACCAACTTGAATCTTTCCTGGGAGCAGCTGGAAGATGTCATAAATCTGCACACACAACAAAATGAAGATTAAAACACAGATCATATACAGATCAAGAATTTGAGGTGAAAGGAACTACAATGGAATTACTTGGAGAACCAATTTATGACTGAAAATGCAAATATGTATCGTTACATCTGTTTAAGATAAAAAAAATACTTAAAAACTTAAGCTTTCCAACCTATTCCTCTGGTTTTGGATCATTTATAAGAACCTTTGTAGGTGCTAACAGGCAAAGGAACTGGTACATAAAGTTCAACCAGAAATACTGAACACTATGTTCATACTTCCTTTCAGTTCAGTTACTACATTGGTGTCAGATCAAATTACAGGCAGAATAAATAGCATACTGCAAAATAAATAAAAAATATAATAACAGATTAGAGTGTTGACCTGATCCTTGAAACCACGAGAAAGCATCTCATCAGCTTCATCCAGAACAAACATCTTGATGTTGTCAGGGCGAAGAGACTGCCTACGAAGCATGTCAAACACACGACCAGGTGTGCCAACAACAACATGCACTCCACTTGCAAGAATTCTCTGGTCCTCACGGACAGAGGTTCCTCCAACACACGCATGAACTTTCACGCCCAAGTAGTCACCAAGTGCACGCATGACCTTCTCAATTTGCTGTGCAAGCTCACGGGTGGGAGCAAGGACCAAGGCCTGGCACTCAACCAAACCATAGTCAAGCTGTTGCAAGATACCAGAGCAGAAGGTAGCAGTCTTTCCTGTTCCAGATTGTGCTTGCTGGATAACATCAAGACCCTTGCAGAAAGGAACAATGCCCCTCTGCTGGATGGCCGAAGGCTTCTCAAAACCTATACGGCAAAAAGATGATGATGTGAGATGAATGTCAATTAACAGACCAAAGTAGCAAAAGAGAACCAACACAACACGTACCATAAGCATAAATTCCCCTGAGAAGGTTCTCTTGGAGACCCATGTCATCAAAGCTCTCATGAACTTCATCGTAGGAGGTGAAGAACTCCTCAGTCTCACCTTGGCTCCTGTAGAAAGGAGTGTAGGTAAGAAAATAGTAGACAGTAGAAGTGCAAAACCCCACTCCGCAACAAGGTTAAATGCAAGCTACAGCTGATAAAAATGAGGAGCAAACATTAAAAAATCTAAAGTTAAAATTTCTTACAGCAGCTCCTGCATTTTGGAGTCATAGTTCTTTGCATCGAACTGGGAACCTTCTGGTGCCATTCCTGCCATGGCTGCAGCATGAAAAACATATGTTAGCTTAACCATCCGCAGGAAAAGGCAAGTGCAACATAAAAGAGTTATCTTTGGTTAACAGTAACTGTAGTACAAAGCTCCCAATACTGACAAATAGACTCGTGTAATATGAATGCGTACATCATGCATTCAAGAAGATAAGCTCAGCAAACATAGAGAAACAAAGCATATCAGATTGATCAGTTCGCCACTACAAGGATATAAACCAAAACATATAATGGGAAGTTGGAAACTTACACATGGTAACAAAAAGAACAGATGGTTGATCACAACAAGCAGAGTCAATCATTGAAAATAGAAGAAAAATAAAAACATCCAACATATCTTGATATTTGTTTGTTTAGGTTGCTCACCACATACACCATGTGGTAACATCCAACATATCTAATAATACTACACATAGCTGGTTCTGTTTATGGGCGAGTCTAAACAGAACCATGCTGATACTGTTCAAGCGAATGCAAAACAACATAACTTCATGATTAGAAATACACTTATAATTTATATCCGATGGTTTTTACATTATAAAATAAGCAAACAGTAACGTAATTAGACGTAACTAGCCAATCTCGCGTTACACATAACTGGAAAAGCTCCGAAGCAGCCTCTTTTATGTGCTGTTTCCACTGCAGGTGACCTCGCAACAGAATGCCATCAAGGTTTCATTCATATTCCAGCATAAAAAAACACAACTTTAGCAAGCAGGCACAGGCAAGCAAGCTCACAAAGCCAACCGGACATCAAACCATAATCAAACACAGCTCGACGCAGGTTGGAGCCAGCTATCTACTCACAAGCTTTTTTGCACAAGGGAATAAAACTCCCTAATCGCATCGCGCATCCAAAGTAAACAAAATCCATATTAGCGAGACCAAAAAGCAAGCACGTATCAACCGAGACACGCGCTACACCGAATCCGCCGGCCGCAGACAAACCCTATCAGCGTCAAACAGCCGACGCAACCCTAAAACCACGGCCAGAAACCTAACCCATTCGAGCGACCCGGCGCAGATCCAGCCGTCGAGCGGGCCAGATCCGCCGAATCCCGCGAGAACGCCCGCAGATACAGATCGGTCCGGCGGCGAAGAGAAGCGGGACACGGCACCCAACGGAGAAAGAGAGAGGGCAGACAAGGGAGGGAGAGCTGAACCTGAAGCGTCGGTGAGGAGGAGCTGCCGGAGCGGATCGCCGGGGTTGCGCAGCGAGGAATCCGAGATCGAGGTCTCGGATTCGGCGGCGGAGCGGAGGCGATGAGGCAGGAGAGAGAAAGAGAGGGTTTGGGCGACGGCGGGGAGAGCCGCCTTTTATTCGCAGGGCACGTAGTGGAGCGAGACTCTGGGGGTAGGGTTTCTGCCCCTCACCGGGCCCTTCCTGGGCTCTAGGGCCGAAGCCCGTTTCGATCTAGGACTCTGTTTTTTTTTCCTTTTTCTTGTTTTATACTAATTCCTTCTTTTAAAAGTTTGTTTTATTTTTCCTTTTGTTTACGATCTTGACATACTTAAAAAAAATATAATTGAAATTCCATGTCAAGAACTAAAGAAAAAGAAAACTAAAAAATAAAAAGTCCTGCTACGGTATCCAGCCCTAGCAGGAGCAAGACATCTACCACCAAGACAACACCTAAACTTCAGACTCTCCAAAGGCGACTCCACCAAGAAGAAAACAGTGCACAAGCACATTCGTCGCCCGATCAAAAGATCTTAGGTTTTCACCCTAAAGATAGTCCCCGCTCTGAAAACAATGTCTTCAACAAGGTCATTGCCAGACACTACCAATTATGGCCAAGCCTTGGATTTTCACCATGAAATGTGATGTCGCCCCACTTGCATAGTGCTGCTGTGAGAACCAGAACACCAAGAAAGTCCCTCAACATTACAGAGACTCGAACCTCCATTGCTAGTCCTCCAATCCGATCTTCATGATATTCTCCGCTTCTGATTTATCATGAATCAGAATGCCATCTGATGGCAACACAGAACAGAGCTTCGCGCCGCTCCTCCGGAACGAAACGATCGAAATAAAAAGCATAGGTGCGCGCGATCAAATACCACCCGATCCAGCAAACTCCAAGCAAAAGATGCATTATTCCATTCGCCGGATGTCTGGAACTCATAAGCGACAACTACTATGAAACCAAAGGGTACATTGTACAAGTATTCTTTGTTTAGCTGACAATTGTTCCGAGCTACCAAATTTGACAAAAGATGCTGGCTGCTACAAAGTTTTGTTTTGCTACTTACTTATAATTGTTTTGTTTCCATGATTGCCTTTTTTAAAGGGGGAGAAAGTACAATTCCGATCTGATCGTGTGGAGGAGGCAGATGCTTTAAGCACTGCCGAATCTACAAAGGCCAAGCAAGAATGGTCATATTCCATACTTTCCCCATTCTTTAAAGGAAAAGGAAAGGTCCATCTTCGCTCTATGACCACAGCCACATATATTTTCTAGCTGCAACGCCCAATGAAGGAAAAGGAAATGGTCCTAGGCATCTTTTCTAGCTGCAACGCCCAAGGAAATCTTAATTTGGAACCCGTAGATTTCTCATGAATTTTACATCCACCAAGATACAATTTGGCAAAGGAGGGAGTATTCAATTCATACATACAGTTCTGCACGTGGCAATGAGAGCCTCCATGATAGGAGTCAATAGCAATTAACAAACTTTATTTTCTTCAGTGCAAAGTGTTGAGTACAAAAAATAATAAATCAGACTCAGATGCCAACCATATGCAAATACTATTAACTGTTTACTATACTTTACAAAGATAGGTGAATGGCCACTATATATAAGTAAATAAAGTTACAAATTTACATTAGGAGCGGTGAGCCAGTGACTGCCTGGTTGGTGAAGCAGCTCTGCTTCTTATTACCCGGTGACTGCAAGTTCAAAGAATGGTTTCAGCTTATTGCTATTATTACACAATGAAGGCCACCCAATATTAGGAGGACAAGGTATATATGGTACCCACATTTGTACTACTCCCAGATACAATTTGGCAGGGACCATGTTGCAACCAGTTATGCTTGTTCACGAGCTCAAGTAATGCTTCCCGGGCTCAGTGTAATTCACCTCCAGCTGCTCAACCTTCTCGAACTTGAATCCGCGGATTCTGGTCTCTTCCTTCTCCGAGGTGTCCTTGTGGTCGACGTGCCGGATAGTCCAGCCCTTGTTTTCTACATGACCAGTGACTTTGACCTGGGGTAACAAATAATTCACCGTTAAGATGGCAGTAACCACAGAAATTGGGTAGTTTTCTCTCGGTTACCAGTGTTTCGTGTAACTACCTCTGCTTCGTCGACGGAGTTGACAATGAGAGCACCATCCAAGGAAAGACCGTCGATGATGATGTTCTGGCCATTGATAACCAAGACTGATCTCTGGGATACTGAAGAAGAGTTTCCGTGCACCTTTTGCTTGACATCCTTGAATGTCAGACCCCACCTCGGGCTCCAGGTTATGCGTGGCCAAACCTCCACCTCTTGACCGTTGAAAGTACTGATTACAGGGTCTGATATTTGTGCACCAGCCTGGAAAAGAAGGGGGAAAAAAAGCTTGTTGAGCTGGAAAGCAGACAAGTTGACAAGGATTAAGTGCCTGCTAATGTCATCACCTTTCTTAAAATAAGGCTGTTTGCCCTGTAGATTGCCATCTCTCCTGAGGTTGCACTATGAAAAGGATTGCCTTTTGGAACCTACAACAGGTGTACCAATAGACGTCAGGTACAGAAGTACCAAAGCCAACTGAAGAACGACTCTTGCATAATAATATCTGTATAATTGTAACCAGGTGCAATTTCTTTACTCATGATAGTGACATCAATATGCATATGAAATACAGATGGCACCATAAGAGTGCAGAGGAACTTTAGTTCTCAACGACTCACAACCACGCAAAGTCAATACTGACAGCTAACATGGCTATCAAGATACATACTTTAACCTGGATCACAATTCATCAATGTGAGCATACATTCAGATCAATCCCTCTTTTCTACCAATCATAAATGCCTCTTTATGCAAGTTTTGAAGCGCAGAGTAACTTTTAGTTATCCACGTGTCACAGCAAGGCTAACTCCCTCTTCTGCTTACCATGCATAAATACTTCATATGCAGGTCTACAGGTATATGTGACGTGAAATATATAAATTCAGTGTAAAGGGCAGAAATCATACTTTGGCTGCATCTTCAGGATTGTTCTTTACAGGAGCATACGCAAGCCAAGTATCCATCACCTACATTAAAAAAAGAATGGCAAAAGGATGAGAATAGAGCATTAAGGACACAAAACATGAAAACTTACAACTCAAGAGGAAACTTTCTTCTTTTGCATCTGATCATATATACGAAATTACTGATAGGATCAATGTAAGGACCATGTATGGTGATCATGCCCTCCCTAGAAAAAAAGACAGCCGCATGATTGCACATGCCTATTTCTATAGGCGTGTGGGTGCTTCAGTTTGTTATTTCATGGAAGGTATATGAACTTGCAGTTCCTGCCACGGCTCTATGGTTTGAAACAAAGTGGTCTTGACAAAGATCATACAATGTAATACCAAATTCTACGAAGAGACTGCAGATAACACAGAGAATCCAAATCCCATTTAATCTATGTGGCATACAAAGTGCACCATTAAGAGTTTGCAGATCTCATATGCACCATTAAGTAATTAGGTACACCAGCATTACTTATGGCAGGTTAGAATTAGATTCACCACATGCAACACAGTAGGATTTAGAAAGACAAAGTGGAGGAAGCAAAGGGAAGAAGCGACATCTTCTAGTGCAAGATATAAAATCAGAAGTTATAAAGTTTATCAGCTAGCAAGAATCATTCTTTCAAGAGGGGTCTCAGCTGTAAGCAATTCCTTACCGTAAAACCAACTTTCGCTGTTGGAGGTAGTGTTTTTGGATAGTCTTGCATCATGCACTCAAGACGAGTGGAGGATTTGAATGCTGTCTTTGTAGAGTCAGTATACCTAAATAGGGAATATGGTGAAAGTGGAAAAAGATTAGAATAAGTACTTTGAGTTGTTGTCAACAAAACTGACAATATCACATCAGGAGATATGAACACCATCAGAAATAATTATAAACAGTACTTCTAAGATAAGTTGTAAATCTTAATCAATGATGCATCTAGGAAGATAGTACAAAAACACATGTTATCAGGCAGATAAGATAAATTAATGTACACCGATTGGACCCAATATCAAGGAGAGGAACTAATTTTAGAGCAAGTGCTGCATAAAGAAATGATAAAAATACCAATAAATTAGGTTAGCAAGTTCATTCTGCAACCTTAAATGACACTGACAGAAACAACTCCCACAACTGAACTGAAAGTGGGACACATGTTGCAATAATTAGCAGCAAACAGGAAGTCCTTGGAGCAAATGTGCCGAATAATTACTTTGGATTTACAAATTCAGAAATGGCACCACGTGTTTTCTTGAGCTCCTCGATGTACGGTCCAAGCTCCAGTATCAACTGCAAAAGTGCGGCATGAAGTCAGCATAAAAACAGGAAGATACATTACGCACACAAAAGCTCACAACAGAATATTGTTCTTTTTCAGCACGATGAAGAACATGTAAATTGTTAATCAGCGGTTATACTACAATTTAGGTGACATCAACACCCATGGTATCTCATTGTGGTGTTTTCTTATGTTTTTTTAACATGTATGTCATACTGGTGTTGATACTACACCAAGGATCACACTAATGATATTAATAAACAGGTTAAGCACCATGTTTTCAGTATTTCAGACCCAATGAAACAAATCATTAGGAAGTTGACAAATCCATAGTGTTTTAACAAAACTGTTACCTGGTTTATATTTCCAGGGTATGGAGAATAACCCGTTTCACTATTTGCATCTCCATCAGGATGCCCAGTTGTGCGAAGAAGTGGATCAAGCTGATTGTACTCAACATTGATCACCATTGTTCTACCTACACATAAGAACATATCCATGACTCCAGGTCAACTTCGACAGAACAAAACAGTTGAACATAAGTAAAAAAAAAACATGTGAAAATGCATTCTTTCGTCAGAATTATAGATTCTTTTTATTTCCTCAGTACTGATCTGCTCTAGAATCACTATTTGATTCATAACATTACTGTCTACTTTATCAGAAAAGCTGGACCTGTAAGTAGCTCACATGAATTGAGGTGAATATAGCAAAATTACCATCAACATGAGTAAGTTTGGTTATTCCACCAATGGCTTCCTTTGCCTTTCGAGGAACAGCAAGAGAATTAACATTGTAGCCCTTGGTTGCACTGACACCTAATGCTGATGGTATTGCCTACAAAAGATGGTAAAAATAAGTTCCCAGTTCCCTACAATAATTGTAATACAGATGTAAAGGCATTGTACAAACATTGAAGAGCAATCCATTTGTGTCCTGGAAAAAGAGAACCCATTTCCGCCCTGTACTCTTCCTGTCAAAACAATGTGAAGCATCATAACAAAATATTCATATGATTTATGTGCACATGGTTGATCTTTGATTGGTTACTTCACTAATATTTCAGTTAACGGTTAATTTTCTTCAAACAAGGCAACTTGTCTGATTGAGAAAGTTTCTTCAATGAGAAAACGTAGCCAGTTCTTGAATCAACAGGCATACCATTGCTCAAGCAAACCACTTGAATAAAGAAGAGAATGAACATCTCCATGCCCATGTGGCTTTGTCTGCCAATCACAAAACAGATGTAAAAGAAATGCAAACTCGGAAACACAAAAACAGCAATAAGACATCACGGAGTTTGAACCGCGATAGTTATGATCATTCTATCAAAATTGGCACCTGGATCTTGTACTTGTCATTTGGATCTAATGCAAGCCTTGCATCATTGTCCGCTAGACATGCCACTTTTTCCTGAAACAAATAAGAATTAGTCAGCACCAACAGTAACAGCTTTATATTTTTTGCCCCTAAGAAGCACATGGTATAGAAGGCAAAATAGACAGCCACCTGCTTCAGAATTTTGACTTGTGATGGTTCCATTCCAAAATAGGAATTTGACTCCAAAAGCTTGATGGTCAGTGCATTTGTATCATCCGAAGTCATAATAACAAATGGGATCTTTGTATGACATTCCCCTGCACACACAAGGAATGAAAAATAATCAGCTACTGCAATATCTGAATTTTCTTGAGGCCAGCCAATGTAAAGAATTTCTAATAATTAAACTAAACAGTTAAAATCATGCTAGATGAACCATTTACAACAACAACAAAAATGTTTCTATATGCAACCTGTTCTCTGAAGTTCTATAAGGTTGGGAAAAGGAGAGGTACAATTCTATCCTATCAATGCGCGGATAGAATTAAAAACCAGATACCAAGGAAGATTGGTTTAACACTAAGTTATCTGATTTAGGTATTTAATTGGGCCTAGGTTCTTGGTTTAGTATACATAAGTAAATTATATCAAATTATTAGTACAAATACAATGTTGCGTCTCAGCCTCACATTCTTAGTGATATGTATGTATTTGAATGACACCCTTTCATTAGATGATAACAACAGCCATTCAAGCTACTTCTACAAGCTCAGGTTAGCTCATTCAGACCAGTCAAACCAAACAACAGGAAACATAACAGAGAAAACCCTCCAAGATCATCGTTGTACAGACTGGTAGTTTGTCTCGAGAAAATTTTCAACTATAGCAAAATGAGTAAACATTGAAATAGTGTCGGTGCCTACTGTGAAATCCAAAATATTACACAAAAATTAGTATTAACAATGACAAGTTTCATAGGAAATATACAAAAAGTGTCAGTGTGAAAACTAATCAACAATGACAATCATTATAAGAATTCTAGCAAGTGACTAATCCATTGCACATGTACCATAGTCTACGTACCCTCCAGTTTGCAGCTGGCCTCTTGTAAAGCCAGAATAGACTCTATGTAGTGTTGAAGAAAGCATTTCCCAGTGGTTGTTTCCCTTGGGAGTGCTACCTGTGCAATGAAATAACTACTGAAATCGGTGAAATGGTACATTCATAAGCTTGCTCGACAAAACAATAGAGGTCCACAGGGAATGATTTACATGTCAGCAAGCAATTAAGTCCTACACGAATTATCTGCTGCATAGTCTTACAAGTTAATAATGGGCTCAAAATGCCAAGTCTAGCGATACTCAAGCATTCTTAATCATATGCTAACTTCAACGTGTGTGTGTGCCTTGCTGAATTGTGGAGATGGATGTTCATTGTGCTTCTGTAAATTTTGCTCTGAACAGCATTTTTATTTTCTATGTCTCGCGCAATGTGCGATATTGCTAACTAACAAATGAAGGAAAAAAAGTTGTAGCATAAATATAAGGTGTGAAGATGGAAATATTCGATTGAAACAGCTGCATGACAGCAAAACACTAGATCTACTTAGAGCATCCGCTTCCTTAGCGTTCCTAAATTAAGCACTGGTGTGGATACATCAGATTTCTCTCTATATTCACTTCTTTGGGCATCTTTTACCACATGCCTTGCACCACCTATTCTAAGTTCTTTAAATTTATAGCAAATTAAAATTTGATATGTATAATTTCATTTTAAAGGTAATTTATTTGGTATAGCATTGTGTGCTAAGTAATCTTAGCACCTAGCCTCACATCCCTTAGCACTGGTGTTATCGAGTTTCTCTAACCTTTAGCACCTAGGATGCGGATGCTCTAAGGCATCTAGACATCAAGTGGAAGAGCTAATTAGCGTATACCTGCTAAAATAGTAAATTATGAATGAAAAACTCAACTGTGATATGTTCACATGACAATCTTTCCAATTCTTGGCTATAAGTTTTGCATTAGGAACTCAGCCCACGTTACCTTAATTCCTTTGTAACCAAGTCTTTCACCAAGCCCGCCAGCTACAAGAACAAATACAGCATTGTGTGCTTCTTTTACCCCAGCTGCTTCCAACGAAAGGAAGTTATCATCACCAAAGGTCAATACTTCCCCTGAGGGAACCTGAAAGTACAGTTACTCTGTTAACACCATGCATTGCTTTCACATAATACAGGAGGCATATCAGTACACACAAAGGTTCAGAGTAGTAAAAGAAGAAGCAATCAAGAATCTGGAATTGACAATTGAGATCACATACAACACAAGAAAGTGAATCTGAAGACAGACCAGTAAATTCATGAAAAAGGGGGCATTACAGGACTTACCGAAGGCGTGAAACCATCATATGGATTTTGTCCTGCCTTGGAATCAGCTAAAAGCTTCTTGGCATTCTGGATGTATGATGCCAGCCCACCAGGATAGCTTGAATGAAGTCGCCGGACCTATATAATGTAAACTTTAGCAGGAAAAGAAGAATCTTAAATTTTGTATGCACTTGTGCTTGTGGAGTTTGCTAACTTGCTGTGTAAAAAAAAAAGTTTGTTAACTTCCAATAGAAAGCGGGTAGCATAAGAATTCGTAGGTGCCTCTGGTATTAAAACTTCTTCTCACAATAAAGTAACTACCACTTTTCTTAGGTTCTTGGCACAAATCCTACAAATCCATGTGACTGAGATATTCCATGGATACAGCGAAGACAAACCTGGTCAAGGAAGCTCCTTTTCTTGTCGTCGTCGACGCCCAGCTCCGGCCAGTGTTCAAACAGGTGGCCCTGGCCTTCGCTCAGTAGCATCTTGGCAAGTTCAACCTACAGCCACCAGGCAACAGGTATTACGGAACACATTTTACACGAAAAATATAGTACAGAACTCCCGAACCCAAACAATGTGCTTATGTGCATAATCCATGCGTGAAATCAAACAGTACAATGTCTGCTCAATATTCAGATTTGATCCGGATGAACCGATGAAGTACAGTAGGGCCAAAAATCGCACTTCCAAAGTTAACTTTGCAGCAGGTGAGGTGAGAGTGGACCGGGCGAGGCAGTGAGCATCAGCACGTGAGGGAACTAAACCGCAGCGCGCCGAGGTAGTTGGCGAACACCGTCGCACCAAAATTTCGTGATTAAAGTATCCGAAAAGGGAGGCCAGAAAAGAGTGAATTTGGAAGGAATGGTCAAGGGATACTGCTGCGACTACCGGTCCACCGCAAGTAAGTAGGAGTTGCTAGAAGTTTGCAGTGGAGTTGGTAACCTGGTCGTCGGAGAGGAGGCGTAGGTTCCTCCGCAGCGGGGAGCTCGGCTTGGCGCACTCGTCGTCGCCGCCGCCGGCGGAGATCCCGAGCGCGGCGACGCCCTCCGCCGCCGCGTCGACGGCGCCGGAAGCCATCGCGCGAGGGACGGGGAGGCGGACGACGACGGTGAAGCGGCGGCGGTGGTCTGTGTCGTCGTCTCGCGCCGGCGGAAGAGAGTGTCGGGGCAGAACCGTTGGCGTTTGCTCCGCTGCGGTGGCGTCGCGACTTGAAGAGGGTCGGTTGGACGGATGGAGACTGGTGCGTGGGGCCAGGCTGTCAGATTCGTGCTTGAGGTCGCCTCGCCCTCGCCTGATGGGGCGGCGTCCGTGTGATCCCGGCAGGCAGCAAAGAGGAGACGGCGGAGGAGAGGCGCCTGCGCTGCTATGCGGCTTCCTCTGCTCTATTCCATGGATTAGAGAAGATTAGTTTGATGATGAGTAAAATAAGATTAGTTTTACTGGCAGCTGATCGCTGAACAGGGGAATTTTATCAAGCATCTCGCACAACCTTCACCGCATAACCCCACGTGGATAGGCGATTTTTTAAAAATAATACTCCGTACGAATTAATTTTTAATTCCCAGGACTACCAAGCGTTTTCAAAATTTTCCAAAAATATGACTCAGTCGGCCTGCAGCAGGCCGATCGGACAGGGACAAACCGACTAGTTGCTGGTGGTGTGCCGGAGCGGTGGTGCTCAGCGTAACCACGGCTTGGTCTTCGCCTGACGCCGCCATGACCAGGCGTGTGCCGCCGTGCCACCATGGCACGCCTACAGCGCCATGCTCCAGGTACGCCTCATGTTCCCTTCTTCCTCTCTTCTCCTTTCCTTCTCCATGCATTGGTCACTGGCCATGCCTCCCTCTCTGAGGATGATGTCCATGCCGTGCTGCTCCTTGTTGTGCCTGCTACTACTGCTACTCTTGCTCTACTGCTTGGCCTGCTGTCGTTGCCTATTCGACGGTACCTCGGAGGAGGAATCCTCACGAGGGGGAGAAGAAGTAGGGGCCATAGGGCGGAGTGCACTCGGGACGGTGGTACGCGATTTACCCAGCTTCGGAACACCTGCACGATGATAGAGCCTACTGCTGCTTTGTCTGAAATTATCTGGACGCTTTCGCGTTATTACAATGAGTTGTGGTTGTCCCTCTAGGGCTCCCGGGATCCGGCTTATAAAGGCGCACGGATCTAGGGTTTACCCGGATAGTCCTAGCCGGAATACAAGTTGCCTAACTACGGTACAATGTCTTGCCGTGTACGTCAAGGATCCGCCTTCCTCTAAGAACGTGCTGGATCCGGATACTTCATGGGCCTTCACGGATCCGGCCTCCTTCGTAGATCGGTTGGGATCCGGCTTCCTGTTCCTGGGCTGGACTTCATCCTTCAGGATCTACAGCAACTGGGCCGCCCGATGGGCCACATACCACATCACCATCTATGGGGCACCCGGGTTTGCCGGATCTAGGCTGTGCCGTTGATATACCCATAAAGTATACCCACAACAGTAGCCCCCGAAGTTCTCCGAGATTCATCATTCCTCCGACTTCATTCAGCTCAGATCCGAAGAGAATCTTGAAGAGCTTCAAAACTTTACTTGTTTCCGGTATCATCCATTCGGAAACCTTCCTTTCTTCTGAATTGGTAATGCAACGGAGATTCCACTTTTCCCGCGCACAACTTCCTTTTTTCCCGCGCTAAATTTTCGGAGATGCGAATCCTTAGCCGGAAATTTCGGGAGCGCACAGTTAAGTTACCTCCACGTCGTTTTACCGTTTTTGACCTAAGATACGTGTCGATCATCTGACGGTGTGACCGTTCCGTTCCCACCGTAGGATCCAAATCATGAATCTCCGCGCGAGGTCTATAAATACCCCCACGCACGGTAACTTCGCATTCTTTCACCGCATCCTCACCGCATCATCTTCCACCTCGCGCCGCGCCGCCCATTGGATCTAAACTCCGGCGAGCTTCCGCACGGAGAGCTTCGCGCGCCGCCATTCCAAGCCTCCCTCCGCACTGAGATTACCACGGTTGACCGGGAATCCTTCCGCGCCGCTGATCCGTGGTCAAAGTGCGAAGCTTGCTCCAAGTTCGGCGACCTTCATCTCACCGGGGCCTCGCCGGTCCGCCGCGCCATTAACGGTACGTGCACCGGCCTTGTAGAAGAAGAAGTAGACTAGTGTAGATTCCGGTTACTCAACTAGTTTGCATGGGTGCAGCCGGAAGCATGCCGCATGGTTCACCGCATTGTACTGGTAGTTCTCCGAGTAGCCCGGAACCCAGTACTGTAGAACCAATCTGTCCGGATCCCATTGCATATATGCCACCATACGTTTCCGACATTAGGCTTGTTCAACCATTCTCCGCCTCTTCCAGTACCATATTAGGCCGGATTCCAACCGCACAAGAGCTCCAAGAAGAACTTCAAGGCCAAGCTAGAATGGCAGCCAAGGTTCAGGAATCGGAAAATAAGAAGGCATCCAAGGCCCGGATCCGCGAAGGCGTGAGGGGTCAATGGTGGCCCTGCGAGACCACTGACGCGGAGCTTAGAGAGCTCCAGAATGAGGGCATGATCTCCGAGCACTGGAGCTTCATGCGTGACTCCGACGTCCCCAAACCCGATGCGGACGAACGAGTCATGACCAAGGCATGGGTTGAGCGCGGTCTATCGCTCCCCTGTTCGGAGTTTTTCCTCTCCGTCCTCGACACGTACGGGCTCCAACCCCACAACATCTGCCCAAACTCGTACCTCCTCCTCTCCAACTTCGCAACTCTCTGCGAAGGGCATCTTGGGATCCGACCAAATGTCACATTGTGGCAGTTTTTCTTCCGAGTGAAGAAAGAGACGAAAGACAAAGCCATGTTGAACTGTGGGAGTATGACATTTATGCACCGCTCCGGCCGCATGTATCCGCCTCACGATTCCCACGAGTTCGTCTGGTACTGGAACGCCAGATGGTTCTACGTGAAGAACGCATCAGTTCCGAATGTCTACGACGGACTTGATGCGTGCAGTTAACACACGTTCGTTGGGAACCCCAAGAGGAAGGTGTGATGCATACAGTAGCAAGTTTTCCCTCAGTAAGAAACCAAGGTTATCGAACCAGTAGGAGTCAAGGAACACGTGAAGGTCGTTGGTGACGGAGTGTAGTGCGGCGCAACACCAGGGATTCCGCGCCAACGTGGAACCCGCACAACACAATCAAAGTACTTTGCCCCAACGTAACGATGTGAGGTTGTCAATCTCACCGGCTTGCCGAAAACAAAGGATTAACCGTATAGTGTGGAAGATGATGTTTGTTTGCGAAGAACAAGAAAGAACAAGTATTGCAAGAGATTGTATTTTAGATGTAAAGAATGGACCGGGGTCCACAGTTCACTAGTGGTGTCTCTCCCATAAGATAAATAGCATGTTGGGTGAACGAATTACAGTTGGGCAATTGACAAATAAAGAAGGCATAACAATGCACATACATATATCACGATGGGTACTATGAGATTTAATCAGGCATTACGACAAGGTACATAGACCGCTATCCAGCATGCATCTATGCCTAAAAAGTCCACCTTCAGGTTATCATCCGAACCCCTTCCAGTATTAAGTTGCAAACAACAGACAATTGCATTAAGTATGGTGCGTAATGTAATCAACACAAATATCCTTAGACAAAGCATTGATGTTTTATCCCTAGTGGCAACAAAGACATCCACAACCTTAGAACTTTCCGTCACCGTCCCGCATTCAATGGAGGCATGAACCCACTATCGAGCATAAATACTCCCTCTTGGAGTTACAAGTATCAACTTGGCCGAGCCTCTACTAGCAACGGAGAGCATGCAAGAACATAAACAACATATATGATAGATTGATAATCAACTTGACATAGTATTCAATATTCATCGGATCCCAACAAACACAACATGTAGCATTACAAATAGATGATCTTGATCATGATAGGCAGCTCACAAGATCTAACATGATAGCACAATGAGGAGAAGACAACCATCTAGCTACCGCTATGGACCCATAGTCCAGGGGTGAACTACTCACACATCAATCCGGAGGCGATCATGGTGATGAAGAGTCCTCCGGGAGATGATTCCCCTCTCCCGAGCAGGTGCCGGAGGCGATCTCCCGAATCCCCCGAGATGGGATTGGCGGCGGCGTCTCTGGAAGGTTTTCCGTATCGTGGCTCTCGGTACTGGGGGTTTCGCGACGAAGGCTTTAAGTAGGCGGAAGGGTAGGTTTAGGGGCGACACGAGGGCCCCACACACCAGGGCGGCGTGGGCCCTAGCCTGGCCACGCGGCCCTGGCATGGCGGCGCCTCGTCGCCCCACTTCGTAATCCTTTCGGTCTTCTGGAAGCTTCGTGGAAAAATAAGAACCTGGGCGTTGATTTCGTCCAATTCCGAGAATATTTCCTTTGTAGGATTTCTGAAACCAAAAACAGCAGTAAAACAAAGAATCGGCTCTTCGGCATCTCGTCAATAGGTTAGTGCCGGAAAATGCATAATAATGACATATAATGTGTATAAAACATGTGAGTATCATCATAAAAGTACCATGGAACATAAGAAATTATAGATACGCTTGAGACGTATCAAGCATCCCCAAGCTTAGTTCCTACTCGCCCTCGAGTAGGTAAACGATAACAAAGATAATTTCTGAAGTGACATGCTATCATAATCTTGATCAATACTATTCCTGTAGACAGTGTTGGGCCTCCAAGAGCAGAGGTTTGTAGAACAGCAGCAAGTTTCCCTTAAGTGAATCACCCAAGGTTTATCGAACTCAGGGAGGTAGAGGTCAGAGATATCCCTCTCAAGCAACCCTGCAATTACGATACAAGAAGTCTCTTGTGTCCCCAACACACCTAATACACTTGTCATATGTATAGGTGCACTAGTTCGGCGAAGAGATAGTGAAATACAAGTAGTATGGATGTATATGAGTGGTAATAGCAATCTGAATAAAATATGGCAGCGAGTAAACATGCAACAGTAACGAAGAATAAACGGAGATTCGATGTTTGGAAACAAGGCCTAGGGATCCTACTTTCACTAGTGGACACTCTCAACATTGATCACATAATAAATAAGTTCTCTTCCTTTGTACTACTTTCAAAGACTCTATTGTTGGATAACAAACACCATTCATTGTGTAGGGCTACGAGAGCACCCTCAAGCCGGAGTAAACAAGATCCACAACGTCATAAAGAAATCACACAAGATGCAAACACTATCACTGTCACACCATAGAGAGTAATTCCGGAGTTCATATAAAGTAACTCTAGAGTACATAGTAATAGTTAACTTCACAATCTACAAGAGATCACGATCATAACCTAAGCCAAGTACTACATGATGCACACTGCCCACATTACATCATGAAGGAGGAATAGACTACTTTAATAACATCACTAGAGTAGCACATAGATTAATAGTGATACAAAGCTCATCATATGGATCTCAATTATGCAAGGCAATTCATGAGATCATTGTATTGGGGTACATGAGAGAGAGATTAACCACATAGCTACCGGTAGAGCCCTCAGCCCCGGGGGAGGAACTACTCCCTCCTCATCATGGGAGACAGCAGCGTTGATGAAGATGGCGGTGGTGTCGATGGAGATGCCTTCCGGGGGCAATTCCCCGTCCCGGCAGGGTGCCGGAACAGAGACTTCTATCCCCCGAATCTTGGCTTCGCGATGGCGGCGGCTCTGGAAGGTTTTCCATATCGTGGCTTATTCGTATCGAAGATTTAGGTCAGGGAGGCTTATATAGGCGAAGAGTCGGAGTCGGAAGGGCCACGGGGCCCCCTCACAGTAGGGGGGCGCGCCCCCCCCTTGGCCACGCCGCCATGTGGGGTGGGGCCCCCTGGCTCTCCTCTGGCTCCTCTTCGGTGCTCTGGAAGCTTCCTTGAAATATAAGATCGTGGGCGTTGATTTCGTCCAATTCCGAGAATATTTCCTTACTAGGATTTCGAAACCAAAAACAGCTAGTAAAATGAGAACCGGCACTTCGGCATCTCGTTAATAGGTTAGTTCCGAAAAACGCATAAAATCATCATAAAGTGTGAACAAAACATGTAGGTATTGTCATAAAACAAGCATGGAACATAAGAAATTATAGATACGTTGGAGACGTATCAAGCATCCCCAAGCTTAGTTCCTACTCGCCCTCGAGTAGGTAAACGATAACAAGGATAATTTCTTAAGTGACATGCTACCAACATGATCTTGATCAATACTATTGTAAAGCATATGAGATGAATGAAGTGATTCAAAGCAATGGTAAAGATGATGATTAAACAACCGAATCATATAGCAAAGACTTTTCATGAATAGTACTTTCAAGACAAGCATCAATAAGTCTTGCATAAGAGTTAACTCATAAAGCAATAGATTCAAAGTAGAAGGCATTGAAGCAACACAAAGGATGATTAAGTTTCAAGCAATTGCTTTCAACTTGTAACATGTATATCTCATGGATAGTTGTCAACATAAAGCAATATAACAAGTGCAATAGGTAAACATGTAAGAATCAATGCACACAGTTGACACAAGCGTTTGCTTCTAAGATAGAAAGAAGTAGGTAAACTGACTCAACATAAAGTAAAAGAATGGCCCTTCGCAGAGGGAAGCATGGATTACTATTTTTGTGCTAGAGCTTTTCATTTTGAAAACATAGAAACAATTTTGTCAACGGTAGTAATAATTCATATGTGTTATGTATAAGACATCCTATAAGTTGCAAGCCTCATGCATAGAATACCAATAGTGCTCGCACCTTGTCCTAATTAGCTTGGATTAACATGGATTATCATTGCATAACATATGTTTCAACCAAGTGTCACAAAGGGGTACCTCTATGCCGCTCGTACAAAGGTTTAAGGAGAAAGTTCGCATTGGATTTCTCGCTTTTGATTATTCTCAACTTAGACATCCATACCGGGACAACATAGACAACATATAATGGACTCCTCTTTTAATGCTTAAGCATTCAACAACAGATAATATTCTCATAAGAGATTGAGGATTAGTGTCCAAACTGAAACTTCCACCATGATTCATGGCTTTAGTTAGCGGCCCAATGTTCTTCTCTAACAATATGCATACTCAAACCATTTGATCATGAAAATCGCCCTTACTTCGGACAAGACGAACATGCATAGCAACTCACATGATATTCAACAAAGGTGTAAAAGTTGATGGCGTCCCTGAAACATGGTTATCGCTCAACAAGCAACTTATAAGAAATAAGATACATAAGCTACATATTCTTTACCACAATAGTTTTTAAGGCTATTTTCCCATGAGCTATATATTGCGGAGACAAAGAATAGAATTTTAAAGGTAGCACCCAAGTAATGTACTTTGGAATGGCAGAGAAATACCATATGGTAGGCAGATATGGTGGACACAAATGGCATAGTTTTTGGCTCTAGGATTTGGATGCACGAGAAGTAATCCCTCTCAATACAAGGCTTAGGCTAGCAAGGTTGTTTGAAGCAAACTCAAGTATAAACGGGTACAGCAAAACTTACATAAGAACATATTGCAAGCATTATAAGACTCTACACTGTCTTCCTTGTTGTTCAAACACCTTAACCGTAAAATATCTAGACTTAGAGAGACCAATCATGCAAACCAAATTTTAACAAGCTCTATGTAATTCTTCATTAATAGGTGCAAAGTACATGATGCAAGAGCTTAAACATGATCTATATGAGCACAACAATTGCCAAGTATCAAATTATTCAAGACATTATACCAATTACCACATGAAGCATTTTCCTGTTTCCAACCAAATAGCAATTAACGAAGCGGTTTTCAACTCCACCATGAACATTAAAGATAGAACTAAGAGCACCAGTGTTCATATGAAAAAGCGGAGCGTGTCTCTCTCCCACACAAGAATGAATTTATTCAGAGAATGAAAATAACAAAACGAAAATAAAAGCACACAGACGCTCCAAGTAAAGTACATAAGATGTGACGGAATAAAAATATAGTTTCACTAGAGGTGACCTGATAAGTTGTCGATGAAGAAGGGGATGTCTTGGGCATCCCCAAGCTTAGATGCTTGAGTCTTCTTGAAATATGCAGGGATGAACCACGGGGGCATCCCCAAGCTTAGACTTTTCACTCTTCTTGATCAAATTGTATCATCCTCCTCTCTTGACCCTTGAAAACTTCCTCCACACCAAACTCAAAACAAACTCATTAGAGGGTTAGTGCATAATTGAAAATTCATATATTCAGAGGTGACATAATCATTCTTAACACTTCTGGACATTGCACAAAGCTACCGAAAGTTAATGGAACAAAGAAATCCATCAAACATAGCAAAACAAGCAATGCGAAATAAAAGGCAGAATCTGTCAAAACAGAACAGTCCGTAAAGACGAATTTTTCTGGGGCACTTAACTTGCTCAGATGAAAATGCTCAAATTTAATGAAAGTTGCGTACATATCTGAGGATCACGCACGTAAATTGGCAGATTTTTCTAAGTTACCTACAGAAGGGGCTGCTCAATTTCGTGACAGTAAGAAATCTGTTTCTGCGCAGTAATCCAAATCTAGTATTGACTTTACTATCAAAGACTTTACCTGGCACAACAATGCAATAAAATAAATATAAGGAGAGGTTGCTACAGTAGTAACAACTTCCAAGACACAACAAAACAGTAGCAAAATAAAAACATGGGTTATCTCCCAAGAAGTGCTTTCTTTATAGCCATTAAGATGGGCTCAGTAATTTTAATGATGCTCACATAAGGATGAGAGTTGAAGCAAAAAAAAGAGCATCAAAAAGCAAGTATGAAACAAATTTAAGCCTAACCCACTTCCTATGAAAAGGAATCTTGTAAATAAACAAGTCAATGAAGAACAAAGTGAATAGCATAGGAAGACAAAACAAGTGTAACTTCAAGATTCTCAACATAAAGAGGGGAAACTTAATATTATTAAGATGCATATAACCATGTTTCCCTTTCAGTAGCATCATTGATGAAATCCACAATATATCCATCACTTAAAACATTCTTATCATGGTTCATGTGCATAAAAGTATCATTATTTTTGGCATAAGAAAAACTCTTCTCATTAATAGTAATTGGAGCAGGATCATTATCAAGAATTTGAACATGGTAAACAAGTTGCATACTAAGGGAATGGTTTTTGGCAATCCCATCATAACTATGACAAGTTTCATAAGGATAATTATAACATGTGTCATATCCATCTCTATAACCAGAATATATAATATCATCTTTTTCACTAAAAGTAAAGGTCTCAAATATAGGATCTTCAAGCACAACATCCCCAAGCTTAGAGCTTTCAATATCAACGTTTGAGGGAACATGAATAGTGCTAACATCATTACTTTCATAATCAGTACGAAAGAGATTTCCAATATCAAAGGTAATGTGCTCTTCCAAATCATGATCACTAATATGGGTAAAGGGCATAGGAAGATCATTGTACTCAGATTCATTATCATAATAATCATTAGGAGCAACATACTTACGGTTACCTATCGTTATCTCATACATGCGGGGATATGCCGTTACCTCTTTCTTTTTATTCCCCCTCTTCTTCTTCTTCTTCTTCTTCTTCTTCTTCTTCTTCTTCTTCGTTCCCTTCTTCTTCTTCTCCTTCTCCTCGTTCCCTTCTTCAGGAGGGAGAGGCTTGAAGGGAGGCTTCTCCACATAACCTGATTTATTTCCAGAAACAATAGAAGAAACTTGGGAGGATTCCTCCTTTTCATTAATAAGTTCAAAACACACAGCGGTCCTATCATATTTTGGCAAGGTGTCATCTTCTAAGATATTCCGTATGTAAGTTATGGCAATTATTAATGCAATAAGAAAGACACCCATGCAGGACATCATCAATATCAAGATCACTCATATGTAACAAAGAGATTTTTCTTGATAACTCTTCACACCCCAAAAATAAAGTAAGTTCATCATACTGATTAGGAAGGATTTCATCATCACAATACAAATTTGCAAGCACTCATGGGGTTCGAATTATCATTGGAGGAACATTGAAAATTAAAATGACCCACTCTATGGCAAAGTTCACAAATAAAAGGATAGAGGGCACAAACTTTTTCACCAAGATCATCTAGAGCCCTAAACCACTTTCTAGTTTTTTCATTCCTATGATGGATACAATATTCATCTTCGATTTGATTAATTCCACAAGGTCTATGCATTCCACAAAAATTAACATGCTTATAAGAAATAGTATTTTCGAAGTTTGGGCATGTTTATTGCAATCATTAACAACAATTTCATTTTCCATGCAAGTGTCTTTGAAAGGTTCATGATACATGTACCAATTTTCCTTAGGAACATTAATATGAGAAGCAAAGGCTCTATAATAATCGACCATAATTTGAGGATCAAGACCATATTTAGCACTAAGCTCTTGAAAATAAGCAGTTTCAATGAAAGACTTAATGCATTCATATTCATAGTTTATACCGATTCTTTACCTTTGTCGTTCTCCCAATCTTCAGCCGTTCTCCTCGAATCCGATTAAGAAGGTCCCATTTAAACTCTTCTTTATTGCGCGTGAATGATCCGGAACAAGCAAGTATCCAGCAAGGTTTTATCTTGAAAAGAAAGTCTTGCATAGAAATTATCAATGATGATATTACCAGGAAGCTCATGAATGGGGCATTTGAGCATTAAAGACTTCAATCTCTCCCATGCTTGGGCAATACTCTCTCCATCATGAGGCCAAAAATTATATATGCGGTTTCGGTCTTTGTGAATTTCACTTGGAGGATAGAATTTAGAATAAAATAGAGGCACAATATCCTTCCAATCAAGAGAATGTCCATCCTTCAGCAGTTTATACCAATGCGCCGCTTTACCAGACAACGACATAGAGAATAATTTCTTCTTCACTTCATCCATAGAGATACTCGCACACTTGAATAACCCGCATAATTCATGCAAAGAGAGTAAATGATCTCCAGGATGGACAGTTCCATCCCCTTCATAGCGGTTATCCACAACACGTTCAATAATTTTCATGGGTATCTTGAAAGGAATACTTTCAGTAGGTGGATTTAAAATGTCACAAGCATCATTAGAGTTATCGCATATGGGAGATAAAGTATTATCAGAGCAAATTTTCTCCCCCAAAGCTGGGAAGCTAAAAAGATCATGAAAACTAGCTTCCCCAAGCTTAGACTTTTCCATAGCATTAGCAGTAATTACGTTCATACTAATAACATTGCTACTAGCATGCAAATAAGGTTCCATAGGTTTTTTAATTTTCGCATCAAACAATTCTAACTCAGGAAAAAGATTAAAAAGCTCACCAAATTTTTTGTTGTTTTCCATTATGCCTAACTAGTGAAAATAAAAACAAGAAATGAAAAGATATAATTGCAGAATCTAAAGGAGATAGCTTCGAGCACTCACACACCGGCAACAATGCTAGGAAATAGCTTAGTAGTCGGAGGATGTGAATACCTTTTACCTTACCTCCCTAAGCAACGGCGCCGTGAAAATAGCTTGATGTCTACGCACGCTTCTATTCCCGTAGACGGTGTTGGGCCTCCAAGAGCAGAGGTTTGTAGAACAGCGAGCAAGTTTCCCTTAAGTGAATCACCCAAGGTTTATCGAACTCGTGGAGGTAGAGGTCGGAGATATCCCTCTCAAGCAACCCCGCAATTACGATACAAGAAGTCTCTTGTGTCCCCAACACACCTAATACACTTGTCGGATGTATAGGTGCACTAGTTCGGCGAAGAGATAGTGAAATACAAGTAGTATGGATGTATATGAGTGGTAATAGCAATCTGAATAAAATATGGCAGCGAGTAAACATGCAAATGAACGATAAATAAACAGAGATTCGATGTTTGGAAACAAGGCCTAGGGATCCTACTTTCACTAGTGGACACTCTCAACATTGATCACATAATAAATAAGTTCTCTTCCTTTGTACTACTTTCAAAGACTCTATTGTTGGATAACAAACACCATTCATTGTGTAGGGCTACGAGAGCACCCTCAAGCCGGAGTAAACAAGCTCCACAACGTCATAAAGGAATCACACAAGATGCAAACACTGTCACTGTCACACCATAGAGAGTAATTCCGGAGTTCATATAAAGTAACTCTAGAGTACATAGTAATAGTTAACTTCACAATCTACAAGAGATCACGATCATAGCCTACGCCAAGTACTACATGATGCACACACTGTCCACATTACATCATGAAGGAGGAATAGACTACTTTAATAACATCACTAGAGTAGCACATAGATTAATAGTGATACAAAGCTCATCATATGGATCTTAATTATGCAAGGCAATTCATGAGATCATTGTATTGGGGTACATGAGAGAGAGATTAACCACATAGCTGCCGGTAGAGCCCTCAGCCCCTGATACGCGTAAAGCACACGTCCGTTGGGAACCCCAAGTGGAAGGTATGATGCGTATAGAAGCAAGTTTCCCTCAGTAAGAAACCAAGGTTTATCGAACCAGTAGGAGCCAAGAAGCACGTTGAAGGTTGATGGCGGCGAAGTGTAGTGCGGCGCAACACCGGTGATTCCGGCGCCAACGTGGAACCTCGCACAACACAATCAAAGTACTTTGCCCCAACGTAACAGATGAGGTTGTCAATCTCACCGGCTTGTCGTAAACAAAGGATTAGATGTATAGTGTGGAAGATGATGTTTGTTTGCGAAGAACAAGTAAAGAACAATTGCAGTAGATTGTATTTCAGATGTAAAGAATGGACCGGGGTCCACAGCTCACTAGTGGTGTCTCTCCCATAAGATAAATAGCATGTTGGGTGAACAAATTACAGCTTGGGCAATTGACAAATAAAGAAGGCATAACAATGCACATACATATATCATGATGAGTACTATGAGATTTAATCGTGGCATTACTACAAAGTACATAGACCGCTATCCAGCATGCATCTATGCCTAAATAGTCCACTTTCAGGTTATCATCCGAACCCCTTCCGGTATAAAGTTGTAAACAACAGACAATTGCATTAAGTATGGTGCGTAATGTAATCAACACAAATATTCTTAGACAAAGCATTGATGTTTTATCCCTAGTGGCAACAGCACATCCACAACCTTAGAACTTTCTGTCACTCGTCCTGCATTCAATGGAGGCATGAACCCACTATCGAGCATAAATACTCCCTCTTGGAGTTACAAGTATCAACTTGGCCAGAGCCTCTACTAGCAACGGAGAGCATGCAAGAACATAAACAACATATATGATAGAATTATAATCAACTTGACATAGTATTCAATATTCATCGGATCCCAACAAACACAACATGTAGCATTACAAATAGATGATCTTGATCATGATAGGCAGCTCACAAGATCTAACATGATAGCACAATGAGGAGAAGACAACCATCTAGCTACCGCTATGGACCCATAGTCCAGGGGTGAACTACTCACACATCGATCCGGAGGCGATCATGGCGATGAAGAGCCCTCCGGGAGATGATTCCCCTCTCCGGCAGGGTGCCGGAGGCGATCTCCTGAATCCCCCGAGATGGGATTGGTGGCGGCGTCGTCTCTGGAAGGTTTTCCGTATCGTGGCTCTCGGTACAGAGGGTTTCGCGACGAAGGCTTTAAGTAGGCGGAAGGGCGGAGTCGGAGGAGTCACGGGGGCCCCACACGCTAGGGCCACGCGGGCCCCCCTTAGGCCGCGCCGCCCTAGTGTGGCGGCGCCCCGTGGCCCCACTTCGTTTCTCCCTCGGTCTTCCGGAAGCTTCGTGGAAAAATAAGCCCCGGGCGTTGATTTCGTCCAATTCCGAGAATATTTCCTTACTAGGATTTCGAAACCAAAAACAGCGAGAAAACAAGAATCGGCTCTTCGGCATCTCGTCAATAGGTTAGTGCCGGAAAATGCATAATAATGACATATAATGTGTATAAAACATGTGAGTATCATCATAAAAGTAGCATGGAACATAAGAAATTATGGATACGTTTGAGACGTATCAAGCATCCCCAAGCTTAGTTCCTACTCGCCCTCGAGTAGGTAAACGATAACAAGGATAATTTCTGAAGTGACATGCTATCATAATCTTGATCAATACTATTGTAAAGCATATGAGATGAATGCAGCGATTCGAAGCAATGATGAAGACAATGAGTAAACAAATGAATCATATAGCAAAGACTTTTCATGAATAATACTTTCAAAACAAGCATCAATAAGACTTGCATAACAGTTAACTCATAAGCAATAAATTCTTAGTAGAAAGCTTTGAAACAACACAAAGGAAGATATAAGTTTCAGCGGTTGCTTTCAACTTCAACATGTTTATCTCATGGATAATTGTCAACACAAAGTAATATAACAAGTGCAATAGGTAAACATGTACAATCAATGCACACAGTTTACACAAGTGTTTGCTTCTAAGATAGAAAGAATAGGCAAACTGACTCAACAATAAAGTAGAAGAATGGCCCTTCGCAGAGGGAAGCATGGATTACTATATTTGTGCTAGAGCTTTTCATTTTGAAAACAAGAAACAATTTTGTCAACGGTAGTAATAAATCATATGTGTTATGTATAAGATATCCTATAAGTTGCAAGCCTCATGCATAGAATACTTATAGTGCCCGCACCTTGTCCTAATTAGCTTGGATTAACACGGATTATCATTGCATAACATATGTTTCAACCAAGTGTCACAAAGGGGTACCTCTATGCCGCCTGTACAGAGGTCTAAGGAGAAAGTTCGCATTGGATTTCTCGCTTTTGATTATTCTCAACTTAGACATCCATACCGGGACAACATAGACAACAAATAATGGACTCCTCTTTAATGCATAAGCATTTAACAATAGATAATATTCTCATAAGAGATTGAGGATTTGTGTCCAAACTGAAACTTCCACCGTGATTCATGGCTTTAGTTAGCGGCCCAATGTTCTTCTCTAACAATATGCATACTCAAACCATTTGATCATGAAAATCGCCCTTACTTCAGACAAGATGAACATGCATAGCAACTCACATGATATTCAACAAAGGTAAAAGTTGATGGCGTCCCCAGAAACATGGTTACCGCTCAACAAGCAACTTATTAAGAAATAAGACACATAGCAACATATTCTTCACCACAATAGTTTTTAAGGCTATTTTCCCATGAGCTATGTATTGTAAAGGCAAAGAATAGAAGTTTAAAGGTAGCACTCAAGTAATGTACTTTGGAATGGCAGAGAAATACCATGTGGTAGGTAGGTATGGTGGACACAAATGGCATAGTTTTTGGCTCAAGGATTTGGATGCACGAGAAGAATCCCTCTCAATACAAGGCTAGGCTAGCAAGGTTGTTTGAAGCAAACTCAAGTATAAAATGGTGCAGCAAGACTCACATATGAACATATTGTAAGCATTATAAGACTTTACATCGTCTCCTTGTTGTTCAAACACCTTAACCGTAAAATATCTAGACTTAGAGAGACCAATCATGCAAACCAAATTTTAACAAGCTCTATGTAGTTCTTCATTAATAGGTGCAAAGTACATGATGCAAGAGCTTAAACATGATCTATATGAGCACAACAATTGCCAAGTATCAAATTATTCAAGACATTATACCAATTACCACATGCGGCATTTTCCGTTTCCAACCATATATCAATGAACGAAGTAGTTCAACCTTCGCAATGAACATTAAGAATAAATCTAAGAACACATGTGTTCATATGCAACAGCGGAGCGTGTCTCTCTCCCACACAAAGAATGCTAGGATCCGATTTTATTCAAACCAAAACAAAAACAAAAACAAACAGACGCTCCAAGCAAAGCACATAAGATGTGACTGAATAAAAATAAAGTTTCACTAGAGGTGACCTGATAAGTTGTCGATGAAGAAGGGGATGCCTTGGGCATCCCCAAGCTTAGATGCTTGAGTCTTCTTAAAATATGAAGGGATGAATCACGGGGGCATCCCCAAGCTTAGACTTTTCACTCTTCTTGATCATATTGTATCATCCTCCTCTCTTGATCCTTGAAAACTTCCTCCACACCAAACTCGAAACAAACTCATTAGAGGGTTAGTGAATAATTCATATATTCAGAGGTGACATAATCATTCTTAACACTTCTGGACATTGCACAAAGCTACTGAAAGTTAATGGAACAAAGAAATCCATCAAACATAGCAAAACAGGCAATCCAAAATAAAAGGCAAAATCTAGCAAAACAGAACAGTCCGTAAAGACGATTTTTTCAGGGGCACTTAACTTGCTCAGATGAAAATGCTCAAATTGAATGAAAGTTGCGTACATATCTGAGGATCACGCATGTAAATTTGCAGATTTTTCTGAGTTACTTACAGAGAACCCTGCCCAAATTCGTGACAGCAAGAAATCTGTTTCTCGCGCAGTAATCCAAATCTAGTATTGACTTTACTATTAAAGACTTTACTTGGCACAACAATGCAATAAAATAAAGATAAGGAGAGGTTGCTACAGTAGTAACAACTTCCAAGACTCAAATATAAAACAAAAGTACTGTAGTAAATTCATGGGTTGTCTCCCATAAGCGCTTTTCTTTAACGCCTTTCAGCTAGGCGCAGAAAGTGTGAATCAAGTGTTATCAAGAGATGAAGCATCGACAGAGGGGTTTGGAGTTTTCTCAACTATGCATTGTATCTTATCTATGTAAGTTTCGGAGGCTCCTTTTTCATTACTCTTAGGCTTGCTATTCTCATCAAACAAATTTTCGGGAACAAGCCAACCATAGTTATTTTCTAGAGCTTCATGCATTCCTAGGAGCTTGCAAGGTATTGATGTCTTAATCTCCCCTCCATCATTAACATTATTAGTGTACTTTATTCTATCAATGTCCATCTTTTCAAGGGTACTAGCAAAGTTGGTGTAAGAGCCAATCATCTTATATTTAATAAAGACTTTTCTAGCCTCTCTTGCTACACCACCAAATTCTTTAAGAAGGGTTTCTAAGACAAAATCTTTCTTTTCTCCTTCCTCCATATCAGAGAGTGTAAGAAACATATGATGAATTATAGGATTAAGATTAACAAATTTAGTTTCCAACATGTGTACTAAAGAAGCAGCAGCAATTTCATAAGTGGGAGCAAGTTCTACCAAGTGTCTAACTTCAAAATCTTCAGGTGTACTAACATGAGTGAAAAAATCTTCTATATTATCTCTTCCAATTATAGACCCTCGTCCTACCGGTATGTCTTTTAGAGTGTACTTAGGAGGAAACATGATGAAATAAACAAAAGGTAAATAAAGTAAATGCAAGTAACTATTTTTTTTGTGTTTTTAATATGGAGAACGCCAACAAGATAGTAAATAAAGTAAAGCTAGCAACTAATTTTTTGTGTGTTTTGTTTTAGTGCAGCAAACAAAGTGTAGTAAATAAAATAAAGCAAGACAAAAACAAAGTAAAGAGATTGGAAGTGGAGACTCCCCTTGCAGCGTGTCTTTATCTCCCCGGCAACGGCGCCAGAAATTTAGCTTGATACGCATAAAGCACACGTCCGTTGGGAACCCCAAGTGGAAGGTATGATGCGTATAGAAGCAAGTTTCTCTTAGTAAGAAACCAAGGTTTATCGAACCAGTAGGAGCCAAGAAGCACGTTGAAGGTTGATGGCGGCGAAGTGTAGTGCGGCGCAACACCGGGATTCCGGCGCCAACGTGGAACCCGCACAATACAATCAAAGTACTTTGCCCCAACGTAACGAGTGAGGTTGTCAATCTCACCGGCTTGCTGTAAACAAAGGATTAGATGTATAGTGTGGAAGATGATGTTTGTTTGCGAAGAACAAGTACGGAACAATTGCGGTAGATTGTATTTCAGATGTAAAGAATGGACCGGGGTCCACAGTTCACTAGTGGTGTCTCTCCCATAAGATAAATAGCATGTTGGGTGAACAAATTACAGTTGGGCAATTGACAAATAAAGAAGGCATAACAATGCACATACATATATCATGATGAGTACTATGAGATTTAATAAGGGCATTACGACAAAGTACATAGACCGCTATCCAGACATGCATCTATGCCTAAATAGTCCACTTTCAGGTTATCATCCGAACCCCTTCCGGTATTAAGTTGTAAACAACGGACAATTGCATTAAGTATGGTGCGTAATGTAATCAACACAAATATCCTTAGACAAAGCATCGATGTTTTATCCCTAGTGGCAACACCACATCCACAACCTTAGAACTTTCATCGTCATCGTCCCGCATTCAATGGAGGCATGAACCCACTATCGAGCATAAATACTCCCTCTTGGAGTTACAAGTATCAACTTGGCCAGAGCCTCTACTAGCAACGGAGAGCATGTAAGAACATAAACAACATATATGATAGATTGATAATCAACTTGACATAGTATTCAATATTCACCGGTTCCCAACAAACACAACATGTAGCATTACAAATAGATGATCTTGATCATGATAGGCAGCTCACAAGATCTAACATGATAGCACAATGAGGAGAAGACAACCATCTAGCCACTGCTATGGACCCATAGTCCAGGGGTGAACTACTCACACATCGATCCGGAGGCGATCATGGCGATGAAGAGCCCTCCAGGAGATGATTCCCCTCTCCGGCAGGGTGCCGGAGGCGATCTCCTAAATCCCCCATGATGGGATTGGCGGCGGCGGCGTCTCTGGAAGGTTTTCCGTATCGTGGCTCTTGGTACAGAGGGTTTCGCGACGAAGGCTTTAAGTAGGCGGAAGGGCGGAGTCGGAGGAGTCACGGGGGCCCCACACGCTAGGGCCGCGCGAGCCCCCCTTAGGCTGCGCCGCCCTAGTGTGGCGGCGCCCCGTGGCCCCACTTCGTTTCTCCCTCGGTCTTCTGGAAGCTTCGTGGAAAAATAAGCCCCTGGGCGTTGATTTCGTCCAATTCCGAGAATATTTCCTTACTAGGATTTACGAAACCAAAAACAGCGAGAAAACAACAATCGGCTCTTCGGCATCTCGTCAATAGGTTAGTGCCGGAAAATGCATAATAATGACATATAATGTGTATAAAACATGTGAGTATCATCATAAAAGTAGCATGGAACATAAGAAATTATGGATACGTTTGAGACGTATCAGCCCCGGGGGAGAACTACTCCCTCCTCATCATGGGAGACAGCAGCGTTGATGAAGATGGCGGTGGTGTCGATGGAGATGCCTTCCGGGGGCAATTCCCCGTCCCGGCAGGGTGCCGGAACAAAGACTTCTGTCCCCCGAATCTTGGCTTCGCGATGGCGGCGGCTCTGGAAGGTTTTCCGTATCGTGGCTTATTCGTATCAAAGATTTAGGTCAGGGAGGCTTATATAGGCGAAGAGTCGGAGTCGGAAGGGCCACGGGGCCCCCTCACAGTAGGGGGGCGCGCCCCCCCTTGGCCGCGCCGCCATGTGGGGTGGCCCCCCTGGCTCTCCTCTGGCCCCTCTTCGGTGCTCCGGAAGCTTCCTTGAAATATAAGATCGTGGGCGTTGATTTCGTCCAATTCCGAGAATATTTCCTTACTAGGATTTCTGAAACCAAAAACAGCAGAAAACAGGAACTGGCACTTCGGCATCTCGTTAATAGGTTAGTTCCGGAAAACGCATAAAATCATCATAAAGTGTGAACAAAACATGTATGTATTGTCATAAAACAAGCATGGAACATAAGAAATTATAGATACGTTGGAGACGTATCAGGGTACCTCTATGCCGCCTGTACAAAGGTCTAAGGAGAAAGTTCGCATTGGATTTCTCGCTTTTGATTATTCTCAACTTAGACATCCATACCGGGACAACATCGACAACAGATAATGGACTCCTCTTTAATGCATAAGAATTCAACAACAGATAAAATTCTCATAAGAGATTGAGGATTAATTGTCCAAACTGAAACTTCCACCATGGATCATGGCTTTAGTTAGCGGCCCAATGTTCTTCTCTAACAACATGCATACTCAAACCATTTGATCACGAAAATCGCCCTTACTTCAGACAAGACGAACATGCATAGCAACTCACATGATATTCAACAAAGGTAAAAGTTGATGGCGTCCCCAGAAACATGGTTACCGCTCAACAAGCAACTTATTAAGAAATAAGATACATAAGTACATATTCTTCACCACAATAGTTTTTAAGGCTATTTTGCCATGAGCTATATATTGCAAAGACAAAGGATAGAATTTTAAAGGTAGCACTCAAGTAATTTACTTTGGAATGGTAGAGAAATACCATGTAGTAGGTAGGTATGGTGGACACAAATGGCATAGTTTTTGGCTCAAGGATTTCGATGCACGAGAAGAATTCCTCTCAATACAAGGCTAGGCTAGCAAGGTTGTTTGAAGCAAACTCAAGTATAAAATGGTGCATCAAGACTCACATATGAACATATTGTAAGCATCATAAGACTTTACATCGTCTTACTTGTTGTTCAAACACCTTAACCAGAAAATATCTAGACTCTAGAGACCAATCATGCAAACCAAATTTTAACAAGCTCTATGTAGTTCTTCATTAATAGGTGCAAAGTACATGATGCAAGAGCTTAAACATGATCTATATGAGCACAACAATTGCCAAGTATCAAATTATTCAAGACATTATACCAATTACCACATGCAGCATTTTCTGTTTCCAACCATATATCAATGAACGAAGTAGTTCAACCTTCGCCATGAACATTAAGAATAAAGCTAAGAACATATGTGTTCATACGAAACAGCGGAGCGTGTCTCTCTCCCAAACAAAGAATGCTAGGGTCTGATTTTATTCAAACAAAAACAAAAATAAAAACAAACAGACGCTCCAAGTAAAGCACATAAGATGTGACGGAATAAAAATATAGTTTCACTAGAGGTGACCTGATAATTGGTCGATGAAGAAGGGATGCCTTGGGCATCCCCAAGCTTAGATGCTTGAGTCTTCCTAAAATATGCAGGGATGAACCACGGGGGCATCCCCAAGCATAGACTTTTCACTCTTCTTGATCATATTGTATCATCCTCCTCTCTTGACCCTTGAAAACTTCCTCCACACCAAACTCAAAACAAATTCATTAGAGGGTTAGTGCATAATCGAAAATTCATATATTCAGAGGTGACATAATCATTCTTAACACTTCGGACATTGCACAAAGCTACCGAAAGTTAATGGAGCAAAGAAATCCATCAAACATAGCAAAACAGGCAATGCGAAATAAAAGGCAGAATCTGTCAAAACAGAATAGTCCGTAAAGACGAATTTTTCAGGGGCACTTAACTTGCTCAGATGAAAATGCTCAAATTTAATGAAAGTTGCGTACATATCTGAGGACCACGCACGTAAATTGGCAGATTTTTCTGAGTTACCTACAGATAATTCTACTCAAATTCGTGACAGTAAGAAATCTGTTTCTGCGCAGTAATCCAAATCTAGTATCAACATTACTATCAAAGACTTTACTTGGCACAACAATGCAATAAAATAAAGATAAGGAGAGGTTGCTACAGTAGTAACAACTTCCAAGACTCAAATATAAAACAAAAGTGCTGTAGTAAAATAATGGGTTGTCTCCCATAAGCGCTTTTCTTTAACGCCTTTCAGCTAGGCGCAGAAAGTGTGAATCAAGTATTGTCAAGAGACGAAGCATCAACATCATAATTTATTCTAATAATAGAATCATAAGGTAACTTCATTCTCTTTCTAGGAAAGTGTTCCATACCTTTCTTGAGAGGAAATTGATATTTAATATTACCTTCCTTCATATCAATGGTAGCACCAACGAGTTCGAAGAAAAGGTCTTCCCAATATAATGGGACAAGATGCATTGCATTCAATATCCAAGACAACAAAATCAACGGGGACAAGGTTATTGTTAACCATAATGCGAACATTATCAATCCTCCCCAAAGGTTTCTTTATAGCATTATCAGCAAGATTAACATCCAAATAACAATTTTTCAATGGTGGCAAGTCAAGCATATCATAGATTTTCTTAGGCATAACGAAATACTTGCACCAAGATCACATAAAGCATTACAATCAAAATCATTGACCCTCATCTTAATGATGGGCTCCCAACCATCTTCTAACTTCCTAGGAATAGAAGTTTCAAGTTTTAGTTTCTCTTCTCTAGCTTTTATGAGAGCATTTGTAATATGTTTTGTAAAGGCCAAATTTATAGCACTAACATTGGGACTTTTAGCAAGTTTTTGTAAGAACTTTATAACTTCAGAGATGTGACAATCATCAAAATCTAAACCATTATGATCTACAGCAATGGGATCATTGTCCCCAATATTTTGAAAAATTTCAGCAGTTTTATCAGTTTCAGGCAGTTTTGCACGCTTTGCACTAGGAGTAGAAACATTGCCAACACTAATTATTTTACCATTGATTGTAGGAGGTGTAGCAACATGTGAAGCATTATCATTACTAGTGGTGGTAATAGTCCAAACTTTAGCTACATTATTCTCTTTAGCAAGTTTTTCGTTTTCTTCTCTATCCCACCTAGCATGCAATTCAGCCATCAATCTAATATTTTCATTAATTCGAATTTGGATGGCATTTGCTGTAGTAACAATTTTATTATCATAATCCTTATTAGGCATAACTTTCAATTTTAAAAGATCAACATCAGAGGCAAGTCTATCAACCTTAGAAGCAAGAATATCAATTTTATCAAGCTTTTCCTCAACAGATTTGTTAAAAGCAGTTTGTGTACTAATAAATTGTTTAAGCATGGCTTCAAGACCAGGGGGTACACTCCTATTATTGTTGTAAGAATTACCATAAGAATTACCATAACCATTACTATTAGCAGAAGGATATGGCCTATAGTTGTTACCAGAATTATTCCTATAAGCATTGTTGTTGAAATTATTACTTTTAATGAAGTTCACATCAACATGTTCATCTTGGGCAACCAATGAAGCTAAAGGAACATTATTAGTATCAACATTAGATCTACCATTCACAAGCATAGACATAATAGCATCAATCTTATCACTCAAGGAGGAGGTTTCTTCAACAGAATTTACCTTCTTACCTTGTGGAGCTCTTTCGTAGTGCCATTCGGAGTAATTGATCATCATATTATCAAGAAGCTTGGTTGCTGCCCCCAAAGTAATGGACATAAAGGTACCTCCAGCAGCTGAATCCAATAGGTTCCGCGAAGAAAAATTCAATCCTGCATAGAAGGTTTGGATGATCATCCAAGTAGTTAGTCCATGGGTAGGGCAATTCTTCACCAAAGATTTCATTCTCTCCCATGCTTGAGCAACATGTTCATTATCTAATTGCTTAAAATTCATTATGCTACTTCTCAAAGATATAATTTTAGCGGGAGGATAATATCTACCAATAAAAGCATCCTTACATTTAGTCCATGAATCAATACTATTTCTAGGCGAGAGATAGCAACCAATCTTTAGCTCTTCCTCTTAAGGAGAAAGGAAACAATTTTAATTTTATAATGTCACCATCTACATCCTTATACTTTTGCATTTCACAAAGTTCAACAAAATTATTAAGGTGGGCAGCAGCATCATCAGAACTAACACCTGAAAATTGCTCTCTCATAACAAGATTTAGTAAAGCAGGTTTAATTTCAAAAAATTCTGCTGTAGTAGCAGGTGGAGCAATAGGTGTGCATAGGAAATCATTATTATTTGTGCTAGTGAAGTTACACAACTTAGTATTCTCAACAGTACCCATTTTAGCAGTAGTAAATAAAGGAAACTAAATAAAGTAAATGCAAGTAACTAATTTTTTGGTGTTTTTAATATGGAGAACAAGACAGTAAATAAAGTAAAACTAGCAACTAATTTTTTTGTGTTTTTGATATAGAGAGCAAACAAAGCAGTAAATAAAATAAAGTAAAGCAAGACAAAAACAAAGTAAAGAGATTGGATGTGGGAGACTCCCCTTGCAGCGTGTCTTGATCTCCCCGGCAACGGCGCCAGAAAAAGAGCTTGATGCGTGCAGTTAACACACGTCCGTTGGGAACCCCAAGAGGAAGGTGTGATGCATACAGTAGCAAGTTTTCCCTCGAAAGAAACCAAGGTTATCGAACCGAGTAGGAGTCAAGGAACACGTGAAGGTCGTTGGTGACGGAGTGTAGTGCGGCGCAACACCAGGGATTCCGGCGCCAACGTGGAACCCGCACAACACAATCAAAGTACTTTGCCCCAACGTAACAGATGAGGTTGTCAATCTCATCGGCTTGCTGAAAACAAAGGATTAACCGTATAGTGTGGAAGATGATGTTTGTTTGCGAAGAACAATAAAGAACAAGTATTGCGAGTAGATTGTATTTCGGATGTAAAGAATGGACCGGGGTCCACAGTTCACTAGTGGTGTCTCTCCCATAAGATAAATAGCATGTTGGGTGAACGAATTACAGTTGGGCAATTGACAAATAAAGAAGGCATAACAATGCACATACATATATCACGATAAGTACTATGAGATTTAATCAGGGCATTACGACAAGGTACATAGACCGCTGTCCAGCAAGCATCTATGCCTAAAAAGTCCACCTTCAGGTTATCATCCGAACCCCTTCCAGTATTAAGTTGCAAACAATAGACAATTGCATTAAGTATGGTGCGTAATGTAATCAACACAAATATCCTTAGACAAAGCATTGATGTTTTATCCCTAGTGGCAATAGCACATCCACAACCTTAGAACTTTCTCGTCACTCGTCCTGCATTCAATGGAGCCATGAACCCACTATCGAGCATAAATACTCCCTCTTGGAGTTACAAGTATCAACTTGGCCAGAGCCTCTACTAGCAATGGAGAGCATGCAAGAACATAAACAACATATATGATAGATTGATAATCAACTTGACATAGTATTCAATATTCATCGGATCCCAACAAACACAACATGTAGCATTACAAATAGATGATCTTGGTCATGATAGGTGATACGTCCCAAACGTATCTATAATTTCTTATGTTCCATGCTACTTTTATGATGATACTCACATGTTTTATACACATTATATGTCATTATTATGCATTTTCCGGCACTAACCTATTGACGAGATGCCGAAGAGCCGATTCGTTGTTCTCGCTGTTTTTGGTTTCAGAAATCCTAGTAAGGAAATATTCTCGGAATTGGATGAAATCAACGCCTGGGGTCCTATTTTCACACGAAGCTTCCAGAAGACCGAAGAGGATAAGAAGTGGGGCCACGAGGCGGCCACACACTAGGGCGGCGCGGCCTGGGCCTTGGCCGCGCCGGCCTGTTGTGTGGGGCCCTCGTGTGGCCCCCTGACCTGCCCTTCCGCCTACTTAAAGTCTTCGTCGCGAAACCCCCGCACCGAGAGCCACGATACGGAAAACCTTCCGCAGACGCAGCCGCCGCCAATCCCATCTCGGGGATTCGGAGATCGCTCTCGGCACCTCGCCGGAGAGGGGAATCATCTCCCGGAGGACTCTTCATCGCCATGATCGCCTCCGGATTGATGTGTGAGTAGTTCACCCCTGGACCATGGGTCCATAGCAGTAGCTAGATGGTCGTCCGATGGCGTGTATTTCACACGTTCGTTGGGCAACCCCAAGAGGAAGGTATGATGCGCACAGCAGCAAGTTTTCCCTCGAAAGAAACCAAGGTTTATCGAACCAGGAGGAGCCAAGAAGCACGTTGAAGGTTGATGGCGGCGAGATGTAGTGCGGCGCAACACCAGGGATTCCGGCGCCAACGTGGAACCCGCACAACACAACCAAAGTACTTTGCCCCAACGAAACGAGTGAGGTTGTCAATCTCACCGGCTTGCTCGTAACAAAGGATTAACCGTATTGTGTGGAAGATGATTGTTTGCGTAAAAACAAGAGAACAAGTATTGCAAGAGATTGTATTTCAAGTAAAGAGAATTGGACCGGGGTCCACAGTTCACTAGAGGTGTCTCTCCCATAAGACGAACAAGCATGTTGGGTGAACAAATTACAGTTGGGCAATTGACAAATAAAGAGAGCATGACAATGCACATACATATCATGATGAGTATAGTGAGATTTAATTGGGCATTACGACAAAGTACATAGACCGCCATCCAACCGCATCTATGCCTAAAAAGTCCACCTTCAGAGTTATCATCCGAACCCCTCCAAGTATTAAGTTGCAAACAACGAGACAATTGCATTAAGTATGGTGCGTAATGTAACTAGTGACTACATCCTTGAACATAGCACTAATGTTTTATCCCTAGTGGCAACAAGACAACACAACCTTAGAACTTTCGTCATCGTCCCGTGTGTCAATGCGGGCATGAACCCACTATCGAGCATAAGTACTCCCTCTTGGAGTTACAAGCATCTACTTGGCCAGAGCATCTACTAGTAACGGAGAGCATGCAAGATCATAAACAACACATAAGCATAACTTTGATAATCAACATAACAAGTATTCTCTATTCATCGGATCCCAACAAACGCAACATATAGAATTACATATAGAAGATCTTGATCATGATAGGCAGCTCACAAGATCCGACAATGATAGCACAATGGGGAGAAGACAACCATCTAGCTACTGCTATGGACCCATAGTCCAGGGGTAGACTACTCACACATCACACCGGAGGCGACCATGGCGGCGTAGAGTCCTCCGGGAGATGATTCCCCTCTCCGGCAGGTGCCGGAGGCGATCTCCTGGATCCCCCGAGATGGGATCGGCGGCGGCGGCGTCTCCGGAAGGTTTTCCGTATCGTGGTTCTCGGTACCGGGGGTTTCGTCACGGATGCTATTTGTAGGCGGAAGGGCAGGTCAAGAGGCGGCACGGGGCCCCACACCACGGGGCCGCGCGGCCAAGGGGGGCCGCGCCGCCCTAGGGTGTGGCCCCTCCGTGGCCCCTCTTCGTCTCTCCTTCGGACTTCCGGAAGCTTCGTGAGAAAATAGGCCCCCGGGCTTTGATTTCGTCCAATTCCGAGAATATTTCCTTACTAGGATTTCTGAAACCAAAAACAGCGAGAAACAAAGAATCGGCACTTCGGCATCTTGTTAATAGGTTAGTTCCGTAAAATGCACGAATATGACATAAAGTGTGCATAAAACATGTAGATAACATCAATAATGTGGCATGGAACATAAGAAATTATCGATACGTCGGAGACGTATCAGCATCCCCAAGCTTAGTTCTGCTCGTCCCGAGCAGGTAAAAAGATAACACAGATAATTTCTGGAGTGACATGCCATCATAATCTTGATCATACTATTTGTAAAGCATATGTAGTGAATGCAGCGATCAAAACAATATATATGACATGAGTAAACAAGTGAATCATATAGCAAAGACTTTTCATGAATAGCACTTCAAGACAAGCATCAATAAGTCTTGCATAAGAGTTAACTCATAAAGCAATAATTCAAAGTAAAGGCATTGAAGCAACACAAAAGAAGATTAAGTTTCAGCGGTTGCTTTCAACTTGTAACATGTATATCTCATGGATATTGTCAACATAGAGTAATATAATAAGTGCAATAAGCAAATATGTAGGAATCAATGCACAGTTCACACAAGTGTTTGCTTCTTGAGGTGGAGAGAAATAGGTGAACCGACTCAACATTGAAAGTAAAAGAATGGTCCTCATAGAGGAAAAGCATCGATTGCTATATTTGTGCTAGAGCTTTGATTTTGAAAACATGAAACAATTTTGTCAACGGTAGTAATAAAGCATATGCATCATGTAAATTATATCTTATAAGTTGCAAGCCTCATGCATAGTGTACCAATAGTGCCCGCACCTTGTCCTAATTAGCTTGGACTACCTGGATTATCACCGCAATACATATGCTTTAACCAAGTTTCACAAAGGGGTACCTCTATGCCGCCCGTACAAAGGTCTAAGGAGAAAGCTCGCATTTGGATTTCTCGCTTTTGATTATTCTCAACTTAGACATCCATACCGGGACAACATAGACAACGGATAATGGACTCCTCTTTTAATGCTTTAAGCATTCAACAATAATTAATTCTTTTCTCATTAGAGATTTGAGGATGTTTGTCCAAAACTGAAACTTCCACCATGGATCATGGCTTTAGTTAGCGGCCCAATGTTCTTCTCTCACAATATGCATGCTCAAACCATTCAACTCAAGTGTAGATCGCCCTTACTTCGGACAAGACGAACATGCATAGCAACTCACATGAAATTCAACAATGAATAGTTGATGGCGTCCCCGATAAACATGGTTATCGCACAACAAGCAACTTAATAAGAGATAAAGTGCATAATTACATATTCAATACCACAATAGTTTTTAAGCTATTTGTCCCATGAGCTATATATTGCAAAGGTGAATGATGGAATTTTAAAGGTAGCACTCAAGCAATTTACTTTGGAATGGCGGAAAATACCATGTAGTAGGTAGGTATGGTGGACACAAATGGCATAGTGGTTGGCTCAAGTATTTTGGATGCATGAGAAGTATTCCCTCTCGATACAAGGTTTAGGCTAGCAAGGCTTATTTGAAACAAACACAAGGATGAACCGGTGCAGCAAAACTCACATAAAAGACATATTGAAAACATTATAAGACTCTACACCGTCTTCCTTGTTGTTCAAACTCAATACTAGAAATTATCTAGACCTTAGAGAAACCAAATATGCAAACCAAATTTTAGCATGCTCTATGTATTTCTTCATTAATGGGTGCAAAGCATATGATGCAAGAGCTTAAACATGAGCACAACAATTGCCAAGTATCACATTACCCAAGACATTAATAGCAATTACTACATGTATCATTTTCCAATTCCAACCATATAACAATTTAACGAAGGAGAAACTTCGCCATGAATACTATGAGTAGAAACCAAGGACATACTTGTCCATATGCTACAGCGGAGCGTGTCTCTCTCCCATAAAGTGAATGCTAGGATCCATTTTATTCAAACAAAGCAAAAAACAAAAACAAACCGACGCTCCAAGAAAAAGCACATAAGATGTGATGGAATAAAAATATAGTTTCAGGGGAGGAACCTGATAATGTTGTCGATGAAGAAGGGGATGCCTTGGGCATCCCCAAGCTTAGACGCTTGAGTCTTCTTGATATATGCAGGGGTGAACCACCGGGTGCATCCCCAAGCTTAGAGCTTTCACTCTCCTTGATCATGTTGCATCATACTCCTCTCTTGATCCTTGAAAACTTCCTCCACACCAAACTCGAAACAACTCATTAGAGGGTTAGTGCACAATATAAATTGACATATTCAGAGGTGACACAATCATTCTTAACACTTCTGGACATTTCATAATGCTACTGGACATTAGTGGATCAAAGAAATTCATCCAACATAGCGAAAGAGGCAATGCGAAAAAGGCAGAATCTGTCAAAACAGAACAGTTCGTATTGATGAATTTTAAAATGGTACCAGACTTGCTCAAATGAAAATGCTCAAATTGAATGAAAGTTGCGTACATATCTGAGGATCATGCACGTAAATTGGCATAATTTTCTGAGTTACCTACAGGGAGGTGGACCCAGATTCGTGACAGCAAAGAAATCTGGAACTGGGCAGTAATCCAAATCTAGTACTTACTTTTCTATCAACGGCTTAACTTGGCACAACAAAACACAAAACTAAGATAAGGAGAGGTTGCTACAGTAGTAAACAACTTCCAAGACACAAAATAAAAACAAAGTACTGTAGGTAAAAACATGGGTTGTCTCCCATAAGCGCTTTTCTTTAACGCCTTTCAGCCTAGGCGCGAGAAAGTGTGTATCAAGTATTATCGAAGGGTGGTATTTCTACAGCGGGGTGTGGGCTTTTCTCAACCAGGCATATTATATTAGATACATAAGTTTTAGCATCTCCCTTTTCATTAGTCTTAGGCGTGCTACTCTCATCAAACAAATTTTCAGGAACAAGCCAAGCATAGTTATTTTCTAGCGCATCATTCATAGCTAGGAGCTTACATGGTATTGGTGCTTTGGTCTCCCCTCCATCATCAATATTATTAGTGTACCTTATTCTATCCATATCCATCTTTTCAAGGAGACTAACAAAATTAGTAGGAGAACCAAGCATATTAAATTTAGCAAACACCTTTCTAGCTTCTCTTGCTAGACTACCAAATTCTCTAAGAAGGGTTTCTAATACAAAATCTTTCTTTTCCCCTTCTTCCATATCGCCAAGTGTGAAAAACATGTGTTGGATTATGGGATTAAGATTAACAAATTTAGTTTCCAACAGGCGAACTAAATGCGCAGCAGTAATTTCATAAGTAGGCGCCGAGTCTACCAAGTGTCTATCTTCAAAATTTTCAATAGTACTAACATGATTGAAAAATTCTTCTATATTATTTCTCCCAACTATAGACCCACGTCCTACCGGTATGTCTTTTGTGGTAAAATTAAAAGGAAACATGATGAATCAAGTAAAGTAAATGCAAGTAACTAATTTTTTTGTGTTTTTGATATAGCAAACAAGATAGCAAATAAAGTAAAACTAGCAACTAATTTTTTTGTATTTTGATTTAGTGCAGCAAACAAAGTAGTAAATAAAACTAAGCAAGACAAAAACAAAGTAAAGAGATTGAGAAGTGGAGACTCCCCTTGCGAGCGTGTCTTGATCTCCCCGCAACGGCGCCGGAAAAAGAGCTTGATGGCGTGTATTTCACACGTTCGTTGGGCAACCCCAAGAGGAAGGTATGATGCGCACAGCAGCAAGTTTTCCCTCAGAAAGAAACCAAGGTTTATCGAACCAGGAGGAGCCAAGAAGCACGTTGAAGGTTGATGGCAGCGAGATGTAGTGCGGCGCAACACCAGGGATTCCGGTGCCAACGTGGAACCTGCACAACACAACCAAAGTACTTTGCCCCAACGAAACAGTGAGGTTGTCAATGTCACCGGCTTGCTGTAACAAAGGATTAACCGTATTGTGTGGAAGATGATTGTTTGCGTGAAAACAGTAGAACAAGTATTGCAGTAGATTGTATTTCAAGTAAAGAGAATTGGACCGGGGTCCACAGTTCACTAGAGGTGTCTCTCCCATAAGACGAACAAGCATGTTGGGTGAACAAATTACAGCTTGGGCAATTGACAAATAAAGAGAGCATGACAATGCACATACATATCATGATGAGTATAGTGAGATTTAATTGGGCATTACGACAAAGTACATAGACCGCCATCCAACTCGCATCTATGCCTAAAAAGTCCACCTTCGAGGTTATCATCCGACCCCCTCCAGTATTAAGTTGCAAACAACAGACAATTGCATTAAGTATGGTGCGTAATGTAACTAGTGACTACATCCTTGAACATAGCACTAATGTTTTATCCCTAGTGGAAACAGCACAACACAACCTTAGAACTTTCTATCATTGTCCCAGGTGTCAATGCAGGCATGAACCCACTATCGAGCATAAGTACTCCCTCTTGGAGTTACAAGCATCTACTTGGCCAGAGCATCTACTAGTAACGGAGAGCATGCAAGATCATAAACAACACATAAGCATAACTTTGATAATCAACATAACAAGTATTCTCTATTCATCGGATCCCAACAAACGCAACATATAGAATTACATATAGATGATCTTGATCATGATAGGCAGCTCACAAGATCCAACAATGATAGCACAATGGGGAGAAGACAACCATCTAGCTACTGCTATGGACCCATAGTCCAGGGGTAGACTACTCACACATCACACCGGAGGTGACCATGGCGGCGTAGAGTCCTCCGGGAGATGATTCCCCTCTCCGGCAGGGTGCCGGAGGCGATCTCCTGGATCCCCCGAGATGGGATCGGCGGCGGCGGCATCTCTGGAAGGTTTTCCGTATCGTGGCTCTCGGTACTGGGGGTTTCATCACGGAGGCTATTTGTAGGCGGAAGGGCAGGTCAAGAGGCGGCACGGGGGCCCCACACCACAGGGCCGCGCGGCCAAGGGGGGCCGCGCCGCCCTAGGGTGTGGCCCCTCCATGGCCCCTCTTCGTCTCTCCTTCGGACTTCCGGAAGCTTCGTGAGAAAATAGGCCCCCGGGCTTTGATTTCGTCCAATTCCGAGAATATTTCCTTACTAGGATTTCTGAAACCAAAAACAGCGAGAAAACAACAACCGGCACTTCGGCATCTTGTTAATAGGTTAGTTCCAGAAAATGCACGAATATGATATAAAGTGTGCATAAAACATGTAGATAACATCAATAATGTGGCATGGAACATAAGAAATTATCGATACGTCGGAGACGTATCATCGTCTTCTCCTAATTGTGCTATCATGTTCGATCTTGTGAGCTGCCTATCATGATCAAGATCGTTTATTTGTAATCCTACATGTTGTGTTTGTTGGGATCCGATGGATATTGAATACTATGTCAAGTTGATTATCAATCTATCATATATGTTGTTTATGTTCTTGCATGCTCTCCGTTGCTAGTAGAGGCTCGGCCAAGTTGATACTTGTAACTCCAAGAGGGAGTATTTATGCTCGATAGTGGGTTCATGCCTCCATTAAATCCGGGACGATGACGTAAAGTTCTAAGGTTGTGGATGTGCCTGTTGCCACTAGGGATAAAACATCGATGCTATGTCTAAGGATATTTGTGTTGATTACATTACGCACCATACTTAATGCAATTGTCTCGTTGCTTGCAACTTAATACCGGAAGGGGTTCGGATGGTAACCTCGAAAGTGGACTTTTTAGGCATAGATGCATGCTGGATGGCGGTCTATGTACTTTGTCGTAATGCCCTGATTAAATCTCATAGTACTCATCATGATATATGTATGTGCATTGTTATGCCTTCTTTATTTGTCAATTGCCCAACTGTAATTTGGTCACCCAACATGCTATTTATCTTATGGGAGAGACACCACTAGTGAACTGTGGACCCCGGTCCTATTCTTTACATCCGAAATACAATCTACCGCAATTGTTCTTTATCGTTCTTCGCAAACAATCATCTTCCACACAATACGGTTAATCCTTTGTTCACAAGCAAGCCGGTGAGATTGACAACCTCACTCGTTACGTTGGGGCAAAGTACTTTGGTTGTGTTGTGCGAGTTCCACGTTGGCGCCGGAATCCCCGGTGTTGCACCGCACTACACTTCGCCGCCATCAACCTTCAACGTGCTTCTTGGCTCCTCCTGGTTTGATAAACCTTGGTTTCTTTCCGAGGGAAAACTTGCTACTCGTCCGCATCACACCTTCCTCTTGGGGTTCCCAACGGACGTGTGTTAATTGCACGCATCAAGCACTTTTTCTGGCGCCGTTGCCGGGGAGATCAAGACACGCTGCAAGGGGAGTCTCCACTTCCAATCTCTTTACTTTGTTTTTGTCTTGCTTTATTTTATTTACTACTTTGTTTGCTGCACTAAAACAAAACACAAAAAATTAGTTGCTAGTTTTACTTTATTTATTATCTTGTTTGCGTTCTCTATATTAAAAATACAAAAAAAATAGTTACTTGCATTTACTTTATTTACCTATTGTTTATTTCATCATGTTTCCTCCTAAGTACACTCTGAAAGACATACCGGTAGGCCGAGGGTCTATAATTGGAAGAGATAATATAGAAGATTTTTTCACTCATGTTAGTACAACAGATTTTGAGGATAAACACTTGGTAGAACTTGCTCCTACTTATGAAATTGCTGCTGCCTCTTTAGTACACATGTTGGAAACTAAATTTGTTAATCTCAATCCTATAATTCAGCATATGTTTCTTACACTCTCTGATATGGAGGAAGGAGAAAAGAAAGATTTTGTCTTAGAAACCCTTCTTAAAGAATTTGGTGGTGTAGCAAGAGAGGCTAGAAAAGTCTTTATTAAATATAAAATGCTTGGCTCTTACACCAACTTTGCTAGTACCCTTAAAAACATGGACATTGATAGGATAAAGTACACTAATAATGTTAATGATGGAGGGGAAATTAAAGTACCGATACCTAGCAAGCTCCTAGGAATGCATGAAGCTCTAGAAAATAACTATGGTTGGCTTGTTCCTGAAAATTTGTTTGATGAGAATAGCAAGCCTAAGAGTAATGAAAAAGGAGCCTCTGAAACTTACATAGATAAGATAACATGCATTGTTGAGGAAACTCCCAACACCCCTGGTAATGATGTCAATGCTTCATCTCTTGATAATACTTGATTCACACTTTCTGCGCCTAGCTAAAGGCGTTAAAGAAAAGCGCTTATGGGAGACAACCCATCATTTTACTACAGCACTTTTGTTTTATATTTGAGTCTTGGAAGTTGTTACTACTGTAGCAAACTCTCCTTATCTTTATTTTATTGCATTGTTGTGCCAAGTAAAGTCTTTGATAGTAAAGTCAATACTAGATTTGGATTACTGCGCAGAAACAGATTTCTTGCTGTCACGAATCTGGGCAGAATTCTCTGTAGGTAACTCAGAAAAATATGCAAATTTACGTGCGTGATCCTCACATATGTACGCAACTTTCATTCAATTTGGGCATTTTCATCTGAGCAAGTCTGGTGCCTCTAAAAATTCGTCTTTACGGACCGTTCTGTTTTGACAGATTCTGCCTTTTATTTCGCATTGCCTGTTTTGCTATGTTTGATGGATTTCTTTGTTCCATTAACTTTCAGTAGCTTTGTGCAATGTCCAGAAGTGTTAAGAATGATTATGTCACCTCTGAATATATGAATTATGCACTGACCCTCTAATGAGTTTGTTTTGAGTTTGGTGTGGAGGAAGTTTTCAAGGATCAAGAGAGGAGGATGATACAATATGATCAAGAAGAGTGAAAAGTCTAAGCTTGGGGATGCCCCCGTGGTTCATCCCTTCATATTTCAAGAAGACTCAAGCATCTAAGCTTGGGGATGCCCAAGGAATCCCCTTCTTCATCGACAACTTATCAGGTCACCTCTAGTGAAACTATATTTTTATTCCGTCACATCTTATGTGCTTTACTTGGAGCGTCTATTTGCTTTAGTTTTTGTTTTTGTTTGAATAAAATCGGATCCTAGTATTCTTTATATTGGAGATATTACGCTCCGCTGTTTCATATGAACACATGTGTTCTTAGCTTTATTCTTAATGTTCATTGCGAAGGTTGAACTACCTCGTTCATTGATATATGGTTGGAAACGGAAAATGCCGCATGTGGTAAATGGTATAATGTCTTGAATAATGTGATACTTGGCAATTGTTGTGCTCATATAGATCATGTTTAAGCTCTTGCATCATGTACTTTGCACCTATTAATGAATAACTACATAGAGCTTGTTAAAATTTGGTTTGCATGATTGGTCTCTCTAAGTCTAGATATTTTCTGGTTGAGGTGTTTGAACAACAAGGAGACGATGTAAAGTCTTATAATAGCTACAATATGTTCATGTGTGAGCTTTGCTGCACCTTTTATACTTGAGTTTGCTTCAAACAACCTTGCTAGCCTAGCCTTGTATTGAGAGGAATTCTTCTCGTGCATCCAAATCCTTGAGCCAAAAACTATGCCAATTGTGTCCACCATACCTACCTACCACATGGTATTTCCCCGCCATTCCAAAGTACATTACTTGAGTGCTACCTTTAAACTTCTATTCTTTGCCTTTACAATATATAGCTCATGGGAAAGTAGCCTTAAAAACTATTGTGGTGAAGAATATGTACTTATGTGTCTTCTTTCTTAATAAGTTGCTTGTTGAGCGGTAACCATGTTTCTGGGGACGCCATCAACTTTTACACCTTTGTTGAATATCATGTGAGTTGCTATGCATGTTCGTCTTGTCTGAAGTAAGGGTGATTTTCATGATCAAATGGTTTGAGTATGCATATTGTTAGAGAAGAACATTGGGCCGCTAACTAAAGCCATGAATCATGGTGGAAGTTTCAGTTTGGACACAAATCCTCAATCTCTTATGAGGATTTTATCTGTTGTTAAATGCTTATGCATTAAAAGAGGAGTCCATTATCTATTGTCTATGTTGTCCCGGTATGGATGTCTAAGTTGAGAATAATCAAAAGCGAGAAATCCAATGCGAACTTTCTCCTTAGACCTCTGTACAGGCGGCATAGAGGTACCCCTTTGTGACACTTGGTTGAAACTTATGCTATGCAATGATAATCCATGTTAATCCAAGCTAATTAGGACAAGGTGCGAGCACTATTGGTATACTATGCACGAGGCTTGCAACTTATAGGATATCTTATACATAACACATATGATTTATTACTACCGTTGACAAAATTGTTTCTATGTTTTCAAAATGAAAAGCTCTAGCACAAAAATAGTAATCCATGCTTCCCTCGCGAAGGGCCATTCTTCTACTTTATTGTTGAGTCGGCTTTACCTATTCTTTCTATCTTAGAAGCAAACACTTGTGTAAACCGTGTGCATTGATTCTTACATGTTTACCTATTGCACTTGTTATATTACTTTGTGTTGACAATTATCCATGAGATAAACATGTTGAAGTTGAAAGCAACCGCTGAAACTTATATCTTCCTTTGTGTTGCTTCAATGCCTTTACTTTGAATTTATTGCTTTATGAGTAACTCTTATGCAAGTCTTATTGATGCTTGTCTTGAAAGTACTATTCATGAAAAGTCTTTGCTATATGATTCATTTGTTTACTCATTATCTTCATCATTGCTTCGAATCGCTGCATTCATCTCATGTGCTTTACAATACTATTGATCAAGATTATGATAGCATGTCACTTCAGAAATTATCCTTGTTATCGTTTACCTACTCGAGGGCGAGTAGGAACTAAGCTTGGGGATGCTTGATACGTCCCAAACGTATCTATAATTTCTTATGTTCCATGCTACTTTTATGATGATACTCACATGTTTTAGACACATTATATGTCATTATTATGCATTTTCCAGCACTAACCTATTGACGAGATGTCGAAGAGCCGCTTGTCGTTTTCTGCTGTTTTTGGTTTCAGAAATCCTAGTAAGGAAATATTCTCGGAATTGGACGAAATCAACGCCCAGGGTCCTATTTTCACACGAAGCTTCCAGAAGACCGAAGAGGATAAGAAGTGGGGCCACGAGGTGGCCACACACTAGGGTGGCGCGGCCTGGGCCTTGGCCGCGCCGGCCTGTTGTGTGGGGCCCTCGTGTGGCCCCCTGACCTGCCCTTCCGCCTACTTAAAGTCTTCGTCGCGAAACCCCCAAGCACCGAGAGCCACGATACGGAAAACTTTCCGGCAGACGCAGCCACCGCCAATCCCATCTCGGGGATTCGGGAGATCGCCTCTGGCACCCTGCCGGAGAGGGGAATCATCTCCCGGAGGACTCTTCATCGCCATGATCGCCTCCGGATTGATGTGTGAGTAGTTCAACCCTGGACCATGGGTCCATAGCAATAGCTAGATGGTCGTCTTCTCCTAATTGTGCTATCATGTTTGATCTTGTGAGCTGCCTATCATGATCAAGATCGTTTATTTGTAATCCTACATGTTGTGTTTGTTGGGATCCGATGGATATTGAATACTATGTCAAGTTGATTATCAATCTATCATATATGTTGTTTATGTTCTTGCATGCTCTCCGTTGCTAGTAGAGGCTCTGGCCAAGTTGATACTTGTAACTCCAAGAGGGAGTATATTTATGCTCGATAGTGGGTTCATGCCTCCATTAAATCTGGGACAGTGACAGAAAGTTCTAAGGTTGTGGATGTGATGTTGCCACTAGGGATAAAACATCGATGCTATGTCTAAGGATATTTGTGTTGATTACATTACGCACCATACTTAATGCAATTGTCTGTTGCTTGCAACTTAATACCGGAAGGGGTTCGGATGATAACCTGAAAGTGGACTTTTTAGGCATAGATGCATGCTCGGATGGCGGTCTATGTACTTTGTCGTAATGCCCCGATTAAATCTCATAGTACTCATCATGATATATGTATGTGCATTGTTATGCCTTCTTTATTTGTCAATTGCCCAACTGTAATTTGTTCACCCAACATGCTATTTATCTTATGGGAGAGACACCACAAGTGAACTGTGGACCCCGGTCCTATTCTTTACATCTGAAATACAATCTACTGCAATTGTTCTTTACTGTTCTTCGCAAACAATCATCTTCCACACAATACGGTTAATCCTTTGTTCACAGCAAGCTGGTGAGATTGACAACCTCACAGTTACGTTGGGGCAAAGTACTTTGGTTGTGTTGTGCAGGTTTGATGACCCATAAGTATAGGGGGTGTATCGTAGTATCTTCGATAAGTAAGAATGTCGATCCCAACGAGGAGCAGAAGGTGTTGACAAGCAGTTTCGATGAAGGATTCACTGTAAATGCTCACAAACAAGTATTCAGGGGGTTTTGATGTAGCAGTTGAATAAAGTACGAGTAAGTAAAGTGCGAGAGTAACAGTTGCAGCGAGTGGCCCAATCCTTTTTAGCACAAAGGACAAGCCGGTTTGTTTACTTATAATGACCAAACGTTCTCGAGGACACACGGGATTTTAGTCTAGTGCTTTCGCTACATACGGCTAAATAATCTTCATTGTTATGATAAGTGTTGTGTGGGTGAACCTATGCTAATGTACCGCCCTTCCTAGGACTAATACATACTTGTGATTATACCCCTTGCAAGCATCCGCAACTACAAGAAAGTAATTAAGAATGAATCTAACCACAGCCTTAAACTCGAGATCCTGCGATCCCTCCCCGCATCGATATACCAACGGGGGTTTAGGTTTCTGTCACTCCGGCAACCCCGCAATTAGCAAACGAATACAAGATGCATTCCCTCGGCCCATAAATGGTGAAGTGTCATGTAGTCGACGTTCACATGACACCACTAGAAGAATAACACCACAACTTAAATATCACACCATTGAATATTACTCATCCATAGTTCACTACTAACATTTAGACTTCACCCATGTCCTCAAGAACTAAACGAACTACTCACGAGACATCATATGGAACATGATCAGAGGTGATATGATGATGAATAACAATCTGAACATAAACTTGGTTCAATGGTTTCACTCAATAGCATCAACAACAAGTATAGATCGATACCGGGAGAGTTTCCCTATCAAACAATCAAGATCAAACCCAAATTGCTACGGCGGTGACGGTGTCCAGCGGTGGTGACGGCGGTGTGATGATGATGGAGATGATGATGATGGTGATGATGATGATGTCCAGCTCGATGACGGTGACGATGGCGTCGATTTCCCCTCCCGGAGGGAATTTCCCCGGCGGATTCCTCGCCCGCCGGAGAGCTCTTTTCTCTCCGGTGTTCTCCGCCCCGCGAGGCGGTCGTAACTCTTCGCGAGGTACCCTCTCGTGGCTTAGGTCTTCGGGACGAAGGAGTACGCGAAGAAAAGGAGGCGAAAGGGGTCGTGTGGGCCCCAAACCACATGGCGGCGCGGCCAGGGCATGGGCCGCGCCGCCCTAGGGTGTGGGCCCACCCTGGGTCCTCCTGGCCCCTCCTTCTGGCTTCCTTCGTCATCTTGAAAAATAGGATTTTTGGTATAATTTCCTTCCATAGTTGATCTTCCGAAATATTGCGTTCTGACGGTGCTTTTTCCAGCAGAATCCTCGGCTCCGTGCTTGATCCTCCAATAATGATGAAACATGCAAAATAGATGAAATAACATAAGTATTGTGTCCCAATATGAAATATATCAATGAATAATAGCAAATTATGATATAAAATAGTGATGCAAATTGGACGTATCAACTCCCCCCAAGCTTAGACTTCGCTTGTCCCCAAGCGAAACTGAGCTCGATAGACAGGACCACATGTTTTATGGAGTGAAGAGTCGATAAATAAAATACGGACAAGAAGCATCATATTCATTCACACAGGACATTATAGTAAACAACCTCTTATAACTCATCTTGAAACAAGTATAAGGTAATCACAAGTAAAGGTGCATAAGAAATCATAATTGGTGATGGCAAACTTCGTTCTTGGTCAAAGAACAATTAACTGATTATATTTATCTCATTGAGCAGCGCTCTCATGCTAAAGTTTATAAGGCACAACTTGCATACTCAATCATAATGGTCTTCTCATGATCATTGATAACTTGCAAAGCTATATTCATTCGAGATAAAACTTGTACTAAACAAGGAAGAATAAAAGACATGATGTAGCAAATCACAATATAATGGTTTGATCACAACTACTCAAATGCTTGCTTGAGATGGAGGGAAATAGGTTTACTGACTCAACATAAAGTAAAAGACAAGCCCTTCGCAGAGGGAAGCAGGGATTAAATCATGTGCTAGAGCTTTTTCAGTTTTGAAATCATACAGAGATAATAAAAGTAACATTTTGAGAGGTGTTTTGTTGTTGTCAACGACTGGTAGCGGGTACTCTAGCCCCCTTGCCAAACAACCTCCTAAGAGCGGCTCCCATATTATTTTCATTTTGTGTGGCACTCCTTCCAACCTTTTCTTTCACGAACCATGGCTAACCGAATCCTCGGGTGCCTGCCAACAATCTCATACCATGAAGGAGTGCCTTTTTATTTTAGCTTTATTATGATGATGACACTCCCCCCAACCTTTGCTTACACAAGCCATGGCTAACCGAATCCTTCGGGTGCCGTCCATCAATCACATACCATGGAGGAGTGTCTACTTAGTTTAATTAATTTGGGACTGGGAATCCCATTGCCAGCTCTTTTTGCAAAGTTATTGGATAAGCGGATGAAGCCACTAGTCCATTGGTGGAAGTTGCCCAACAAGATTGAAAGATAAAACACCACATACTTCCTCATGAGCTATGAAACATTAACACAAATAAGAGATACTAAGTTTTGAATTGTTTAAAGGTAGCACAAGAAGTATTTACTTGGAATGGCAGAAAATACCATGTAGTAGGTAGGTATGGTGGACACAAATGACATAGGTTTGGGTTAAGGTTTGGATGCACGAGAAGTATTCCTTCTCAGTACAGGTCTTTGGCTAGCAAGGTTAATTAGCAAGCATGAGAGTCGAGGGAAACAAACAAATATACATGTGATGGAAACAATCATGCATCTTCCTTGTAAGTACAAACAATCTTAACTTCAGAATAATAAGCTATGAGCTAACAAGAAAGAAAGACAATGAAACAACTACATGTATTTCTCTTTTCTATTTAAACCTCAAATTGTTTTTGCTATTGACCAATGCTAAGTTTGCCAAAACCAAATAGATTTATTCAATGCTCCCAAAGTGATACCAATACTAACAACAAGGTAAATCATATGATAGAGATTGCAAACTAAAGTAAGATGTGCAATATGTAAATGATAAGACTTCTCATTAATATTCCATAACGATAACTCACACCAAGGGATACATAGATAACCAACTAAAGGAGAGATACTTCCACACTGCAACCCATCTTATATGATAACTTCCCTACTCATGATATGACACTACTTGACAATAAAAGTAAAAGGTAGTGATAATGTGGTACCGCGGCACTCCCCCAAGCTTGGAACAAACCAAGGGGATGCCAATACCGATGATGAATTACTCCTGCGGCGATGGTGGTGATGAACTCCCGTCATCAGACTTCCAAGGAAGAGGCTCTCCATCAAGAAACGACATCCTGGTCTCGGGAATCCTGAAACTAGCAGCACGGCTTATGTATTTAAACTCGTTTTCATACTCACGGTTCGATTCTGAACGTCATAGAGTTGTGCTTGGAGTTTGTTGGTGGTGTCGTGAAGTGAGAGGATGTCGCTCCAAAGCTTTGCAGTTTCCTTCTCATGTTCAGCAATGAGGTCAGACACAATCCTGTGGAAGATATCCACCTCACGCTCAGCCATCTTCTTGTACTTGAAAACCTCTTGTTCTAGCTTCTCCATCCTGTCTTCCAAGCTTCCTTCTCCTTTAGGACCCTGAACATCCTTGATCTGCAGTTCTCCCTCGACGAGCATCAACTCCTTTGGGTGCATCTTCAGCTCCTCCATGTACAAGTTGCCAACATCCTTGCGGGAGCTGTCCTTCGGAGTTTCCGACGAGGACATGATGGCTCTAGATCTGAAATAATTCCTGGCAGAAACAGCTCGAAACAAAACACGTCGAGAAAACGATATACGGACCTCCAGGGGTCCGGGGGATTATATAGCAAAAATTTTCACGACAAACGGAAAGTCCCAGATCGAACCAGAGTCGGAAAGGGGCGACGGGGCGGCCAAACCATAGGGCGGCGCGGGCCCTGGCTAGGCCGCGCCGGCCTATGGTGCCACGCCCTCGTGCGTCCTTTCCACTCCGTTTCGAACTCGTAATTTTTCATATTTTCCAAAAACAGCAAAAAATATTGTTCGGAAAGTAAATTGCGTACTTTTCATTACCAAGATCTGTTACCTATTCAAAGTCGAGTTCCGGCGGATCGTCAATTTGCCCTTTGATGAAAGCTTCCGGTGTTTCCACTTGAATAATATCAACATCAACATTATAGGAATCACCCGAGATATAATGCTTGAGTCTTTGTCCATTCACCACTTGCGTAGCATTGCCTTGGAGAGAGCTAATTTTGATTGCTCCTGAACGATACACCTCCTCGACAACATACGGTCCTTCCCATTTCGAAAGTAATTTCCCTGCAAAGAATCTGAGACGAGACCGATACAATAGGACTTTATCCCCAATATTAAATTCTCTTTTGATGATCCTCCTGTCATGCCATTTTTTAACTTTCTCTTTAAAGAGTTTAGCATTTTCATAAGCTTCATTTCTCCATTCATCTAGAGAACTCAATTGCAACAACCTCTTATCACCGGCAAGTTTAGGATCTTTATTTAATTCTCTAACAGACCCAATAAGCTTTGTGCTCTAGTTCTAAAGGTAAATGACAAGCTTTCCCATAAACCATTTTATAAGGTGACATTCCCATGGGATTTTTATAAGCAGTTCTATAAGCCCATAGTGCATCCTTCAATTTACTAGCCCAATTCTTTCTAGTTTTATTAACAGTCTTTCCCAAAATAGATTTAATCTCTCTATTTGATAATTCTACTTGACCACTAGTTTGAGGATGATAAGCGGAAGCAATTCTATGATTAATACCATACCTAGCAAGAGTTTTTCTAAAACCTCCATGAATAAAATGAGAATCTCCATCAGTCATAATATATCTAGGCACTCCAAATCTAGGAAAAATAATATCCAAAAGCATTCTTAAAGAGGTCTCACCATCAGCACTTTTTGTAGGTATAGCTTCCACCCATTTAGTAACATAATCAACAGCAACAAGTATGTGAGTGTTACCTTCTGAAGACGGAAAAGGTCCCATGAAGTCAAATCCCCAACAATCAAACGGTTCAATAACAAGAGTATAATTCATTGGCATTTCATTACGTCTGGAGATATTACCAACCCTTTGGCATTCATCACAAGATAAAATAAACTTTCTCGCATCCTTGAAGAGAGTTGGCCAATAAAAACCTGATTGTAGAACCTTTTGCGCAGTTCTTTCTCCGGCGTGATGTCCTCCATAAGCACTACCATGACATTTACTCAATATCTCTTGTTGTTCATATTCGGGAACACATCTTCGCATAATACCATCCACTCCTTCTTTATATAAGTGTGGGTCATCCCGTAAATAATGCCTCAAGTCATAAAAGAATTTCCTCCTTTGCTTGAGCTGAAAAGGTTGGAGGCAAGTACTTGGAAACAATAAAGTTAGCATAATCAGCATACCAAGGACTCGTCTCGCGAGCTTACCTTTATTACAGACCAATTGTTCATTTGGAAAACTATCATTAACAGGAACAGGATCATAAGCAATATTTTCCAATCTAGACAAATTATCGACAACGAGGATTATCAGCACCTTTCCTATCTACAATATGTAAATCAAATTCTTGCAATAGAAGTACCCATCTAATAAGCCTCGGCTTCGCATCTTTCTTTGTCATAAGGTATCTAATTGCAGCATGATCAGTATGAATAGTAACTTTTGAATCAACAATATAAGATCTGAATTTATCACAAGCAAAGACTACAGCTAATAATTCTTTTTCAGTTGTAGCATAATTTCTTTGAGCAAGCATCAAGAGTTTTACTAGCATAATGAATAACATTCAGTTTTTTATCTACTCGCTGTCCAAGAACAGCGCCTACAACAAAATCACTAGCATCACACATAATTTCAAATGGTAAATTCCAATCAGGAGGTTCAACTATAGGAGCAGTTGTTAAGGCTTTCTTAAGAGTTTCAAAAGCTTCCTTACAATCATCATCAAAAACAAATGGTACATCTTTTTGAAGAAGATTAGTAAGAGGCTTTAAAATCTTGGAGAAGTCTTTAATAAATCTCCTATAAAACCCAGCATGACCAAGAACACTACGAATACCTTTAACGTCCCTCGGATAGGGCATCTTCTCAATTGCTTCGACTTTAGCTCTATCAACTTCAATACCTTTCTCAGAAATTTTATGTCCCAATACAATTCCTTCATTAACCATAAAGTGGCATTTCTCCCAATTAAGAACAAGGTTAGTTTCTTCACATCTCTGCAAAACTTTATCAAGGTTTCGCAAGCAACTATCAAAAGAATTCCCATAGACGGAAAAATCATCCATGAATACCTCTACAATACTTTCACAAAAACCATGAAAAATAGCAGACATGCATCTTTGAAAAGTAGCAGGAGCATTACATAAACCAAAAGGCATGCGTCTATAAGCATAAGTTCCATAGGGACAAGTAAAGGTGGTTTTCTCTTGATCTTTAGCTTTAACGACAATTTGTGAAAACCCGAATAACCATCAAGAAAGCAAAAATGAGTATTTTTAGACAATCTTTCTAGCATTTGATCAATAAATGGTAAAGGGTAATGATCTTTCTTAGTAACTTTATTAACTTTTCGAAAATCAATGCACATTCTATACCCTACAACTACTCTTTGAGGAATAAGCTCATCATTATCATTAGGCACAACAGTCATACCTCCTTTCTTGGGAACACAGTGCACAGGACTAACCCATCTACTATCAGCAATAGGATATATAATACCAGCTTCAAGAAGTCTTAATACCTCATTCCTTACCACTTCCTTCATCTTCGGAATTAGACGACGCTGATGTTCAACAACAGGCTTTGCATCATCTTCCATATTAATAGCATGTTGGCAAATAGAAGGAGAAATCCCTTTCAAATCATCAAGAGTGTAGCCAATAGCGCCTCGGTGCTTCTTCAATATTTCCAATAACCTTTCTTCTTCAATCTCTGAAAGCTTAGAACTAATAATAACAGGATATATTTTCTTATCATCAACATGAGCATATTTAAGATTATCAGGCAATGGTTTTAAATCAAAAACAGGATCTTCCTTTGGTGGCGGTGTTGTACCCAAATCTTCCACCGGTAAATCATGCTTGAGAATAGGTTGGCGAAGAAAAATTTCCTCAAGCTCATCTCTTTCTTTCCTAAAAACTTCACTCTCGCTACCCTCCAAATGTTGCTGCAAAGGATTGTTAGGAACAAGAACAATAGATGCACACTGCTCCATTTTAAAATCATTACTAGGTAAATCAGCTTTATAAGGAGTTTTAGTAAATTTAGAGAAGTTAAACTCATAAGATTCACCAGCAAATTTAGTCAAAATTTTCTCTTTCTTGCAATCTATAATAGCTCCACAAGTATTTAGAAAAGGTCTACCAAAGATAATAGGACAATAATCACTAGCAGACAGTAACCAAGTACCAAAAAGTCAGCAGGATATTTAATCTTACCGCATAAAACTTCCACATCTCGAACAATACCAATTGGAGAAATAGTTTCTCTATTAGCCAGCTTGAATAACCACACCAATATCTTCAAGTTCACAAGAATCAATTTCGTGCATAATCTCCGTGTAAAGCTCATATGGAATAGCACTAACACTTGCACCAATATCACATAATCCATAATAGCAATGATCACCAATTCTAACAGATAGCATAGGTACACTAGCTTGTTTGGGTTTATTAGGATGTGAAACAATATTAGAAGCGTCTTCACAGAAAATAATATGACCATCCTCCACATTTTCAGTCACAAGATCTTTAACTATTGCAACAGCAGGTTCAACTTTTATTTGTTCTTCAGGTTCTACGGGTTTCCTTTCACTTTTATGAACCGCACTACTTATAACGAGTACTCCTTCATTTTAGCAGGGAAAGGAGTTTTTTCAATATAAGCTTCGGGAATAACATGATCAGCAGTTTCAACTACAACGCATTTATTAATAGATGAATCAATTTTATCTTTATACGGTTCATGATACTTATCAAAATTCTTCTTTGGCAATTCATAATGAGAGGCAAAAGCTTTATAAAGATTTACAGCAACTTGAGAATCAAGACCATATGTAGCACTCATATTACAAAATTTATCAGTATCCATAAAAGCTTCAATGCATTTATAATCATAAATTATACCTCGATTCTCTATCCTTGTCGTTCTCCCAACCTACGATATTTTCTTGGATCCGATCAAGAAGGTCCCTTTTAAACTCTTCTTTGTTGCGTGTAAATGATCCAGAACAAGAAGTATCCAGCAAGGTCTTGTCTTGAAAAGAAAGTCTTGCATAGAAATTATCAATAATAACATTACCAAGAAGCTCATGAATGGGGCATTTGAGCATTAAAGACTTCAATCTCCCCCAAGCTTGGGCAATACTCTCTCCATCATGAGGCCAAAAATTATATATGCGATTCCGATCCTTGTGAATTTCACTTGGAGGATAGAACTTAGAATAAAACCGGGGCACAATATCATTCCATTCAAGAGAATCCCCATTATCCAAGTAATTTATACCAATGCGCCGCTTTACCGGACAGACGATAAAGAGAATAGTTTCTTCCTCACTTCATCCATATCAATACCTGCACATTTGAATAACCCGCATAATTCATGCAAAAACAGTAAATGATCACCGGGATGGACAGTTCCATCCCCTTCATAGCGGTTATCCATAACACGTTCAATAATTTTCATAGGTATTTTATATGGTATCACTTCCTCACCTGGCGCCTCATCTACTACCGTTGCAGTAGTAGTAGATTTCCCAAATAAAAATTGAAGAGAAGATCTCTCCATAATGACTTATAGCAGCAGGCAGAAATAAAATCAGCACAACAATAAAGGTTTTCCTTACCAATTCCACTTACCAATAGCGCTTCACTCCCCGCAACGGCGCCGTAAAATAGTCTTGATGACCCACAAGTATAGGGGGTGTATCGTAGTATCTTCGATAAGTAAGAATGTCGATCCCAACGAGGAGCAGAAGGTGTTGACAAGCAGTTTCGATGAAGGATTCACTGTAAATGCTCACAGACAAGTATTCAGGGGGTTTTGATGTAGCAGTTGAATAAAGTACGAGTAAGTAAAGTGCGAGAGTAACAATTGCAGCGAGTGGCCCAATCCTTTTTAGCACAAAGGACAAGCCGGTTTGTTTACTTATAATGACCAAACGTTCTCGAGGACACACGGGATTTTAGTCTAGTGCTTTCGCTACATACGGCTAAATAATCTTCATTGTTATGATAAGTGTTGTGTGGGTGAACCTATGCTAATGTACCGCCCTTCCTAGGACTAATACATACTTGTGATTATACCCCTTGCAAGCATCCGCAACTACAAGAAAGTAATTAAGAATGAATCTAACCACAGCCTTAAACTGCGAGATCCCTGCGATCCCTCCCGCATCGATATACCAACGGGGGTTTAGGTTTCGTCACTCCGGCAACCCCGCAATTAGCAAACGAATACAAGATGCATTCCCCTAGGCCCATAAATGGTGAAGTGTCATGTAGTCGACGTTCACATGACACCACTAGAAGAATAACACCACAACTTAAATATCACACCATTGAATATTACTCATCCATAGTTCACTACTAACATTTAGACTTCACCCATGTCCTCAAGAACTAAACGAACTACTCACGAGACATCATATGGAACATGATCAGAGGTGATATGATGATGAATAACAATCTGAACATAAACTTGGTTCAATGGTTTCACTCAATAGCATCAACAACAAGTATAGATCGATACCGGGAGAGTTTCCCCTATCAAACAATCAAGATCAAACCCAAATTGCTACGGCGGTGACGGTGTCCAGCGGTGGTGACGGCGGTGATGATGATGGAGATGATGATGATGGTGATGATGATGATGTCCAGCTCGATGACGGTGACGATGGCGTCGATTTCCCCTCCCGAGGGAATTTCCCCGGCGGATTCCCGCCCGCCGGAGAGCTCTTTTCTCTCTGGTGTTCTCCGCCCCGCAGAGGCGGCTGTAACTCTTCGCGAGGTACCCTCTGTGGCTTAGGTCTTCGGGACGAAGGGTTTCGCGAAGAAAAGGAGGCGAAAGGGGTCGTGGGCCCCCCAAACCACATGGCGGCGCGGCCAGGGCATGGGCCGCGCCGCCCTAGGGTGTGGGCCCACCCTGGGTCCTCCTGGCCCCTCCTTCTGGCTTCCTTCGTCATCTTGAAAAATAGGATTTTTGGTATAATTTCCTTCCACAGTTGATCTTCCGAAATATTGCGTTCGACGGTGCTTTTTCCAGCAGTAATCTCGGCTCCGGTGCTTGGTCCTCCAATAATGATGAAACATGCAAAATAGATGAAATAACATAAGTATTGTGTCCCAATATGAAATATATCAATGAATAACAGCAAATTATGATATAAAATAGTGATGCAAATTGGACGTATCAAGGTTCCACGTTGGCGCCGGAATCCCTGGTGTTGCGCCGCACTACACTTCGCCGCCATCAACCTTCAACGTGCTTCTTGGCTCCTCCTGGTTCGATAAACCTTGGTTTCTTTCTGAGGGAAAACTTGCTACTGTCTGCATCACACCTTCCTCTTGGGGTTCCCAACGGACGTGTGTTAATTGCACGCATCAATACGCAGCTCACAAGATCTAACATGATAGCACAATGAGGAGAAGACAACCATCTAGCTACTGCTATGGACCCATAGTCCAGGGGTGAACTACTCACACATCAATACGGAGGCGATCATGGTGATGAAGAGTCCTCCGGGAGATGATTCCCCTCTCCGGCAGGGTGCCGGAGGCGATCTTCTGAATCCCCCGAGATGGGATTGGCGGCGGCGGCGTCTCTGGAAGGTTTTCCGTATCGTGGCTCTCGGTACTGGGGTTTCGCGACGAAGGCTTTAAGTAGGCGGAAGGGTAGGTTTAGGGGCGACATGAGGGCCCCACTTCGTAATCCTTTCGGTCTTCTGGAAGCTTCGTGGAAAAATAAGACCCTGGGCGTTGATTTCGTCCAATTCCGAGAATATTTCCTTTGTAGGATTTCTGAAACCAAAAACAGCTAGTAAAACAAAGAATCGGCTCTTTGGCATCTCGTCAATAGGTTAGTGCCGGAAAATGCATAATAATGACATATAATGTTTATAAAACATGTGAGTATCATCATAAAAGTAGCATGGAACATAAGAAATTATAGATACGTTTGAGACGTATCAGGACTTCCTGCCTTCAACAACAAGCCTCCAGAAGAACTGGCTAGCTGGAGCTTCATCCCCTCGCTCGCCCAGACTCCGATACTGGAGAAGGCAGCTCGGAGGATTTCCTAGTTGGTTCACGATGGACTAACCGGAGCCCAGCTGACACTTAGCTGGTTTTCCCGGAGAATCCAGCCTCTGCGCTATAACGCACGCCTGATGTGCGCGTATACTGGGGCGGACGATCTTCTCCGGGTAACGCGCCACGATCTTCCGGCTGACTCTCTCAAAAGGAGATTCAAGACGTTGGTGAAGATAGGCCCGGGACAACCAATCTCGGAACTAATCAAGGACATCAACATGCACGGCCAGTGTCCTCCGGTAAGCACATGGCCCTTCGCTGTTTTTCAACTTCTCATATCTTCAGCGTGTTTTAACATGTTTTTCTAACCTTCCTCGCAGCTCGATACTTTGGCGGAGGAGAATCTGCACAACATACTCCGAATCCCTGTCAGCGGCGACTCGGCGGAGGAGGATCCGGAGGACCCTGAGGAGGAAGAGGAGCGAGCACCCCGAAAGGCTGCCCCTCGACCTTCGAAGCGTTCCCGCGCCAAAGCTTCCGGCTCAGAAGCCGGAGCTAGCAGCGAGGCCTCCGCCAAGAAACCCAAGGTGACCAAGCCGCCTCCGCTCAATTCCAAGAAGGCGGAGCGCGAGCGCCTCAAACTGTTGTCGACAGCAGGAAAGCGCTCGCGTCCCAACATTCCGGGCGCGACGTAAGTTTCCGAGTACCGTGCGTCTTTTATCTTGGTAAGCTTTGTTACTTATATTTTTCCTTTGCTTGCTTGCAGGAATCCGAGTTCTACCACCGTGCGGACCAACGTTCAGGAGCCCATTATGAAGTATATGCATAAGAAATCCCCTGCCGTTGGTCCCGCGACACCAGCTCCGCCAAGCGCTCCCCAAGCTACCCCACAGCCATCTCCTCCTCCCGCGGATCAATCTCCTGCTCCTGCTGCATCCACTCCTCCGGAGATAATTCCGGTTAGCAGCGACAAAGCGGGCGGAGAAAGTTCCGGCGGCAAGGGCCCTGCTGACATAGGCATCCCCAATGGGCCTGCCGAAGATGGTACCCAGGGTTTACTAAAGGCCCACGACCCGAAGAATAAGAAGATTCGGAAGCCCAAGATGCTATTAAGGAAAACTAGAGTTGTATTAGGGAACGATACTTGTAATCTTGCAGGACGGGTTAGAAACCCTCCTGGACTCTGTAAACTTGTGTATTACGAAACCTTCGGCTCCACCTCCTATATAAGGGGGAGTCGAGGGATAAAGAAAGGATCGAATTTACTGTCAACACAACCCTAGTTTCATATTCATCGAGTACTTTTCGGCTGAAACCTTCGAGATCTACTTGCCCTCTACATCCAACTAAACCCTAGTCTACAATCCGTAGGCATTGACAAGTTAATACCTTGTCAATTGGCGCCGTCTGTGGGATCTAGAGGCGACAAGGAGCTGAACTCGATGGCACGTTCAAGATCGTCGACTTCGTCGATAGCAAGCAACATCATGGACAGAGGTAAACAGATCGAAACTGGTCTCGTTGATTTTGTTCCTCACCCGCCCTCCCGTTTGGATGCATATGCGTATCTGGAGGAGCCCATGGAGATGACGTTTGGAGAGTTCCACTTCTGCGTCGAGAAGGAAGGATCATATCGTCTCGAAATTCCGATCTCATCGGGATTATCGGCGGTCGATTCCGATATTTCGGACTCAGCATCGTCAACAGAGTCAAGCGATGGAGAAATTTCATCGCCACGCTTCATCAGCACTCGGGCAAGTGAAAAACTCGCCAAGATCTTCAGCAACATATCCTTCGGGTCATCTGCGGACTCCGATATAAACAATGACTCGAGCGATATCGACAGTTACAACTTCATCGACAGATCCACATCCGTGGGCAAGGTCTTCACTAATCTATATGATGGTGTCACCAAACCCAACAAAGTTCAGAATCCAAAATATCATCAGATCTACGCAATTGGAGAACCAAGCCGGTCAGAACCAGCGACGTCAGAGGCTTTCGACGATGCGGGAAATCCGTATGTCGATCCCGCAGATCTCACGCGAGGTTTGGGAACAAAATATATCGGACCAGGAACACGAGAGATGGTACGATTTCCGCAAGAAGTGTGGGATCGAGTCGCCAGAGCTATCGATGGTACAGAACCAATGACCATTACGGCGACACCTGAGGAGTTACAAGAATATCAATATAAGCTCGCACGTACCAGAAGAGAGCTCGAGAAGCAGAAAATCGCGTTGGACAGGAGGCAGGAAGCAGCTTCCGCGTCAAGCAGGCGAAGAGCTGAACTAAGCCAACACTCAAGAACTTTGGGAGATAGCCACAGAGAAGCTCGAAGGAGAGCAAGATCTCGGCTGCAAAATATACCTGAAGCAGAAAGAGAGACTTTGATCCAAAACCTCGATATGTCTTTCATGTCAATCGACACGAGGGGGAATATTATTCCAAAAACACCGGAAGCAGGATACATGGCAACGCAAGCTTTCATCCTAGCGTCAAGGCCACCTCCCGGTGATCCAAGAGAAGCGTTGTATAACATGGCCATGGCAGGATGTGGAGCCATGGGAGCAGCGTTCGCAGCTACACCTCCCGAAGGAACTGCAAGGCAAAATAGCCCGAGACCTACTGCAGCAGTACAAGATCAACCGAGAGCAAGTGGAATTAGAGACACAACGACTTGGGCCAGAGTGGATAGAGCGCGACAAGAAAGAAGGGACCGTCGGCACTCACCAGAAGTTGCTGATGAAGATATGTGCGGACTCCCGTGTTTTACGAGACGAGTTCGAAAAACTCGAGTCCCGCCAGAATTCAAGTTACCCGATAGTTTCAAGAAATTCGATGGTCTGCAAGATCCTGAGGATTGGTTAGTCGATTATCTAGAGATGGTGAAATTGATAGGTGGCACCAGGGCAACAGCAATGCAGAGTATTCAGATACACTTGAGCGGAGCCGCAAGATCCTGGATAAAAAAACTTCCTCCGGGATCCATCGACAGCTGGGACAGTTTTGAGGATGTGTTCGTTAAGAATTTCCGATCAACTTACAAAAAACCAGCATCACTTGAAGAGCTGAGGTCGTGTCGACAAAAAACATGATGAATCGATGAGAAAGTACATCCAAAGGTGGAATATCATCAAAAATTCGGCAGAGAACATATCTGACGAGAGAGCAATAGATGCGTTCGTGGCAGGAATTCGGCGAGGAGATTTCGTCGAGGATTTGGGCAGAACTAACCCAAGGACAGTGTCAGCATTGATGGAGATAGCAAAAAGATGGGCAGACGGAGAAGATGCTGTTCACAATAAGCGACACAGGTCACCAGAGGAGGACCGTAGCCGAAACTTTCAAAATAGAAGGCGATTTTCTCGACAGTTCTCGAATTACGATGCCCCTGGCCAAATATCGGCTGGTTTTCGGGGAAACAACGGAGGAAACAATAGAGACGAATATCAAAGAAGCAATGAGCAGCGAGGCGACAACAAAGATGATTCTCGAAATAACAGGCAAAATAGCGGGTCAAGGTTTCAAAGACCTTTCGTAACTCCCGAGGATATGATGAACGGGCCATGCCAGATGCATTTTTATCTCGACAACAATGGCAGAAGGCAGTCAGGACATCTGCAGAAGGACTGCCGTAATTTTCAAGCAATGCTGCGAGTAGCAGGGATAGCCAATGCTCAAGCAGCAAATAGAAACCTTCAAGGGCCTAGGAGTGAGATCCACCTACCACCTCCTCCCGCGATCACGGACGAAAATCGACATCAGCTCAGAATAGCGGCAGCACCACAACCACCTCCATATGTCGATCCTAACAATAATGGCGCAGTCTCGATGATTCAGAAAGCTAGGCCATCTAACAGGGCTCAAAAGGTAATCTCGCGGCAAGTGTTTATGGCAGAGAAGATGCCTCCACCAACGGTTGCGTACCTAAATTGGTCAGGGCAAGACATTGGCTTCACAATTGCGGGTCACCCGCAGCAAGTTCCTCGACCAGGGCAGTTAGCACTTATCCTACCGGCAGTAATCGCAGGATTCGATGTATCTCAAGTGTTTATAGATGGCGGCAGCAGCTTAAACCTTATGTACGCATATACGCTAAGGAAGATGAACATCTCCCTAGCAAATTTGAAACCAACCGACACACGTTTTCATGGCATCACACCAGAAAAGCCAAGCTACCCATTGGGGAGGATCAATCTCGACGTTCAGTTTGGGACCCGAGAAAACTACAGGATAGAAAGGTTGGAGTTCGAAGTTGTGGATTTCCCGTCGCAGTATCACGCTTTGTTGGGACGACCAACATATGCCAGGTTTATGGCGGTACCACATTACACATACCTGCTGTGGAGGTTGCCTGGGCCCAAGGGACCAATCACAGTCAAAGGAAGCTTCGCGTTAGCCGATAAATGTGACAAAGATTTTCATCGACTATCAGAAACTTTTGGGATGCAAGCAGAGTACGCAGCGTCAAGGCTCATGACTGATTATGATGTGCTGCCAGATGTATGGAGGCCCAACAAGGATTCAACCTTCAACACCGCAAAAGATTCTAAGGAAGTGCAGATCCACCCGACAGATCCAAAGAAAACGATGTCCATCGGGACAAACATGGACCTCACATAGGAAAGCGCGCTCGTCGAGTTCCTCCGTTAGCACTGGAAAATCTTCGCATGGTGTCCAGCTGACATGCCAGGAGTACCCAGGGAACTTGCCGAGCACCACCTAAACTTGGATCCAATAGCGAGACCAATTAAACAACCTTTGCGGCGTTTTCGAACCAAACCGCAAAGCCATGCTGTCAGAAATTGATCGACTCAGAGAAGCTGGTTTCATCAAAGAGATATCTACAGAGGCCACTTGGGTAGCTAACCCAGTGATGGTGCCAAAGAAAAACACGAAAGTCCTTCGCATGTGTGTCGACTTTACGTGCCTCAATAAACATTGTCCAAAGGATCACTTTCCCCTCCCAAGGATCGATCAAATTATCGACTCCACAGCAGGATGCGAACGTCTTTCCTTCTTGGATGCATATTCTGGTTACAACCAGATCAGATTAAAAGAAGATGACGAAGCCAAGATAGCGTTCATCACACCGTATGGCGTGTTTTGTTACAGAACAATGCCTTTCGGTCTGAAAAATGCGGGATTAACATATCAGCGGATGATGCAGAAGTGCTTAGCAACACAGATTGGGAAGAATGTACAAGTATACATTGACGATGTCGTCATAAAATCAAAAAAAGGGGCAACGTTAATCAAGGATTTGAAGGAAACCTTCGACAACCTCGACAAATTTTGTCTCAAACTAAATCCGACGAAGTGTTCTTTCGGCGTTCCTGCGGGAGAACTTCTTGGGTTCCTAGTCTCAGCAAGAGGGATTGAAGCAAATCCCGAAAAAATCCAAGCTATCGTAACAATGAGGAAACCAACAAAGTTGAAGGAAATACAGCAATTAACTGGGCGAGTCGCAGCTTTAAGCAGATTCGTCGCCAGGCTGGGAGAAAAGGCGCTACCATTTTACGCCTTAATCAAACAAGGAGAGAAGTTCCAGTGGAACGAAGAGGCCGATAGAGCCTTCGAGGATCTCAAACGGACAATTTCGATACCACCAATTTTGGTGGCGCCAAAAGAGAAGGAACCACTCCTGTTGTACATTGCGGCTACACCCCAAGTGGTCAGTACGGCGCTAGTTGTCGAAAGAGAAGAAGAAGGAAAACTCCATGGAGTGCAGAGACCGGTATACTTCATCAGTGAAGTTTTATCACCGTCAAAACAGCGGTACCCGCAGTACCAGAAGCTAGCATACGGAGTGTTTACAACCGCAAGAAAATTGCGGCACTATTTTTCGGCGCATCCGATAATAGTGGTTAACGAGGCGCCTCTATCCAATATACTAAACAATCCAGAAGCTACAGGTCGTGTCTCCCTCTGGGGAATAGAACTTTCCCCTCGGGACATCACATATGAAAAAATAAAAGCAATAAAGTCGCAAATTCTGCCAGATTTCATCGCAGAGTGGATGGAATTGCAAAATACAGGACCCCCGGATCTATCGAGAACCTGGACAATGAACTTCGATGGGTCCAAGAGGTTAGAGGGAGCTGGAGCAGGCGCGATACTCATATCACCGGAAGGCGACAAATTAAAATATGTCCTACGGATGACGTTCCCAAACGCGTCTAATAATGAGGCAGAATATGAAGCTCTTATACATGGGATGAAGATGGCGAAGGCTTGTGGTGCAACTCGACTAAAAATCTTTGGCGACTCACAATTGGTGGCCCAACAAGTCATGAATCAATGTGATGCAGTCAATGACAGCATGGTGGCGTACAAGGAAATGTATAATGAGCTGGAGAAACTGTTCGATGGCTGTGAGGTAAACCACATCAGCAGGTTAAGCAATGACGAAGCCGATGTTCTTGCAAACATCGGGTCGCAGTGTCTCGCGATTCCGCCAGGTGTCTTTTGGGAAGAGATAACAGAGAGATCCACAAAGCCGAAGAAATCAAAAAAGAAAGAGAAGGATGAAAAATCCTCGGGGGTTGTGCAAGAAACATTGGAAGAAGAAGAGGAACATGATCTAGTACTGATGGTACAAATCCCATTGATGCAGGCGTACATATCATACATCCTAAGGAAAACAATACCCGATGATCCAGTTGAAGCAAGGCGAGTTATTAGGCGTTCCAAAGCTTTCACTGTGATCAAAGGAGAGCTATACAAACGAAGTATCTCGGGTGTATTACAAAGATGCGTTACACCCGAAGAAGGAAGGGTAATTCTGAAGGAAGTACACGAAGGAGTATGCGGTCATCACGCAAGTAGCCGAGCTATCGCGGCCAAGGTTTTTCGAGCTGGATTCTACTGGTTGACAACAATTGAGGACGCAAAGGAGATAGTGCGAACTTGTGACGCGTGCCAAAGATTTGCCGCAAAACCTCACTCTCCGGTGGCGGAACTAATGCCAATACCCTTATCTTGGCCCTTTGCTCAGTGGGGTCTCGACATGGTGGGAAAGTTACACAAAGCCTCGCCAGGAGGATACGAGTATATGCTTGTCGCTGTCGACAAATTCACCAAGTGGATAGAAGCGAAGCCGATAAATTCACCAGATGCAGCGTCAGCCATAAAATTCGTGAAGAGCATTGTTTTTCGATTTGGAGTACCTCATAGGATCGTCACGGACAATGGCAGTAACTTCACATCCAAGGAATTCAAGGCGTATTGTGCAGAAGTAGGTATCAAATTGCACTTCGCGTCAGTTGCGCACCCTCAAACCAATGGCCAAGTCGAGAAAGCCAATGGTATCATCTGCAATGGCATCAAGAAGCGTTTGTTAGGGCCACTTGAAAAAGCTCGACATACTTGGCCAGAGGAACTGCCGAGTGTGCTATGGAGCATCCGAACAACGCCAAATACAACGACACAGGAGACTCCGTTTTTCCTGGTCCATGGAGCAGAGGCAGTGCTGCCGATAGAAATAGAGCACGACTCTCCGAGAGTCACGGAATACAATGAAGAAACTTCCAGGAGAGCATTGGAAGACGACGTCGACGCACTCGACGAAGCTCGAGATGAAGTATTATCAAGGGTCACTAGATATCAGCAAGACCTGAAAAACTACCACAGTCGACGTTTGCGACCAAGATCCTTTCAGGTTGGAGACTTAGTCCTGCGACTCAATCAAGATCGTACTGAAAAACTCGAGTCGCCGTGGCTTGGCCCTTACGTCCTCATAGAAGTAATCGAAGGAGGAGCATACATGATCAAAGATAAGAAGATAGGGATTCCCGAGAAAAACCCCTGGAACGTAGCACAGCTAAGGCGTTTCTACGCTTAGTGCCGAAATATAGCCCTCCTTTGTAAAGCTACAATGTACTGAAACGCCCGCGAGTTTTCAGACGCACTCTTTTCCTTTTTCGGGGCACCGAGTGGGGCCGGAGAAGGTTTTTAATGAGGCGGGCTCGCGGTGCTGCAATATAATAAAGATAGTGGAAATATATATCTTTTCCTTCGACATGCTCGGGGGCTTACACCTCGAAGGTACAATATATATACAATATAGACGAATCTAACTAACAAAGATATTTCGCCTTGGTACCAAATACCTCGCCAGATAAAAAGAAGATACAAAATAGCAATCAAAACAGAACAAAAACACTCGGGGGCTAGTACCCGCAAATATAGTATATTCAGTGAAAATTTGGTTGCCTTGGTCTAAAAACCTCGCATAAACAATAAAGAGATCCGACATCGAAACACTCGGGGGATTGATGAGGAAAAATAAATACATTTGTCGGCTTTACAATATAGAGTATGTCTACAACATACAAGATACAATTCTGGAAAAGATTCGACAAACTACAAGGAAAAATATCAATTCCTGCCTAATATACTATCTATGGATAGTCCTTTGTTATTTGCAGCAGTTGTCGTATGTTCAGCATAGCTACCTTTGATAAAAAAATTAGAGTCCATCCGAAGAAGTTCATCCATCATTTCTTCGGCTACAGGAGTCACAATATCATTGATTTTGTCGATGTTCCTTTTTCGTTTCGCCTGCTTGGCCAGGCACTTGGAGAAAATCGTCGTCAGGTCTAATTTTTGGTAGCAGATCTGTATCATAATCATGGCAAATCTTGCTCCCGCGGACAATTGAGCTCGTACAAAGTTATGGATACGAGGAGCATCCCGAAATTTTTCCATCAAACCAAGAAGAGTGTCGGGTGCCTCGTTCCGAGGAAACATTGTCTTGTAAACCAAGGACAAGGTCCTGGTGCAGAAATCAAGGAAGTCGCGAACCTGACAGGCGCGATCTTGAAACCTGACAATCTGTCGGGTATGTTCTGGAGTGGCCCAGAAAAGAGAACCATGGTCAAGCGAAAGATTAACAAGGAGATTTGTCCTCGTGTTTACCCTTTCATCTTCAGCAGCAGCGTCGAGAAAGGAACCTATTTGGCGACAGCACAAGAGTTTCAAAAAAGAAATAGCGGGGAAACAGAAGGAGTCCTTGATTCGCAAAAACATACCTGACATATCCGCACTAGCTTCATTCATCAAATCAAGCATAAATTTTTCTCGAGTGGTCGCTTTTTCAGCTTCAGAAACAGCGGTTTCCTTGGCAGCTATGGCATCTTGAGCCTGTTGAAGTGCAATTTTCTCCCTCTCGGATGATTTGCGAGACTGCTCCATTATCATAAGCGATTGTTTCTTCAGAGACTGGAGCTGTTGGCGAAGTTCTTTCAAGTCTTCTGCCGAATTTTTATTCAATGAATCTTCAAAATGTTCGACAGCAACAGGTGCCTTCTTCAAACGGGACGACGCAGGTAACACATCAGAAGGACGAGGAGTCGCAGAATAGTTGTCAAAAATCAACTGAAAGAAAAAGCTCGACGTCAATTATAAAGCAAAGATAGATCTTCATTGATTCTCAAAGTATATACACTGCTATTACAAAAGAAGGGTCCTTAATGAACTATTGAAGCAGCTATCGCTAAAACTAACTATGGCGACAGCATCAAAAGACAGAAAAACCTAAAAGAGAGGACAGGGTGGTCTACTTGACCTCCGGCTTAGATGTGCTTGGAGCAGGAGTTGGTTTAACACCAAGGAAGGAAAGGATTGGCTTTGAGGGAGGCTTGGCAGTTCTAATTAAAGATTGCCATTTCTTCGTTTCCATCTCCCCTATGTCGCCAACCTTGGTCCAATCGACGTTTTGCTGGCTATTAGCAACCAGCGCGATGGTGCCTTCAACACCAATCTTTAGGCCCTCTTGGCGAAGTTTGAGACCAAGATCTTCCGGCGCGTTGAAGGCTTTGGCAAGAGCAACGAAAGTGTTGGGCTCCTCTTTCTTCGGGAAGAAGTAGGGGAAAAGCTTCGACAGACCTGCCTCAGCATCAGCAAGGCCTTCATGTGCTTCATCCCCATGAATTTCAAGGAGAGTCAGCGCGTCAAGCAGCTCGTCGCCTTCAGGACCATCCACTTCATAGTCTTGGTGTGTTCTCCCTGAAGATAAAGAAAGGGCAGCTCGTAAATAACGTGCTCAGAAGATATGAAGTAACCCGAGAAACATAGCAGGGATCAAAATACTTACTAACAAAACGTCGACTCTGCGACTCCAGGCGAGTGAGGATTTCTGTCTCTCGAGCAGATTGTTGTGCTATATTCTCGCTCAAAGAGTTTTCCGCGTCATGAAGTCTTTTTCGAAGATCTTCGACAGCGGCAGCATCGGCTTCAGCTTTCTTATGGGCCTTTTCGCTCTGCTCCAACTTGGTAGCAAGAGAGTTAGCACGTTTATTGGCTTCCGCAAGTTCTCCTGACAAAATAAGCGACAGTCAAATATTATGACAAAAATAGTGGAGTACATGCAACAAAAAAGGTGGATGAAGATAGTACCTTCCAGCTTCTTGGTATGATCATGATACCCGGCAAATTGGGTACCGAGACGGATAAATTCCTTCATTAAAGGCTGAAGAGAGGACCAAAAGAAAAAGAAGTCAATATAGCTAGTCTAGATTCGACAACATATCGCAAGAAACAAAGGAGAGATGAAAGTACTGAAAGGCTCGGAACATGAACAACAAAAAGACTGAAACACTTATGTCATCTAATGAAGGTGTCGAAGAGTTACCAGGGAACAAGATGGGTTCCTTGGATGGCTCGACCCTTGCCCTCTTTGGTGAAGAGGCATGGGGGCTTGCAGGTGGAGTCAAATGTTCAACGTTTTGTTGAGGAGGCGAAGTTTCCTCCCCATCACGTTGAGTTTCGGACACAACTAAAGTACGCAACGTACTCATTCGAGCAGCCGCGTCAATAGGTTGTTCTTCTTCCTCATCACCACTAGAATAAAATGTCGACAGTATAAGAAGCAAAAAAAGATAAAAAACGTCAGAAAGCGAAAAAGTAAGGAATAAGGAGTAACTTACGAGCTGACGAGGGCATCGGTGTATGGATTGAAAGCTGCCTTCCCATCTGAAGGATCAGTTTCTTCGGCTCTGGAGGTGCCGGAATCTTTGACTTCACTCCTCTTCCTCTTGTTCTTTGGAGAAACAGGAGGAGGAGAGTGTGTCGAAGCAGTGGCTTCAGATTCAGCAGAAGCCGCGGATTTGTGAGAACCCGCGACTTCACTGGCAGGACGCGAGGTGCCTTGGTTGTCATCGTCGACAACAGTAAGGTCTTCAACTTCTCCACCTTCAGGAAGAGGAGGAAGAGAAGCAAGGACGGGGTGGTTCTGAAGATAAAGAAAGAGTGTCGACAAAAAAGGCGTTAGCAAGACAGTAGTCGACAAATAATAAAACTCGAGGAGACAGTATAGCAACTAAAAGGAAAAATTACCTCGGGAAGGGGATTGGTGCTACTATATGGCGCAATGCGGCAAGAGGATGGAACTGGATCTTTCTTGTTGAGCGATGAGATTTTGCGAATAAGCTTTCAAAATCCTTCAAAGGAAGATCTTTTGAGAGCCTGTCGACATCTTTTTCACCAGCGTACTTCCAGAAGGGATTTTTGCGAGCCTGGAGAGGCTGCACTCTAGTCCTAAGGAAATAGGCAGTAATCTCAATACCCGAAAGTTCCTTGCCGCGAGTGTTCTGTAGCTCATGGATGCGAGTCATCAGCGCTTCTGTCACCAACTTCTCAGCTTCGGTAGCTTCAACATCCCAAGAACGGCAGCGAAGGATTTTGGCTTCTCCGTCAAAAGGGGCAATGTTTTCCTCCACTGGATTGGAGCTTTCTTCATGGATGTACAACCATTTCTTCCGCCAACCTTGGACGGAGCGGGGAATTTGACGTCGAAATATTCGATGTCAGAACGAACACAGATAACAACGCCGCCAATATTGTAGGCGACGTTGTGGGAGCCATTACGGCGGAGGCAGAAGATGCGCTTCCACAGAGCCCAATTAGGTTGGACCCCGAGGAAGCACTCACACAATGTGATAAAAATCGATACATGGAGGATGGAATTGGGCGTCAGCTGATGAAGTTGAAGCCCATAGACAAAAAGGAGACCACGGAGAAACTCGTGGATTGGGGGAGAAAGACCTCGGATGAGATGGTCAACGAAACTGACCCGATAATCGATTGGAGGCCTTGGGTAGCTCTCCTCCTTGGGGAACTGGAGCGAGTTCTCCTTCTTGCTGAATCCCATCTTCTTCAGCATGTTGATGTCTTGGGCAGAGATCTTGGATCTCTCCCACTCGGCGCTTCCCAGATCCGTTGTCGCCATCTTCGACTCTGGCGTGCTGTGCCTAGTCAAACGGATGCGAGGTGGCATCAATGGGCTTGGCGGCGAAGGGTGTGAATGTGTTTGAGTGCTTGAAGCAGTGACAGCAATCGAGGATTTTTGCAGCGGAGAAGCAGAGATGCGGCGCGAGTAAAAAGACTAGAGGAGGAAGACGATGCCTTTATATAGAGGTGCGGTGAACCGACGCGCCGTTGGATTGAGAGATTGTGGGGTAGATGGTGTACACGTGGACAAGGGGTAAAAGGTAATTTCATATAGACGAGAAAGTGCAGCAGCTACAGTACGTGCGCCAGGAAAAGCGGAGGACGTGTGTCCCCCACTTGCGCGACGTGTCAAAATGGTACGAAATTTGGGTCCACAAGACAGAGGAAGAGAGGTTCTCGCATTTTCCCGATACAGTAATCGTGGCTATCATCAGCAATGATGTCACCTTGGCAAGAGAAAATCTCGGATACGATAGTTTGAAAGAATGGCGGCAGTAGATAATTGTTTCGAGAGCCTTTGAACAAATACAAGTTTTTGCCCAAATGCTCGGGGGCTACTTTGGAAAAAAGAAAAAATCAAGTATGACAAAATAGAAATGTCGAGAGCCTATGACCAAATGCAAGCATTTGTTCATAGCCTCGGGGGCTACTCCCATCGGGAGCGCTGGTCGCGCACCCGATAAATATCAAAAGTTCGAGAAAGAATGAAAATATATTGACATGAGGCAATAAAGTGTTGAGCCTACAACCAAGCACAAGTCTTGGCTGTAGCCTCGGGGGCTACTCCCATCGGAAACTCTGTTCGCGTGCCCGATGAAATTATAAAAAAAAAGAAGAAGAAGGAGAAAAAAGAAGAAGTGAGCATATTTCGAGTTATACAAATAACTCTACATATACTCCCATCGGGAAGACAAAATAAGTCATAACCTGACTCGATAAAATGTGCTATTCCAGCAGCCGTAAAAGCACTCGACAATATATTCTCAGAGCGCCAAAGTAGCGAATAATCTCTGAATGCCGCAAAATTTTGCGAAGGTAAGACCCCAGATCCGTTCTGTGCGGCATGGCGCCGTCTCTGACGTCGGTTTGCTACTTTTTTCCGTATCAACAGATACGAAGAAAAATCCTAACGGACGCGTTAGGTACCCGATAAAATATGACTGGAACTCGACAGAATGGTAAGACCTTAAGCGGCGTCTGTCAAAGTTTACACCAGTATCCCGAGATCATGTCCAGGGACGTGATCTTGAAGTAGGTTTTTGCGGATTGCCACAAGAGCAGTTAACTAGTACCTGATCCGTCAGATGAACTAGCCCCAATTACCATTATCCCTGTACAATATAGAATTGCGTATCTAAAGATATGTGATGAAATCAGCAGATATGTTGAATGAGTAAAGTTGGAGATTTTCCATGACTCTGCGATTCAAGTAAAATCTCGGGGGCTACTGACATAGGCATCCCCAATGGGCCTGCCGAAGATGGTACACGGGGTTTACTAAAGGCCCACGACCCGAAGAATAAGAAGATTCGGAAGCCCAAGATGCTATTAAGGAAAACTAGAGTTGTATTAGGGAACGATACTTGTAATCTTGCGGGACGGGTTAGAAACCCTCCCGGACTCTGTAAACTTGTGTATTACGAAACCTTCGGCTCCACCTCCTATATAAGGGGGAGTCGAGGGATAAAGAAAGGATCGAATTCTATCGTCAACACAACCCTAGTTTCATATTCGTCGAGTACTTTTCGGCTGAAACCTTCGAGATCTACTTGTCCTCTACATCCAACTAAACCCTAGTCTACAATCCGTAGGCATTGACAAGTTAATACCTTGTCACCTGCCCCTGAAGAAACTGAAGCACAAGGCCGTGAGGAAGCAGAAGTCAATTCCTCCGACAAAGCTGAAGCTGCAACTGGTGATATGGTCGTTTTCTGTTGGAGATATGCCCAAGAGGCAATAATAAAAGTGGTTATTATATATCTTTATGTTTATGATAAAAGTTTATATACCATGCTATAATTGTATTAACCGAAACATTGATACATGTGTGTTATGTAAACAACAATGAGTCCCTAGTAAGCCTCTTAACTAGCTTGTTGATTAATAGATGATTAGTTTCATAATCATGAACATTGGATGTTATTAATAACAAGGTTATATCATTATATGAATGATGTAATGGACACACCCAATTAAGCGTAGCATAAGATCACGTCATTAAGTTATTTGCTATAAGCTTTCGATACATAGTTACCTAGTCCTTTCGACCATGAGATCATGTAAATCACTTATACCGGAAAGGTACTTTGATTACATCAAACGCCACTACATAAATGGGTGGTTATAAAGGTGGGATTAAGTATCTCGAAATTATGAGTTGAGGCATATGGATCAACAGTGGGATTTGTCCATCCCGATGACGGATAGATATACCCTGGCCCTCTCGGTGGAATGTCATCTAATTAGCTTGCAAGCATATGCATAAGTTCATAAGAGACCACATACCACGGTACGAGTAAAGATTACTTGTCACGAGACGAGGTTGAACAAGGTATAGAGAGATACCGATGATCAAACCTCGGACAAGTAAAATATCGCGTGACAAAGGGAACTGGTATCGTATGTGAATGGTTCATTCGATCACTAAGTCATCGTTGAATATGTGGGAGCCATTATGGATCTCCAGATCCCGCTATTGGTTATTGGTCGGAGAGAGCTCTCAACCATGTCTACATAGTTCGCGAACCGTAGGGTGACACACTTAAGGTTTGATGTCGTATTAGTAGAACTTGAATATGGAATGGAGTTCGAAGTATTGTTCGAAGTCTCGGATGGGATCCCGAACATCACGAGGAGTTCCGGAGTGGTCCGGAGAGTAAGATTCATATATAGGAAGTCATTTTATAAGTTTGAAAATGATCCGGTGCATTTATGGAAGGTTCTAGAAAAGTCCGGAAGAAATCACTTTGGAAGGCGGAGTCCCGAAGGGACTCCACCACCCATGGCCGGCCAACCCTAGAGGGGTGGAGTCCTAGGTGGACTCCACCAAGTTGGCCGGCCACCCCCTCCCAAGGAAAGGTGGGAATCCCACCTCAAGTGGGAATCCCACCTTGGGTAGGTTTCATGTCATATGGAAGGTTTTGGTTTGGGGTCTTATTCGAAGACTTGTAGACCAACTCTTGGATGTTCCACCTATATAATGAGGGCCAAGGGGAGGGGGCCGGCCACGACAAAGCCATAGCTTGGCCGCACCCCATAGTGGCCGGCCACCCCCTCTCCCAAACCCTAGCCGCCCCACCTCCTCCACCTCTCCCGCAACGCTTAGCGAAGCTCCGCCGGAGATCTCCATCGCCACCGCCACCACGCCGTCGTGCTGCCGGATTCAAGGAGGAGCTACTACTTCCGTTGCCCGCTGGAACGGGGAGAAGGACGTCGTCTTCATCAACACCGAACGTGTGACCGAGTACGGAGGTGCTGCCCGATTGTGGCACCGTCAAGATCTTCTACGCGCTTTTGAAAGCGGCAAGTGATCGTCTACCGCAGCAACAAGAGCCTCATCTTGTAGGCTTTGGAAATCTTCAAGGGTGAGTCTCGTTCATCCCCTCGTTCCTCCCATCTTCTAGATTGCATCTTGGCTTGGATTGCGTTCTCACGGTAGGAAATTTTTTGTTTTCTATGCAACGAATCCCTACAGTGGTATCAGAGCCGTGTCTATGCATAGATGGTTGCACGAGTAGAACACAATGGTTTTGTGGGCGTTGATGCTTATGTTGTCTTTAGTTTGAGTACTTTGCATCTTTGTGGCATAGTGGGATGAAGCGGCTCGGGCTAACTTTACATGACCGCGTTCATGAGATTTGCTCCACGCTCGACATGCAACTTGTATTGCATAAGTGGTTTTGCGGGTGTCTCGTCTCTCCTACTATAGTGAAGATTCAATTTACTCTTCTATTGACAACACTAGTATCACCGCTGTGGTTCATGTTCGTAGGTAGATTAGATCTCACTCGAAAACCCTAAACCACGTAAAATATGCAAACCAAATTAGAGAACGTCTAACTTGTTTTTGCAGTGGTTTGGTGATGTGATATGGCCATAATGTGATGATGAATATGTATGAGACGATCATTATTGTATTGTGGCAACCGGCAGGAGCCTTATGGTTGTCTTTAAATTTCATGTTGAGTAGTATTTCAAAGAAGTTGTAATAGTTGCTACATGGGAGAACAATCATGAAGACGGCGCCATTGACCTTGACGCTATGCCGACGATGATGGAGATCATGCCCGTTGATGATGGAGATCATGTCCGTGCTTTGGAGATGAAGATCAAAGGCGCAAAGACAAAGGGGCCATATCATATCACATATGAACTGCATGTGATGTTAATCCTTTTATGCATCTTATTTTGCTTAGATCGCGACGGTAGCATTATAAGATGATCCCTCTCACTAAAATATCAAGATAATAAAGTGTTCATCCTTAGTAGCACCGTTGCCAAGACTTGTCGTTTCGAAGCATCTCGTGATGATCGGGTGTGATAGACTCAACAAGTGCATACAACGGGTGCAAGCCAGTTTTGCACATGCGGATACTAAGGTGGCCTTGATGAGCCTAGCATGTACAAACATGGTCTCGGAACACGTGATACCGAAAGGTAGAGCATATCATATGATTGATATGATGAACACTTTGAGTGTTCGCCATTGAAGTTACATCTTGTCTCGTGATGATCGGACTTGGTGTGGTGGATTTGGTTCGTGTGATCACTAAGACAATTCGAGGGATATTGTTTTGAGTGGGAGTTCACCTAGTTTTTAATTTTGTTGAATTAAAATTTGAACTCAATTTGTCATAAACTTAGTGTAAACTATTGCAAATATATGTTGTAGATATGGCGTCCCCTATCAATTTTAACCAGTTCCTAGAGAAAAGCTTAAGAGCAACAGTAGCAACTTCACCGACTGGTTCCGTCATGTGAGGATCTTCCTCAATGGTGGAAACCTGCAATATGTGCTTGATGCACCGCTAGGTGACCCTCCTGCAGAAACTGAAACCGATGAAGTAAAGAATGATTACGCGATTCGGAAAACTCGGTACTCTCAAGTTCAGTGTGCCATCCTATGCGTACTGGAAGCCGATCTTCAAAAACGTTTTGAGCACCATGATCCTCATGAGTTGGTCAATGAGCTGAAAGCTATCTTTGAAACTCATGCGGCCGTGGAATGCTATGAAGCATCGAAACACTTCTTCAGCTGCATGATGGAAGAAGGCAGCTCTGTTAGTGAGCACATGCTCGCCATGACCGGGCATGCGAAGAAACTCAGTGACTTGGGAATAGTGATTCCTAACCGACTGGGGATTAATCGTGTCCTTCAATCACTGCCACCTAGTTTCAAGAACTTTGTGATGAACTACAATATGCAGAACATGAACAAAGAGTTACCTGAACTCTTCGCCATGCTGAAATCTGCCGAGATTGAGATCAAGAAAGAGCACCAAGTGTTGATGGTCAACAAGACCACCAGTTTCAAGAAACAGGGCAAGTCTAAGAGAAAATTCAAGAAGGGTGGCAAGAAAGCTGCCACGCCTCCTGTGAAACCTAAGACCGGCCCTAAGCCCGATGCTGAGTGCTATTATCGCAAGGAGAAGGGACACCGGAAGCGTAATTGCTCCAAGTATTTGGCGGATCCGAAGAGCGGCCTTGTCAAGAAGAAGAAAGAAGGTATATCTGATATACATGTTATAGATGTTTATCTTACTAGTTCTCGTACTAGTACCTGGGTATTTGATACTGGTTCAGTTGCTCATATTTGTAACTCGAAACAGGAACTAAAGAATAAACGAAGACTATTGAAGGATGAAGTGACGATGCGCGTTGGAAATGGATCCAAAATCGATGTGATCGCTGTCGGCACACTTCCTCTACATCTACCTTCGGGATTAGTTTTAAACCTCAATAATTGTTATTTTGTACCCGCGTTGAGCATGAACACTATATCTGGATCTTGTTTAATGCAAGACGGTTATTCATTCAAGTCTGAGAATAATGGTTGTTCTATTTTTATGAATAATATCTTTTATGGTCAAGCACCCGAAAAGAATGGTTTATTTCCGTTAGATCTCGATAGTACCGATACACATATTCATAACATTGATGCTAAGCGAATTAAATTGAATGATAATTCTACTTATATGTGGCACTCGTCGTCTTGGTCATATTGGAGTGAAACGCATGAAGAAACTCCATACCGATGGATTACTTGAATCACTTGACTTTGAGTCACTTGATAGATGCGAAGCATGTCTAATGGGAAAAATGACTAAGACTCCATTCTCTCGGTATTATGGAGCGAGCTACGGACTTATTGGAAATCATACATACCGATGTGTGCGGACCAATGAGTGTAGCCTCGCGCGGTGGTTATCGTTATGTTCTAACCTTCACGGATGATTTGAGTAGATATGGGTATATCTATTTCATGAAACATAAATCCGAAACTTTCGAGAAGTTTAAGGAATTCCAAAGTGAAGTAGAAAATCAACGTAACAAGAAGATTAAATTTCTACGATCCGATCGTGGAGGTGAATATCCGAGTTATGAGTTTGGCATGCATTTAAAGAAATGCGAAATACTTTCACAATTGACACCGCCGGGAACACCACAACGAAACGGTGTGTCCGAACGTCGTAATCGAACTCTCTTAGATATGGTTCGTTCTATGATGTCTCTTACTGATTTGCCGTTATCATTTTGGAGTTATGCATTAGAGACAGCCGCATTCACTTTAAATAGAGCACCATCAAAATCCGTTGAAACGACACCGTATGAATTATGGTTTAATAAGAAACCTAAGTCTGTCGTTCCTTAAAGTTTGGGGTTGCGAAGCCTATGTAAAAAAGTTACAACCGGACAAGCTAGAACCCAAAGCGGAGAAATGCATCTTCATAGGATACCCTAAGGAAACTATAGGGTACACTTTCTATCACAGCATCCGAAGGCAAGATCTTTGTTGCTAAGAACGGAACCTTTCTTGAGAAAGAATTTCTCACTAAAGAAGTGACTGGAAGAAAAGTAGAACTCGATGAGATTGATGAATATTCACTCATTGATCAGAGTAGCGCAGATCGAAAGATGTTCCCGTGCCGCCTACACCGGCAACAGAGGAAGCTAATGATAATGATCATGAAACTTCAAACGAGATAGCTACTGAACCTCGCAGATCGACAAGGGAACGTGCCACTCCTGATTGGTATGATCCTTGTCTAAATGTCATGATTGTTGACAACAATGATGAAGACCCTGCGACGTATGAAGAAGCGATGATTAGCCTAGATTCCAACAAATGGCAAGAAGCCATGAAATCCGAAATGGGATCCATGTATGATAACAAAGTGTGGACTTTGGTAGACTTACCTGATAGCCGCAAGGCTGTCGAGAATAAATGGATCTTCAAGAGAAAAACAGATGCCGATGGTAATATTACTCGTCTATAAAGCTCGACTTGTCGCAAAGGGTTTCCGACAAATTCAAGGTGTTGACTACGATGAGACTTTCTCACCTGTAGCGAAGCTAAAATTTGTGAGGATTTTGTTAGCAATAGCTGCATTTTTCGATTATGAGATTTGGCAGATGGATGTCAAAACGGCGTTCCTTAATGGAGACATTGATGAAGAGTTGTATATGGTACAACCCAAAGGTTTTGTCGATCCTAAAAATGCTGACAAAGTATGCAAACTTCAGCGTTGAATTTATGGACTGAAGCAAGCATCAAGAAGTTGGAATCGACGCTTTGATAAGGTGATCAAAGACTTCGGGTTTATACGAGTGTCATGGAGAGGCTCTGTATTTACAAGAAAGTGAGTGGGAGCTCCGTAGCATTCCCGATATTATATGTAGATGACATATTATTGATTGAGAATGATATAGAACTATTAAGCGAATGTAAAAGGTTATTTGAATAATAGTTTTTCAATGAAAGACCTTGGTGAAGCATCGTATATATTAGGCATCAAGATTTATAGAGATAGATCAAGACGTCTAATAGGGCTATCACAGTAGTACATACCCGGACAAGATTCTAAAGAAGTTTAGAATGGACGAAAGTAAGAAAGGATTCTTACCTATATTACTGTGCAAGGTCTTGAGTAAGACTCAAGGTCCGGCTACGGCAGAAGAAAGAGAAAGGATGAGTCAGATCCCCTATGCCTCGGCAGTAGGCTCTATCATGTATGCCATGCTATGTACTAGATCGGATATAACACATGCTGTTAGTTTGACTAGCAGATATCAAAGTGATCCAGGAATGGAACACTGGACAGCGGTCAAGAATATCCTGAAGTACTTGAAAAGAACTAAGGATATGTTTCTTTGTTATGGAGGTGACCAAGAGCTCGTTGTAACAAGTTACACCGATGCAAGTTGGAACACTGATCCCGATGACTCTAAGTCACAGTCTGGGTACGTGTTTATATTGAATGGTGCTGTAGTAAGCTGGGCAAGCTCGAAGCAGTGCATGGTGGCGAAGTCTTCAACAGAATCGGAGTACATAGCGGCTTCAGAGGCTTCATCAGAAGCGGTATGGATGAAGAGGTTCATTGTAGAGCTCGGTGTGGTTCCTAGTGCATTGGACCCATTGGTCATCTACTGTGATAACATGGGTGCCATCGCCAATGCACAAGAACCAAGGTCACACAAGAGGCTGAAGCATATCAAGCTGCGTTATCATTCGATTCACGAGTACATCGAAGATGGAGAAGTAAAGATTTGCAAAGTACACACTGATCTGAATGTAGCAGATCCGTTGACTAAAGCTCTCCCTAGGGCAAAGCATGACCAACACCAGTATGCCATGGGTGTTAGGTACCTTACAATGTAATCTAGATTATTGACTCTAGTGCAAGTGGGAGACTGTTGGAGATATGCCCAAGAGACAATAATAAAAGTGGTTATTATATATCTTTATGTTTATGATAAAAGTTTATATACCATGCTATAATTGTATTAACCGAAACATTGATACATGTGTGTTATGAAAACAACAATGAGTCCCTAGTAAGCCTCTTAACTAGCTTGTTGATTAATAGATGATTAGTTTCATAATCATGAACATTGGATGTTATTAATAACAAGGTTATATCATTATATGAATGATTTAATGGACACACCCAATTAAGCGTAGCATAAGATCACGTCATTAAGTTATTTTCTATAAACTTTCGATACATAGTAACCTAGTCCTTTCGACCATGAGATCATGTAAATCACTTATACCGGAAAGGTACTTTGATTACATCAAACGCCACTGCGTAAATGGGTGGTTATAAAGGTGGGATTAAGTATCCGGAAAGTATGAGTTGAGGCATATGGATCAACAGTGGGATTTGTCCATCCCGATGACGGATAGATATACTCTGGGCCCTCTCGGTGGAATGTCATCTAATTAGCTTGCAAGCATATGAATAAGTTCATAAGAGACTACATACCAAGGTACGAGTAAAGAGTACTTGTCAGGAGACGAGGTTGAACAAGGTATAGAGAGATACCGATGATCAAACCTCGGACAAGTAAAATATCGCGTGACAAAGGGAATTGGTATCGTATGTGAATGGTTCATTCGATCACTAAGTCATCGTTGAATATGTGGGAGCCATTATGGATCTCCAGATCCCGCTATTGGTTATTGGTCGGAGAGAGCTCTCAACCATGTCTACATAGTTCGCGAACCGTAGGGTGACACACTTAAGGTTTGATGTCGTATTAGTAGAACTTGAATATGGAATGGAGTTCGAAGTATTGTTCGAAGTCTCGGATGGGATCCCGGACATCAGAGGAGTTCCGGAATGGTCCGGAGAATAAGATTCATATATAGGAAGTCATTTTATAAGTTTGAAAATGATCCGGTGCATTTATGGAAGGTTCTAGAAGGTTCTAGAAAAGTCCGGAAGAAATCACTTTGGAAGGCGGAGTCCCGAAGGGACTCCACCACCCATGGCCGGCCAACCCTAGAGGGGTGGAGTCCTAGGTGGACTCCACCAAGGTGGCCGGCCACCCCCTCCCAAGGAAAGGTGGGAATCCCACCTCAAGTGGGAATCCCACCTTGGGTAGGTTTCATGTCATATGGAAGGTTTTGGTTTGGGGTCTTATTCGAAGACTTGTAGACCAACTCTTGGATGTTCCACCTATATAATGAGGGCCAAGGGGAGGGGGCCGGCCACGACAAAGCCATAGCTTGGCCGCACCCCATATTGGCCGGCCACCCCCTCTCCCAAACCCTAGCCGCCCCACCTCCTCCACCTCTCCCGCAACGCTTAGCGAAGCTCCGCCGAAGATCTCCATCGCCACCGCCAGCACGCCGTCGTGCTGCCGGATTCAAGGAGGAGCTACTACTTCCGCTGCCCGCTGGAACGGGGAGAAGGACATCGTCTTCATCAACACCGAACGTGTGACCGAGTACGGAGGTGCTGCCCGATTGTGGCACCGTCAAGATCTTCTACGCGCTTTTGAAAGCGGCAAGTGATTGTCTACCGCAGCAACAAGAGCCTCATCTTGTAGGCTTTGGAAATCTTCAAGGGTGAGTCTCGTTCATCCCCTCGTTGCTCCCATCTTCTAGATTGCATCTTGGCTTGGATTGCGTTCTCGCGGTAGGAAATTTTTTGTTTTCTATGCAACGAATCCCTACATTTTCCCCAAGAATTTTGGAGATCTGGCTGACCTTACCTCCACCCAAAAAGCCTATGCCACAAAGTTTTTTAACAAACTAACAGAGGCGGAAAAATGGGAGCTGGAGCAAGATCTGCTCAACGCTATGCTGAACAATGCCTGGGGTAAACCGGACGTCGAGACGTCGGAGATCCAGGAGTTCAAAAAGGAAGTTGGCCAGTTCTTCGACAAGCTTGTTTGCAAGCAAAAGGTACTCCCCAGTAGCCCCCAAGTATTTAGGCGGAAACTAGTGTAGTTAGCGTCTGAATACTTAGAGAAAACTCAAATTGAAGGAAGATTTAAATGTCGTGGTAGCCCCCAAGCATTATGGCGGAAAGATTTCCAGCAACAATGCTTTAGAAAGACTTAAGCATAAAATACCTGCGGAACTTACTCCGGCACTGACTGGATTTTCAGGAACAGAAGGCTCTGCATTACGAGCTGCACAAGAACATTGCGCTTCAGCGCCGCGTTACCCTCAGCCAGGCGGAAAAGATCCAACATTTCCAAGAGGAGAATGCGGATTTGAAGAAGCAGCTGTCAGAAGCCCAAGGTTGGTTTCCGACTCTCTGGTGCCTGTAGATTATGTTCCGCATCTCAAACTTGATGTTTAATTATCTTTGAGTAGGTGCATCCTCGTCCCTCGCTGCAGCCTCCTCCGAACTGGAAAATCTGTGCGCCTTCTAGAAAAAACTTGAGGCGAAACTCGCAGAGGCGGAGAAAAAACTTGCTGAGAAGAACTCGGAGCTCATCCAAAAGGAGGGTGAGTTCCAGTTAAAAAGAAAAACTGACAGCGGCACCATCAAGAAGCAATAAAAGGAGCTTGGTGGGTTCCGGAAATATATGGAGACATCAGAGGCGTGCTGGGACTGGCTGAACTCCGGCGTCCTGGGTAAGTCTCCAGTATATAGCAGCGTACGTGCCAAGCTTAACCTGTTGTGCTTATTGGGTATTGTTTCCGCCAGATCCTCTTGGATATGACGAGGAGCGTCGGAGCCAATTCCCCCGGGACGATCTGCTTCAGCTAGCTGGCGATGACTGCAAGGATCTCATATCCGCCGCCCGGAAGATTTGCCACAACTTGAACATCAAGAAAAGCCGAAGTTGTGATGTTCGCAAGCTTATCAAGAGGATGGACATTCTTCCAGAATTGGTGGTAGATCTGCAAGCGTCTTCAGCTTGAGGCGCAGCTGCCATGTCCCTGGCCATGTGCTTGGCGCATAACCCGGATCTGGATATCGACAGAGTGACTACTGGTGTTCCGCCGGACGCGGACATTAACGCACTACTGAATGCAGTTAGCGGCTACGACACTCGCATCGCCTGGAGAATTCGCCACGACGAATTTTATGACAAGGTGGTTCTTCCAGCCGACGAGCCCCTTGAAGCTGAGCTTCACAAGGAACGCGAGGCGGAATCCAAACCTGCTCAATCCGGAAGCCAGTACACCTGGACAAGCTCCAAGGACCAAGGTGGCGCTGCATCTCCGACTGCAGATGAGGAAGAGAATGATGATGATGTCTCCTCTCCTGCCAAGGGTGAAGAGAAAGATGCTCCGGCTACTGATGTTGATGCGGAAACTTCTCCGACGAAGGAGCAGTGAGAAACTTATTCCTGCGGGAAGATGAAAAAACAATGCATCATTTTGGCCCCTAGAGGGTTTGTAATATAACTTAAATTCTTAAGTAGCTAGGGACGAAACATTTATGCATGGGCGGAAAAAACTTATCCTGCTATCCGTTTAAGTATTATTTGCATGTTTAGTTTATTGAAAGCAAGTGCTGACTTTATATTTTCCGGCTTGCCCATTTGACCTTCCACGAGCCGGAAAACCTTTAGCCGGAAATGCTCGCTAGCGGCGACGAAGCCCAATGGCAGTCCGTCAATAACCGCGGGAACAAGCCCCCAGCCCAGGTGTCGGAAGTCGCTACCAGGAATCCATGAGTTTGCAACAGAAGATATTTCCACCAGAAAACTTAAGCTTACGTCCTAAAGGACGATTTTGAAAAAATCACAACTTTCATACACGCCTAGGCTGAAAGATCCAGCTCTGCGGTTTTAGTCGAAAAACATGCACGATCCAAAAATGAACAAATAAAGGAGGTAAAAGACTTAAAGAGTGAACCAAAAGCTTTATTTCATTGATCATGCATAATTATTACAAGGTATGTAATTCTATAATTTTTGCTAAGTGTGGAAAGGACGTAGCTGTGCAATGTTCCAAGGACGTTCTGTTTCGTCATATATGTCATCCGGATCCTCTCGCTTGCGTTTCCGGTACCAATTAGCAGGTCTGTCCTTTAGCTCCTGGAAATCCACGGTGGGCGCCAACTGTCGTTGCCTATTCGATGGTACCTCAGAGGAGGGATCCTCACGAGGGGGAGAAGAAGTAGGGGCCAAAGGGCGGAGTGCACTCGGGACGGTGGTACTCGATTTACCCAGCTTCGGAACACCTGCACGATGACAGGGCCTACTGCTGCTTTGTCTGGAATTATCTGGGCGCTTTCGCGTTATTACAATGAGTTGTGGTTGTCCCTCTAGGGCTCCCGGGATCCGGCTTATAAAGGCGCACAGATCTAGGGTTTACCCGGAGAGTCCTAGCCGGAATACAAGTTGCCTAACTACGGTACAATGTCTTGCCGTGTACGTCAAGGATCCGCCTTCCTCTAAGAACGTGCTGGATCCGGATACTTCATGGGCCTTCACGGATCCGGCCTCCTTCGTAGATCGGTTGGGATCCAGCTTCCTGTTCCTGGGCTGGACTTCATCCTTCAGGATCTACAGCAACTGGGCCGCCCGATGGGCCACATGCCACATCACCATCTGTGGGCCACCCGGGTTTGCCGGATCTAGGCTGTGCCGTTGATATACCCATAAAGTATACCCACAACACCTGCTGATGTGTTGTTTGGCTGCTGCTATGCCCTAATGCATGATCTACTGCTATGATGTTGGTTGCTGCTATGCTATACATGCCATGAAATGCTGTCGTTGTTCCTACTGTGCCACTTGACATGCTATGGTTGATTAATTTCTTGCTTGGCTAGCCCTGGTTATTGTTGTGGCTCAAATTATATGTGTATGCCTCATTATTTGCATCCTTGGCTTACTGCAGCTTGCAGTACTTGCATTTCCAAGTGCCAGCTATGCCTATGTGTATTGCTGTGAGGCTCCATCTACTCCTAGGGCTTGCTTGCGTGTTCAGTTGCACAAATTCATCCATTCAGGATGATGTGCTTCTGGATACAATTATAAAAATTGTCTAGTCAATTACTATTAATGCAATTATTGCTTAGCTGTGATGATTCAGTAATTCCTATGAGTTACTGATGCTCTAGCTTTCTCTGGCAAGCTCTGGTGATCCTATGATCACCAGTTGTGCTACCTCTTTGATATATAGCAAGCTCGGATAAATGTTCCATGTGATACCTCTTTGTGCTTGCTGATGGATATCCTTGCACTTGTATATCATTTCACCATCTACTGGTGATTGCTGATGCTTGGTAAAGCATGTGCTTATGCTTGCAGTGATCCATTTGATATATAGCAAGTGTTTCTGTTACTTAGTATTTGATTACTTCATTTATCTGTGCAGTTTATCATGTATCAATGGATAAATGAGATGGACTGTTCTGCAGTGATGACTCTTGTGAGGTGTGTGCTTGAGCTAGTGGGATGTCAACTGCTGTTGGGGACCCTAGCTCCATTTTGAACCCTTCTGGGTGATGATAAGTGTGAAAGGCTTGCTGTTTGGATGGTTTTGGTGTGGTTGAGTTGGCCTTAGCAGCATCTGGCTGTTGTTTTGATAAGTGCTTGCTGGGTGATCCATTTGATTGCCAGCAGCTTTTGATGTTGAAAAATATTGGCAGATACATTTATACTGCCTTTTTCTGATGGTTTCAAAGGGCTAGTGTAGTCTGGTAGATGTGGTTTAAGTATCTGGGATGGTTTTCTTCCTATTTCCATTTGGAAGATGCTACCACTTGTATGGTTGGCATAACCATGGTCATATGTTTGATTCATCTCTGGATTTTTCCATTTTCACCAGATTCACTTGGTCTATGACCAAATGATGATCAATCAGGGTTTTCCACCCTTGTGTGTTGGTGTGTAGCATGTCTATGCAATATTATGGAAAAAACCATCTGGTTTGTCCATGATTCAATGTATACCTCACTCCAGCTCCTAGATGGTGTTGGTGTAGAGGATTGCTTCTGTCTGTTGGTTTGGTGCTTGCCCTGCTCCTCCTAGTTGGCTTGTGTTGGTGCTACTCCATCTGTTGGTTCAACAGTTTCTTCTTCTTTGTGGAAAAAGAACTGGAACTATGCTGTTCTTGGTGTTCTTGTGTGTGTTCTTGCTGTTCTAGCTAGCTGTGGCTGGCTGGTGATGCGTGTGGTTGGCACGTCCATTGGGAACCCCAAGAGGAAGGTGTGATGCGCACAGCGGCAAGTTTCCCTCAGTAAGAAACCAAGGTTTAATCGGACTAGTAGGAGTCAAGAAGCACGTTGAAGGTTGATGGCGGCGAGATGTAGTGCGGCGCAACACCAGGGATTCCGGCGCCAACGTGGAACCTGCACAACACAACCAAAGTACTTTGCCCCAACGAAACGGTGAGGTTGTCAATCTCACCGGCTTGCTCGTAACAAAGGATTAACCGTATTGTGTGGAAGATGATTGTTTGCGAGAAAATAGTAGAACAAGTATTGCAGTAGATTGTATTTCAGTAAAGAGAATTGGACCGGGGTCCACAGTTCACTAGAGGTGTCTCTCCCATAAGACGAACAGCATGTTGGGTGAACAAATTACGGTTGGGCAATTGACAAATAAAGAGAGCATGACCATGCACATACATATCATGATGAGTATAGTGAGATTTAATTGGGCATTACGACAAAGTACATAGACCGCCATCCAACTGCATCTATGCCTAAAAAGTCCACCTTCGAGGTTATCATCCGAACCCCTCCGAGTATTAAGTTGCAAAGCAACGAGACAATTGCATTAAGTATGGTGCGTAATGTAATCAACAACTACATCCTTAGACATAGCATCAATGTTTTATCCCTAGTGGCAACAGCACAACACAACCTTAGAACTTTACGTCACTCGTCCCGGTGTCAATGCGAGCATGAACCCACTATCGAGCATAAGTACTCCCTCTTGGAGTTACAAGCATCTACTTGGCCAGAGCATCTACTAGTAACGGAGAGCATGCAAGATCATAAACAACACATAAGCATAACTTTGATAATCAACATAACAAGTATTCTCTATTCATCGGATCCCAACAAACGCAACATATAGAATTACATATAGATGATCTTGATCATGTTAGGCAGCTCACAAGATCCGACAATGATAGCACAATGGGGAGAAGACAACCATCTAGCTACTGCTATGGACCCATAGTCCAGGGGTAGACTACTCACACATCACACCGGAGGCGACCATGGCGGCGTAGAGTCCTCCGGGAGATGATTCCCCTCTCCGGCAGGGTGCCGGAGGCGATCTCCTGGATCCCCCGAGATGGGATCGGCGGTGGCGGCGTCTCTGGAAGGTTTTCCGTATCGTGGCTCTCGGATGCGGGGGTTTCGTCACGGAGGCTATTTGTAGGCGGAAGGGCAGGTCAAGAGGCGGCACGGGGGCCCCACACCACAGGGCCGCGCGGCCAAGGGGGCCGCGCCGCCCTAGGGTGTGGCCCCTCGTCGCCCCTCTTCGTCTCTCCTTCGGACTTCCGGAAGCTTCGTGGAAAAATAGGCCCTCGGGCTTTGATTTCGTCCAATTCCGAGAATATTTCCTTACTAGGATTTCTGAAACCAAAAACAGCGAGAAAATAGCAAGCGGCACTTCGGCATCTTGTTAATAGGTTAGTTCCGGAAAATGCACGAATATGACATAAAGTGTGCATAAAACATGTAGATAACATCAATAATGTGGCATGGAACATAAGAAATTATCGATACGTCGGAGACGTATCAGCATCCCCAAGCTTAGTTCTCGCTCGTCCCGAGCGAGTAAAACGATAACACGGATAATTTACGGAGTGACATGCCATCATAATCTTGATCATACTATTTGTAAAGCATATGTAGTGAATGCAGCGATCAAAACAATATATATGACATGAGTAAACAAGTGAATCATATAGCAAAGACTTTTCATGAATAGCACTTCAAGATAAGCATCAATAAGTCTTGCATAAGAGTTAACTCATAAAGCAATAATTCAAAGTAAAGGTATTGAAGCAACACAAAAGAAGATTAAGTTTTAGCAGTTGCTTTCAACTTGTAACATGTATATCTCATGGATATTGTCAACATAGAGTAATATAATAAGTGCAATAAGCAAATATGTAGGAATCAATGCACAGTTCACACAAGTGTTTGCTTCTTGAGGTGGAGAGAAATAGGTGAACTGACTCAACATTGAAAGTAAAAGAATGGTCCTCATAGAGGAAAAGCATCGATTGCTATATTTGTGCTAGAGCTTTGATTTTAAAAACATGAAACAATTTTGTCAACGGTAGTAATAAAGCATATGCATCATGTAAATTATATCTTATAAGTTGCAAGCCTCATGCATAGTGTACCAATAGTGCCCGCACCTTGTCCTAATTAGCTTGGACTACCTGGATTATCACCGCAATACATATGCTTTAACCAAGTTTCACAAAGGGGTACCTCTATGCCGCCTTGTACAAAGGTCTAAGGAGAAAGCTCGCATTGGATTTCTCGCTTTTGATTATTCTCAACTTAGACATCCATACCGGGACAACATAGACAACGAGATAATGGACTCCTCTTTTAATGCTTTAAGCATTCAACAACAATTAATTCTTTTCTCATTAGAGACTTGAGGATATTTGTCCAAAACTGAAACTTCCACCATGAATCATGGCTTTAGTTAGCGGCCCAATGTTCTTCTCTCACAATATGCATGCTCAAACCATTCAACTCGGTGTAGATCGCCCTTACTTCGGACAAGACGAACATGCATAGCAACTCACATGAAATTCAACAATGAAAAGTTGATGGCGTCCCCGAGTAAACATGGTTATCGCACAACAAGCAACTTAATAAGAGATAAAGTGCATAATTACATATTCAATACCACAATAGTTTTTAAGCTATTTGTCCCATGAGCTATATATTGCAAAGGTGAATGATGGAATTTTAAAGGTAGCACTCAAGCAATTTACTTTGGAATGGCGGAAAATACCATGTAGTAGGTAGGTATGGTGGACACAAATGGCATAGTGGTTGGCTCAAGTATTTTGGATGCATGAGAAGTATTCCCTCTCGATACAAGGTTTAGGCTAGCAAGGCTTATTTGAAACAAACACAAGGATGAACCGGTGCAGCAAAACTCACATAAAAGACATATTGAAAACATTATAAGACTCTACACCGTCTTCCTTGTTGTTCAAACTCAATACTAGAAATTATCTAGACCTTAGAGAAACCAAATATGCAAACCCAAATTTTAGCATGCTCTATGTATTTCTTCATTAATGGGTGCAAAGCATATGATGCAAGAGCTTAATCATGAGCACAACAATTGCCAAGTATCACATTACCCAAGACATTTATAGCAATTACTACATGTATCATTTTCCAATTCCAACCATATAACAATTTAACGAAGGAGAAACTTCGCCATGAATACTATGAGTAGAAACCAAGGACATACTTGTCCATATGCAACAGCGGAGCGTGTCTCTCTCCCATAAAGTGAATGCTAGGATCCATTTTATTCAAACAAAACAAAAAACAAAAACAAACCGACGCTCCAAGAAAAAGCACATAAGATGTGATGGAATAAAAATATAGTTTCAGGGGAGGAACCCGATAATGTTGTCGATGAAGAAGGGGATGCCTTGGGCATCCCCAAGCTTAGACGCTTGAGTCTTCTTGATATATGCAGGGGTGAACCACCGGGGCATCCCCAAGCTTAGAGCTTTCACTCTCCTTGATCATGTTGCATCATACTCCTCTCTTGATCCTTGAAAACTTCCTCCACACCAAACTCGAAACAACTCATTAGAGGGTTAGTGCACAATATAAATTGACATATTCAGAGGTGACACAATCATTCTTAACACTTCTGGACATTGCATAATGCTACTGGACATTAGTGGATCAAAGAAATTCATCCAACATAGCAAAAGAGGCAATGCGAAATAAAAGGCAGAATCTGTCAAAACAGAACAGTTCGTATTGACAAATTTTAAAATGGCACCAGACTTGCTCAAATGAAAATGCTCAAATTGAATGAAAGTTGCGTACATATCTGAGGATCATGCACGTAAATTGGCATAATTTTCTGAGCTACCTACAGAGAGGTGGACCCAGATTCGTGACAGCAAAGAAATCTGGAACTGCGCAGTAATCCAAATCTAGTACTTACTTTTCTATCAACGGCTTAACTTGGCACAACAAAACACAAAACTAAGATAAGGAGAGGTTGCTACAGTAGTAAACAACTTCCAAGACACAAAATAAAAACAAAGTACTGTAGGTAAAAACATGGGTTGTCTCCCATAAGCGCTTTTCTTTAACGCCTTTCAGCTAGGCGCGAAAGTGTGTATCAAGTATTATCGAAGGGTGGTATTTCTACAGCGGGGTGTGGGCTTTTCTCAACCAGGCATAGTATATTAGATACATAAGTTTTAGCATCTTCCTTTTCATTAGTCTTAGGCGTGCTACTCTCATCAAACAAATTTTCAGGAACAAGCCAAGCATAGTTATTTTCTAGTGCATCATTCATAGCTAGGAGCTTACATGGTATTGGTGCTTTGATCTCCCCTCCATCATCAATATTATTAGTGTATCTTATTCTATCCATATCCATCTTTTCAAGGAGACTAACAAAATTAGTAGGAGAACCAAGCATATTAAATTTAGCGAACACCTTTCTAGCTTCTCTTGCTAGACCACCAAATTCTCTAAGAAGGGTTTCTAATACAAAATCTTTCTTTTCCCCTTCTTCCATATCGCCAAGTGTGAAAAACATGTGTTGGATTATAGGATTAAGATTAACAAATTTAGTTTCCAACAGGCGAACTAAATGCGCGGCAGCAATTTCATAAGTAGGCGCAAGGTCTACCAAGTGTCTATCTTCAAAATTTTCAATAGTACTAACATGATTGAAAAATTCTTCTATATTATTTCTCCCAACTATAGACCCACGTCCTACCGGTATGTTTTTTGTGGTAAAATTAAAAGGAAACATGATGAATCTAGTAAAGTAACTGCAAGTAACTAATTTTTTTGTGTTTTTGATATAGCAAACAAGATAACAAATAAAGTAAAACTAGCAACTAATTTTTTTGTATTTTGATTTAGTGCAGCAAACAAAGTAGTAAATAAAACTAAGCAAGACAAAAACAAAGTAAAGAGATTGAGAAGTGGAGACTCCCCTTGCAGCGTGTCTTGATCTCCCGGCAACGGCGCCGGAAATTTGCTTGATGCGTGTGGTTGGCACGTCCGTTGGGAACCCCAAGAGGAAGGTGTGATGCGCACGGCGGCAAGTTTCCCTCAATAAGAAACCAAGGTTTAATCGGACCAAGTAGGAGTCAAGAAGCACGTTGAAGGTTGATGGCGGCGAGATGTAGTGCGGCGCAACACCGGGGATTCCGGCGCCAACGTGGAACCTGCACAACACAACCAAAGTACTTTGCCCCAACGAAACAGTGAGGTTGTCAATCTCACCGGCTTGCTGTAACAAAGGATTAACCGTATTGTGTGGAAGATGATTGTTTGCAGAAAATAGTAGAACAAGTATTGCGGTAGATTGTATTTCGGTAAAGAGAATTGGACCGGGGTCCACGAGTTCACTAGAGGTGTCTCTCCCATAAGACGAACGGCATGTTGGGTGAACAAATTACGGTTGGGCAATTGACAAATAAAGAGAGCATGACCATGCACATACATATCATGATGAGTATAGTGAGATTTAATTGGGCATTACGACAAAGTACATAGACCGCCATCCAACTGCATCTATGCCTAAAAAGTCCACCTTCGAGGTTATCATCCGAACCCCCTCCGGTATTAAGTTGCAAAGCAACGAGACAATTGCATTAAGTATGGTGCGTAATGTAATCAACAACTACATCCTTAGACATAGCATCAATGTTTTATCCCTAGTGGCAACAGCACAACACAACCTTAGAACTTTACATCCTTCGTCCCGGTGTCAATGCGAGCATGAACCCACTATCGAGCATAAGTACTCCCTCTTGGAGTTACAAGCATCTACTTGGCCGGAGCATCTACTAGTAACGGAGAGCATGCAAGATCATAAACAACACATAAGCATAACTTTGATAATCAACATAACAAGTATTCTCTATTCATCGGATCCCAACAAACGCAACATATAGAATTACATATAGATGATCTTGATCATGTTAGGCAGCTCACAAGATCCGACAATGATAGCACAATGGGTAGAAGACAACCATCTAGCTACTGCTATGGACCCATAGTCCAGGGGTAGACTACTCACGCATCACACCGGAGGCGACCATGGCGGCGTAGAGTCCTCCGGGAGATGATTCCCCTCTCCGGCAGGGTGCCGGAGAGCGATCTCTGGATCCCCGAGATGGGATCGGCGGTGGCGGCGTCTCCGGAAGGTTTTCCGTATCGTGGCTCTCGGTGCGGGGGTTTCGTCACGGAGGCTATTTGTAGGCGGAAGGGCAGGTCAAGAGGTGGCACGGGGGCCCCACACCACGGGGCCGCGCGGCCAAGGGGGGCCGCGCCGCCCTAGGGTGTGGCCCCCTCGTCGCCCCTCTTCGTCTCTCCTTCGGACTTCCGGAAGCTTCGTGGAAAAATAGGCCCCTGGGCTTTGATTTCGTCCAATTCCGAGAATATTTCCTTACTAGGATTTCTGAAACCAAAAACAGCAGAAAACGACAAGCGGCACTTCGGCATCTTGTTAATAGGTTAGTTCCAGAAAATGCACGAATATGACATAAAGTGTGCATAAAACATGTAGATAACATCAATAATGTGGCATGGAACATAAGAAATTATCGATACGTCGGAGACGTATCAGCTGGTCGATGAATGGTTAGGGTTTGTGCTGAAAAAGGTTTTATATGGGCATGTGTTGGCCTCCTTGGTCGACAGCAAGACCTGGTGCCATTTTGGTGACTCCTCAGTTGTGTGTGTGTGTGTGCTGGTGTGCATGCACACATCCTTGTGAGCAGCTTGTGAGGTTCCCTGTTGGAACTTGTGAAATTGCGGATGAGCTCCGGCTGGTTTGATCTTATCCTGCTTATTACCATTATTTCTAATCTTCCAAGTGGCATTGCCACTTGGCACAATGTGCATTTCTATTTCCATTTTGACTATGCAGGGATCAATAGATGATCAAGGAATGCTCCATCTTTTGGTTGATCAAGAAGATCAAGAAGATAGATATGTTTTAGTTTAGCTAGTTCATTGATACATTGTAATTTTCCTTTTCTTTTCTTTTATCATTTTATGAAATGAGTTATGTAATAATTATTATATTTGAATATTGTAAAGGCAATGTATTATGTGTGTGATGATCAATAAAGCTCAATGTTTCTCTAATGAGCTTATTGTAATATATCTCTATTCTTTTATTATTTGTATTATCCAAATATAATATTATTGTTTGAATTATTAATTGTCTTTATATTTTATGTGTTGTTTGATTTTGAATTTCACTTCAAACTCGTTTCAAATTCAACCACTCAACTCTAAGTGTTAAGTTCAAATGTTCCCCCTCATTTCAAAACCCTAATTCAAAAGAGATCATGTCCAAGTTTGTCGCACTCTCGAAACCCTAATCCTATCTGGTGTCAAGAGAGAAACTTGTTCCCTCTTAGGTTTTATGCAATTAAGCGCGAAATTTCCCCTAGTTTTGCGATGCAATGTACATCCTTTTTCTAATTCTACCCCGCAAACGTCTGGAATCCTAGGATATTACACTGGGTAACCATCTGGCCCTGGGGCCTTCAAAGGAAACATTTGAAATAACGCTTTCTTAACTTCCTCCTCTTCAAACGGAGCGATCAACATGTCATTCATCGCAGCCGTAAGGACGGTGTTCAGAACTTCTTCCATACCTACCGTCCCCTCCGAGGTATATAGATCATCATAAAAATCCCTAGTTAGCTGGCCAAGTTCCACCTGATCCTCAGAAATCGATCCATCTGGACGGGCTAGGCGGCTGATCTTGTTCTTCTTTTTCCTTCGGCTGGCTCTCATATGGAAAAATTTCGTATTACGGTCACCTTCCGAGAGCCACTGAATCTGGACCGTTGTCTCCACATAATTTCCTCCCTATGTTGGATTTCAATTAGGCGTTCCACAATTTTTAGCTCTTGATGGCTCGGCCCAAATCTCGCTGGTAAAGCCCGTAGCTCTGCAAGTTGCTGCCTCAACTCCCTCAGCTCCTTGCGCACACTGCCAAAGGTATCACGACCCCATTATGACAAGGAGCTCACAATGCCCTTCAGCTTCCTTTCCAAGCCATGCATGGAGTTACTTGTCTGATTCTTCCACTCCGAATCAATCCACAGCTGGAATTCTTGGTGAGACTCCCACATTGCCTCATACCTAAAGATCCTTTGCTTCACACCAATCGCCTCAGCTGGTGTATGGTGTAGTAAAATAGGAGAGTGATCAGAGTCTGTCGCCGTTAGGTGTTGAAGCGTTGCTAGGGGATAGCGATTACTCGAACTGGCCGTGGCTAGAGCCCGATCCAACCTGACTCGACAGTAAGTCCCTCCCGCGACCTTCTTTTCAAAGGTCCATGTCGTACCGGTGAAACCCAGATCCATTAATTCGCAGATGTCCACCATATCTCGAAAAGCTTGAATTTGTGTGTTGCTCCTCTCGTTCACACCCACATGCTCCTCCCGTAGGAGTACTTCATTAAAACCACCTATGCATAACCATGGTAAGGGCGACGATGCTTTGATGAATTTTAACATGTCCCAAGTCTTGTGTCTTTCCCAGACTTGAGCCTCTCCATATACACACGTTATCCGCCACGGTTCCTCAGAAGCGGGAAACACAACTGAAAATGCATAGAGCCCCCATGTGTGGTTTTGGTAATTAATGACAATCCTTATGGACTAATGGTTGCATTGAGTTATATGTGTAGGAGTTGTCCATAGGCAATTCTTGAACCATAAGTTGGCGTCAAGGTTGCAATACGAAGAAATGAGGTGCAAGTTCAAGATGGCGTCAAGGTTGTAATACAAAGAAATGAGGTGCAAGTTCAAGATGAGTCAACTTGAAGAGCTCACATGCTTGAAGCTTGCCATTCATATGTGTCCATGGATATGTGAAGTTGCACTGAAGAAGAAGCTCATCCATAGTGGAGTATGGGGGAGCAATCCGCAAGACCTCATCTTCATCGAGCAAGCACAATCAAGAACGGCGTTTCATCTTGTTGCGATCAAGATCATCATCATCGAGCTAAAGTGGAAGGAACAATGTTAAGGTTTGCTCTTGATAGGGTTTCTTTCTTACCGGTCTCGTGGTTTAGTTGGGAGACCGTTGATAGGATAGTGGTCGTACTATCAAGGGGCTCTCGAGTGAGTAACTCGATCGTATCGTTTGGAGTGTGGTCAAACCTTTGCATCCTTTCATTATCTTTCTTGGTTGTATTTGGATCATATCCATGTGGTGTTTTAGAGCTTGTGGTTATTTCCATGACAAGCTCTAGTTCATCGAAAATGGATTTCGGGTTTATCACTTGGTGCATTTTCGATATCGGTGATTTTCCCGGTTTCTCGTATTGAGAGGTTTCACTCTAAAAATAATATAAAATCATCCCCAACTAGTTTCCATATTTTCACTATTTGTTGGGGTAGCTCTTGTCGTCCTCTTTCCAACAAAATTGGTTTCATGTCAATCGGAGTTTCCAAACTCTAGTTATTGATTTTCTAAGTTTGCCCAAAGAGAGGAGTTTGGGCTGGCCGGTAGTACCGCCCGAGCACGACCGGTAGTACCGCCCGTGCACGGCCGGTAGTACCGCCCGAGGTACCGCCCTGGGTACCGGAAATATGGCCAAACTTACAGTACCCTCGCGACCACGGGCGGTACCACAGGCGGTACCGCGGCCGGTAGTACCGGCCGGTCACGATTTTGGCCCCAACGGGCAGAAATCTGAGACCCCTTTTAAGTCCTTCCTCCTCCTCTCTCTCCCCACATTTTTTGGACTTCTTCTTCCTCCTCTCTCTCAAGCTTTTCCCCACCATTGTTGTTGACTTCTTTGAGCTTGAGATCTTTCTCCCATCCAATGATTCTTGCATCTATTTGAGAGAAAGATTGAGGAGATCTAGATCCACACTTTGACCAAACAAAATCATCTCTTTGTGAGTAAAACTTTGGGATCTAGATCTTGGAGAATTTTGTGTTCTCCTCTTTTTTCTTCCTCTCTTATTGCCCCAATAGAGTTAGTAGCCTTGTTGGAATTTGAGAGTGAAGGATTGGATCATATTTTTGGTGTTCTTGCCATTGCATTTGGTTCATCGGTTTGACTTCTCCGCGGTGATACGTGGAGGTGAAAGTTCGTGAGATATTCACTTCGGGAGCTTGTTCCTGGAGCTTGTTCCTCTTGGGTCTTTGGACCCTAGACGGCTTAGTGGTCTTTGTGGTGTTCTTGGGGACTCCAATTAAGTTGTGGAGATTCTTCAAGGGCACGGCCTTTGTGGCGATTTATTGGGAGCCTCCAATTAAGTTGTGGAGATAGCCCCAAGCTTTGTGCGGGTTCGGTGACAAGGTATTAATTTGTCAATACCTACAAGTAGTAGACTAGGGTTTCGTTGGATGTAGAGGGCAAGTAGATCTCGAAGGTTTCAGCCGAGAAGTACTCGACGATGTAAAAACTAGGGTTTGTGAGACAATGAATCGATTCTTTCTTTGTCCCTCGACTCCCCCTTATATAGGAGGCGGAGCCGAGGGATTCGTGATACACAAGTTTACAGAGTCCGGGAGGGTTTCTGACCCGTCCCGCAAGATTACAAACGATGACTCCTATTACAACTCTAGCCTTCCTTAATAGTATCGTAGGCTTCCGAATCTTCTTATTCTTCGGGTCATGGGCCTTTAGTAAACCCCGGGTACCATCTTCGGCAGGCCCATTGGGTATGCCTATGTCAGTAGCCCCCGAGATTTTGATTGAATCGCAGAGTCAGGGAAAATCTCCACCTTTATATTTTCTCAATAGCTCTAAGCTTTACCATATATCTTTGCATATGAATTTCTATATTGTACAGGGATAATGGTAATTGGGGCTAGTTCATCTGACGGATCAGGTACTAGTTAACTGCTCTAGTGGCAATCCGCAAAAACCTACTTCAAGATCACGTCCCTGGACATGATCTCGGGATACTGGTGTAAACTTCGATAGGTGCCGCTTAAGGTCTTACCATTCTGTCGAGTCCCAGTCATATTTTATCGGGTACCTAACGTGTCCGTTAGGATTTTTCTTCGTATCTGTTGATACGGAAAAAGTAGCAAACCGACGTCAGAGACGGCGCCACGCCGCACAGAACGGATCTGGGGTCTTACCTTCGCAAATTTTTGCGGCATTCAGAGATTTATTCGCAACTTTGGCGCTCTGAGAATATATTGTCGAGTGCTTATTCGGCTGTTGGAATAGCACATTTTATTGAGTCAACGGATGACTTATATTGCTCTCCCGATGGGAGTATATGCAGAGTTATTTGCATAACTCAAAATATATTCACTTCCTCTTTCTTTTTTTTTCTCTTTTTTTTTTATAATTTCATCGGGCACGCGAACAGCGTTCCCGATGGGAGTAGCCCCCGAGGCTACAGTCAAGAACTTGTGCTTGAGTGTAGGCTCCACACCTTATGTCGCTATATTTTTGTCCTGTCGCATAATTTTTCAAATCTATCGGGTGCGCGAACAGCGCTCCCGATGGGAGTAGCCCCCGAGGCTATGAGCAAATACTTGTATTTGATCATAGACTCTCGCCATTTCTATTTTGACTTGCTCAACTTTTTCATTTTTTCCAAAGTAGCCCCCGAGCATTTGGGCAAAAACTTGTATTTGTTCAAAAGCTCTCGAAACAATCTTATGTTGTCGCCGTTCTTGCAAAGCTTCATAGCCGAGATTTTCTTTTACCAAGGTGACATCACCGCTGATGACAGCCACGACCAATGTATCGGGAAAACGTGAGAACTGCTATCTCTCTGCCTTGTGGACCCAGAAGTCCTGTCAATTTGACAAGTTGTGCAAGTGGGGGACACACGTCCTCCGCTTTTCCTGGCGCACGTACTGTAGCTGCTGTACTTTCTTATCTATATGAAATTACGTTTTACCCCTTGTCCACGTGTACACCATCTGTCCCGCACTCTCTCGATCCAACGGCGCGACGGTTCACCGCACCTCTATTTAAGGTCATCGTCTTCCTCCTCTAATCCTTTCGCTCACGCCGCATCTCTGCTACTCCGCTGCAAAAATCCTCCATTGCTCTCCCTGCTTCAAGCACTCAAACGCATTCACACCCTTCGCCGCCAAGCCCGTTGATGCCGCCTCGCATCCGTTTGACTAGGCACAGCACGCCAGAGTCAAAGATGGCGACAACGGATCTGGGAAGCTCCGAGTGGGAGAGATCCAAGATCTCTGCCCAAGACATCAATATGCTGAAGAAGATGGGATTCAGTAAGAAGGAGAACTCGCTCCAGTTCCCCAAGGAGGAGAGCTACCCAAGGCCTCCAATCGATTATCGGGTCAGTTTTGTTGACCACCTCATCCGAGGTCTTTCTCCCCCAATCCACGAGTTTCTCCGCGGTCTCCTTTTTGTCTATGGGCTTCAGCTGCATCAACTGACGCCCAATTCCATCCTCCACGTGTTGATTTTTATCACACTGTGTGAGTGCTTCCTCGGGGTCCAACCTAATTGGGCTCTGTGGAAGCGTATCTTCTGCCTACGCCGTAATGGCTCCCACAACGTCGCCTACAATATTGGCGGCGTTGTTATTTGTGTTCGTTCTGATGTCGAATATTTCGACATCAAATTCCCCGACTCCGTCCAAGGTTGGCGGAAGAAATGGTTATATATCCATGAAGAAGGCTCCAATCCAGTGGAGGAAAATATCGCCCCTTTTGACGGAGAGGCCAAAATCCTTCGCCGCCGTTCCTAGGATGCTGAAGCTACTGAAGATGAGAAGTTGGCGACAGAAGCACTGATGACTCGCATCCACGAGCTTCAGAACACTCGCGGCAAGGAACTTTCGGGTATTGAGATTACTGCCTACTTCCTTAGGACTAGAGTGCAGCCTCTCCAGGCTCGCAAAAATCCCTTACCGGAAGTATGCTGGTGAAAAAGATGTCGACATGCTTTCAAAAGATCTTCCTTTGAAGGATTTTGAAAAGCTTATCCGCAAAATCTCATCGCTCAACAAGAAGGATCCGGTTCCATCCTCTTGCCGCATTACGCCATATAGTAGCACCAATCCTCTTCCTGAGGTAATTTTTCCTTTTAAGTGCTATATTGTCTATTCGAACTTTATTATTTGTCGACTGCTATCTTGCTAACACCTTTTTGTCGACACCCTTTCTTTATATCAGAACCATCCCGTCCTTGCTTCTCTTCCTCCTCTTCCTGAAGGTGGAGAAGTTGAAGACCGTACTGTCGTCGATGATGACAACCAAGGCACCTCGCGCCCTGCCAGTGAAGTTGCGGGTTCTCACAAATCCGCAGCTTCTGCTGAATCTGAAGCCACTGCTTCAACACACTCTCCTCCTCCTGCTTCCCCAAAGAACAAGAGGAAAAGGAGTGAAGTCAAAGATTCCGGCACCTCCAATGCCGAAGAAATTGATCCTTCAGATAGGAAGGCAGCTTTCAATCCATACACTGATGCCCTCGTCAGCTCGTAAGTTACTCCGTACTTCTTACTTCTTTGCTCTTTAATGTTTTGCTTCTTATACTGTCGCCATTTTTATTGTAGTGATGACGAGGAAGAAGAACAACCTATTGACGCGGCTGCTCGAATGAGTACGTCGCGTACTTTAATTGTGTCCGAAACTCAGCGTGATGAGGATGAAACTTTGCCTCCTCAGCAAAACGTTGAGCATTCGCCTCCACCTGCAAGCCCCCGTGCCCCTTCGCCGAAAAGGGCAAGGGTCGAGCCATCCAAGGAACCCATCCTGTTCCCTGGCCACTCTTCGACACCTTCATTAGATGACGTAAGTGTTTCAACCTTTTATTTTTTGTTCATGTTCCAAGCTTTTCATCTCTTCTTTGTTTCTTGCAATATGTCGTCGAATCGAGACTAGCTATATTGACTTCTTCTTCTTCTGGTCCTTTCTTCAGCCTTTAATGAAGGAATTTATCCGTCTCGGTACCCAATTCGTCGGGTATCGTGATCATAGCAAGAAGCTGGAAGGTACCATCTTCATCTACCTCCTTTGTTGCATGCATTCCACTATTTCGTCATAATATTTGATTGTCGCTTATTTTGCCAGGAGAACTTGCGGAAGCCAATAAGCATGCTAATGCTCTTGCTGCCAAGTTGGAGCAGAGCGAAAAGGCCCGTAAGAAAGCTGAAGCCGATGCTGCCGCTGTCGAAGATCTTCGAAAAAGACTTCATGACGCGGAAACCTCTCTGAGCGAGAATATTCAATAACAATCTGCTCGAGAGATAGAGATCCTCAGTCGCCTGGAATCGCAGTGCCGACGTTTAGTTAGTAAGTACTTTGAGCCCTGTTATTTTTCTCGAGTTACTTCACATTTTCCAAGCATGTTATTTACGAGCTATCCTTTGTTTTGTCTTCAGGGAGAACTCATCAAGACTATGAGGTGGATGGTCCTGTAGGCGACGAGCTGCTCGACGCGCTGACTCTTCTTGAAATTCATGGGGATGAAGCGCGTGAAGGCCTTGCTGACGCTGAAGCAGGTCTGTCGAAGCTTTTCCCCTATTTCTTCCCGAAGAAAGAGGAGCCCAACACCTTCGTCGCTCTTGCCAAGGCGTTCAATGTGCCAGAAGATCTTGGGCTTAAACTTCGCCAAGAGGGCCTGAAGATTGGCGTTGAGGGCACCATTGCGCTGATTGCGGATAGCCAACAAAACGTCGACTAGACCAAAGTTGGCGACATAAGGGAGATGGAAATGAAAGAGTGGCAATCTCTGATTAAAGCTGCCAAGCCTCCCTCCAAACCAATTCTATCTTTCCTTGGTGTTAAACCAACTCCTGCTCCAAGCACGTCCAAGCCGGAGGTCAAGTAGACCACCCTGTCCTCTTTTTTAGTTTTTTCTATCTTTTGACGCTGTCGCCCTAGTTAGTTTTAGCGACAGCTGCTTCAATAGTCCATTAGGGGCCCTTATTTTGTAATAGCAATGTATATACTTTGAAACTCAATGGAAATCTATCTTTGCTTGATGATTGATGTCGAGCCTTTTCTTTCAGTTGATTGTTGACAACTATTCTGCAACTCCTCGTCCTTCTGATGTGTTACCTGCGTCGTCCCGTTCGAAGAAAATTCCTGTTGCTGTCGGACGTGTTGAAAATTCTTCGAGTAGAAATTCAGCAGAGGATTTGGAAGAACTTCGCCAACAACTCCAGTCTTTGAAGAAACAATCACTTATGATGATGGAGCAATCTCGAAAATCATCCGAAAGGGAGAAAATTGCACTTCAACAGGCTCGAGATGCCATAGCTGCCAAAGAAGCCGCTGTTTCTGAAGCTGAAAAAGCGACCACTCGAGAAAATTTTATGCTTGAGTTGATGAATGAAGCCAGTGCGGATATGTCAGGTATGCTTTTGCAAACCAAGACTCCTTCTGTTTGCCCGTTATTTCTTTTCCGAGATTCTTATGCTGTCGCCAAATAGGTTCCTTTCTCGACGCTGCTGCTGAAGACGAAAGGGTAAACACGAGGACAAATCTCCTTGTTAACCTTTCTCTTGACCATGGTTCTCTTTTCTGGGCCACTCCAGAACGTACCCGACAAATTGTCAGATTTCAAGACCGCGCCTGTCAGGTTCGCGATTTCCTTGATTTCTGCGCCAGAACATTGACCCTGGTTTACAAGATGCTATTTCCTCGGAACGAGGCGCCCGATACTCTTCTTGGTTTGTTGGAGAAATTTCAAGATGCTCCTCGTATCCATCACTTCGTGCGAGCTCAACTTTCTGCCGGTGCCAGGTTTGCTATGATGATGATCAAAATCTGCTATCCCAAATTTGACATGAGCCAGATTGTTACCAAGTGCTTAGCCAAGATGGCGAAAAGAAAAAGGGATGTTAGCAAGCTTGAGGATCATGTGACCCCTGTTGCCGATGATATGATGGATGAACCTCTTCGGATGGATGCTGAGTTTTTCGTAAGGGGTAGCTATGCTGAACATAGTACTCGTACTTCCAATACTGGACGGATGACCATAGATAATATACTGAGCCGTCATTGACATTCCTTCTAGTCATGTCGAGTTTTCTCAGGAATTGCGTCTTGTATGTTGTACACATATTCTATATTGTAAAGTTAGTAGATATTTCTATTTTTCCTTCTCAAGCCCCCGAGTGTTTCGGTGGTAAATCTCTTTATTGTGTATGCGAGGTATTAAACCAAAGCAACCAAGTTTTTATACTATATTTGCGGGTACTAGACCCCGAGTGTTTTGTCTTTGATTGCTATTTTGTAACTTCGTTTTATCTGGCGAGGTATTCAATACCAAAGCGAGATAATTTTATCAGTTAAATTCATCTATATTGTAACTTCGAGACGTAAGCCCCTGACCGTGTCGAAGAAAAGATATATATTTCCACTATCTTTATTATATTGCAGCACCGCGAGCCCGCCTCATTAAAAACCTTTCCTGGCCCCACTCGGTGCCCCGAAAAAGGAAAAGAGTGCGTCTGAAAACTCGCGGGCATTTCAGTACATTGTACAAGGAGGACTATATTTCGACACTAAGCGTAAAAATGCCTTAGCTGTGCCACGTTCCAGGGTTTCTTCTCGGGATTCCCTGTCTTCTTGTCCTTGATCCTGTACGCTCCTCCTTCGATGACTTCTGTGACGACGTAAGGGCCAAGCCATGGTGACTCGAGTTTTTCAGTACGCTCTTGATTGAGTCGCAAAACTAGGTCTCCAACCTGAAAGGATCTTGGTCGCAAACGTCGACTGTGGTAGTTTTTCAGGTCCTGCTGATATTTAGTTACCCTTGACAATACTTCGTCTCGAGCTTCGTCGAGTGCGTCGACGTCATCTTCCAATGCTCTCCTGGAAACTTCTTCATTATACTCCGTGACTCTGGGAGAGTCGTGCTCTATTTCTATCGGCAGTACTGCCTCTGCTCCATGGACCAGGAAGAACGGAGTCTCCTGTGTCGCTGTATTTGGTGTTGTTCGGATGCTCCATAACACACTCGGCAGCTCCTCTGGCCAAGTATGTCGAGCTTTTTCCAATGGCCCTAACAAGCGTTTCTTGATACCATCTATTATATAATTAAAACAACAAACATTGTACGGCTAAGATTGTGCAAAAGTTAAACCTAAGCTAATAAATGGTTTAGATTAAGAGTCGCAGGATTTTTCCGAAGCGCACGACCCTGGACGTAAAACAAAGCTAACCTCTCTTCTCCCCGTAGATCCAAAGCAGTTGCCAATCTAAAAACAAGATCTCCAGTTTTGCTCAGATCCCTATCACGGACGCCGTTCACCTTCGGCCTGCTGCTGCGGCTTTGTCCGTGTTGAAATTATGTTGATTCTCTCGCACACCCAGCCTTCGTCTACTTGATGATGTCCCATGTGGCCATGTCACATGAGGAAATTGAAGCAGTGCGGTGGGACTCTATACTGGGATGCATGCAGTTGCGAAGGCCAGATTTCGCAGATCAATCTGCAGCGTCCCACGTATAGCCAAGTTTAATCTTCGATTAGTTCCGAGACGATTTTAAGGCCTCTGAGTTAAGGGAAAGATCTACATATAATTAAGCCGGCCATGGCGATAGCCGATAGGCGATGGCGCCGAAAGGCCAAGTGGCACTTGGATCGATGACGACTCCATGCGGCAGAAATACCAAAAAACGGAAGCAGAGATTGGGCTCCTCTCTGTGCCGTGCGGATGTCCAGCGGCCACCACGTTTCTTCTTCTGCAATGGAGAGCTCATGCGTGCATTTTTATCCACTAAAGGCACTGCACTTGCCCTTCGTCACCGGTCGCAGGTTTGCAATCAGGCAAGCGCTCTGCTTATAAGGTACAAACGTAACTAATGCTTAGTGTTTGACAATGCTGTCTGATCATGTTAACCACCGCTGATTCGCCAGACTGGCTGCCTCCTCCGTCTAGATGAGAATATGACTGACTGCTTCAGAGGCGTATGCAACACAACACATCAAAGCCTAGACGATTAATTCTTTGGGGCAAAGCAACTGTAAGTTCCCCACGTCAACTTTTCTTTTAGACGCTTTGTGTGACAACAAGGGTGATATACAAGGTTTGGCTTTGCATCATGTCTCCATTACAAAATAGTAGTCTTGAAAATAATTCGGTAACATGTACGTGTTGAGCGGTCTGATTTTTGAAGTTTTAGCTAGGCCTTCACACGAGTGTTGCTTCCTGATTTTATTTATGTGCAATTATGGACCGAGTATTTTGCAAACATAACAATCTGTAACATTGAATTCTCATATTCTGTAGCCCTAGAGGTCATGAAATAAGCTCATAGAAGCTTTGGATCTCAATTATGTTTGTTGTTGAAAAGTCTTATTCAGCAAGAGAACAATTAAGAACAGGCTCACCGTTGAGATTGTTTTTTTGTCGGAGTACTGCTCGGGCAGTCCTTTACAGGAAAATCTCCCTTATAGATGGCTGAAATACTACTACTACTACTACTACTGATTTTTTTGGGCAAGATAATGTATATTTTTTCTGCCACTTCTGCTTGACATTTCAGCTCAAAACATGCTTACAGCCTCAGTTCAAGCAAAATAACAGTCTTTGTTTTCATATATATATTTATCTATGCTTCGTGTTTGCAGGTGGCAAATCCTATTGGTTAAGAATTGTTTCAGTAAAATATTTCAGGTGGATGTGAGGTACAATTTATCTATTCCCTCTTTTAAAATTCATTTCTCAAAACAGTAGGTCAGTTTTTCGTCAGTCTTTGTTATTTTTATTTGGTACTGAACTCTCACATAAACATGGGGAGGAATGAGAGGGAGAAAATACAAAATCTGGAGAAGTGCACTATTTCATAATAAAATGGAATCTATACAAAAATGTGATGTGTATAGTGGAAGTGAATCTAGCATTTTTTATTTTCTCTTTTGACTTACTAGGGATTGGTGGGCAATTTTACACGATGAAATGAGTCAAGTACACTATGAAGTTTGGACAGCACTTATATAAACTACTATCAGAGAGTACAATATTACATTCAGGACAAAACTTACAAACTTATAAAAACGATTTAATTGTGAACGAGTTAGGCTGAGAATAAAGTCAACTAGATGGTAGAACTTAATTATGAAACGATACCACATACACGAGAACATCCTAAAGTAGAACTTACATGCATATAAACACGGTCAGTTAGGAAAGATAGAAGGCTATATAATGGAAAAGGAGTTTGAGATCCAAAACTTCATTATCTGAATTCCTCAAATTATTAGTCTTTCGCATCCTTTCTATCATATGCTAATAAGCTAAAATAAATCACTAGCGATGAGGAAAATTCAGTGGTCAGAGTAAGAAAGAATACAAGTAGAACTTCAGGGTGGGGTAGAAATTAAAGAACCGGGGAGTATAAAAAAATTAGCTGCTTGGGTTGTTCATTACATCACGAGCAAATGTTAAACCACATGAGTGCAAACGTGGCAACACAAGTGTCAGAGTTGTTTAGTCGCCAAAGTTTACTTAAACATATTCTGCACTCTTATTTTCTAAATATTTCAAAATATGGTTCGTCAAGGAAAATGAACATGTTGGATGCCCAATTTAAATTATGTCAAAACTAGCCGCGCTATTGCGCGGGCCACCCAGCTAGTTGCAGATGATACCATTGGCTTTCTCGACTTGGCCATTGGTTTGAGGATGCGCAACTGACGCGAAGTGCAATTTGATGCCTACCTCTGCACAGTACGCCTTGAATTCCTTGGATGTGAAGTTACTGCCGTTGTCCGTGACGATGCTATGAGGTACTCCAAACCGAAAAACAATGTTCTTCACGAATTTTATTGCTGACGCTGCATCCGGTGAATTTATCGGCTTCGCTTCTATCCACTTGGTAAATTTGTCGACCGCAACGAGCATATACTCGTATCCTCCTGGCGAAGCTTTGTGTAACTTTCCCACCATATCGAGACCCCACTGAGCAAAGGGCAAAGATAAGGGGCATCAATTCCGCTGCCAGAGAGTGCCGTTTTGCGGCAAATCTCTGGCACGCGTCGCAAGTGCGCACTATCTCTTTCGCGTCCTCAATTGCTGTCAACCAGTAAAATCCAGCTCGAAAGACCTTGGCTGCAATAGCTCGACTGCTTGCGTGATGACCACATACTCCTTCGTGCACGTCCTTCAGAATTATCCTTCCTTCTTCGGGTGTGATGCACCTTTGTAACACACCCGAAATACTTCGTTTGTACAACTCCCCTTTAACTACCGTGAAAGCTTTGGATCGTCTGATAACTCGCCTTGCTTCAACTGGATCGTCGGGTATTGTTTTCCTTAGGATATATGATATGTACGCCTGCATCCATGGGATTTGCACCATCAGTACTAGATCCTGTTCCTCTTCTTCTTCTTCCAATGTTTCTTTCTCAGCCCCCGAGGGTTTCTCGTTCTTCTCCTTCTTTGTTGATTTCTTCGGCTTTGTGGATCTCTCTGTTATCTCCTCCCAGAACACGCCTGGAGGGATTGCAAGGCACTGCGATCCGATGTTTGCAAGAACGTCGGCTTCATCATTGCTCAACCTACTGATGTGGTTTACCTCGCATCCATCAAACAGCTTCTCCAGCTCATTATATATTTCTTTGTACGCCACCATGCTATCATTGACTGCATCACATTGGTTCATGACTTGCTGAGCCACCAATTGTGAGTCGCCAAATATTTTTAATCGAGTTGCGCCGCAGGCTTTCGCCATCTTCATCTCATGTATAAGAGCTTCATATTCTGCCGCATTGTTAGATACGTTTGGGAACGTCATCCATAAGACATATTTCAATTTGTCGCCTTCAGGTGATATGAGTATCATGCCTGCTCCAGCTCCTTCTAACCTTTTGGACCCGTCAAAGTTCATAGTCCAGGTTCTCGATAAATCCGGAGGTCCTGTGTTTTGCAACTCCATCCACTCTGCGATGAAGTCTGGTAGAATTTGCGACTTTATTGCCTTTCTTTTTTCATACGTGATGTCCCGAGGAGAAAGTTCTATTCCCCAAAGGAGACACGGCCTGTAGCTTCTGGATTGTTGAGTATATTGGATAAAGGCGCCTCATTGACCACTATTATCGGATGCGCCGAAAAATAGTGCCGCAATTTTCTTGCGGTTGTGAATACTCCATATGCTAGTTTTTGGTACTGCGGGTACCTCTGTTTTGAAGGTGATAATACTTCACTAATGAAATATACTGGCCTCTGCACTCCATGGAGTTTTCCTTCTTCTTCTTTTTCAACAACTAGCGTCGTGCTGACCACCTGGGGTGTGGCCGCAATGTATAGCAGGAGGGGTTCCTTCTCTTTTGGTGCCACCAAGATTGGGGGTGTCGATATTGCGCGTTTAAGATCCTCGAAGGCTCTATCTGCCTCTTCGTTCCACTGGAACTTATCTCCTTGCTTGATTAGGGCGTAGAACGGTAACGCCTTTTCTCCCAGCCTGGCGACGAATCTGCTTAAAGCTGCGACTCGCCCGATTAGTCTGTTGTATTTCTTTCAACTTTGTTGGCTTCCTCATTGTTACGATAGCTTGGATTTTTTCGGGATTAGCTTCGATCCCTCTTGCTGAGACTAGGAACCCGAGAAGTTCTCCTGCAGGGACGCCGAAAGAGCACTTCGTTGGATTCAACTTGAGACAAAATTTGTCGAGGTTGTCGAAAGTTTCCTTCAAGTCCTCGATTAATGTTGCCCCCTTTTTTGATGTTATGACGACATCATCAATGTACACTTGTATGTTTTTTTCCAATCTGTGTTGCTAAGCATTTCTGCATCATCCGCTGATATGTTGCTCCCGCATTTTTCAGACCAAAAGGCATTGTTTTATAGCAAAACACGCCGTAAGGTGTGATGAACGCTGTTTTGACCTCGTCCTCTTCTTTCAATCTGATCTGGTTATAACCAGAATAAGCATCCAGGAAGGAAAGACGTTCACATCCTGCCGTGGAGTCGATAATTTGATCGATCCTCGGGAGGGGAAAGTGATCCTTTGGACAATGTTTGTTGAGACACGTAAAGTCGACACACATGCGAAGGACTTTAGTGTTTTTCTTCGGGTTTGCGACCCACGTGGCCTCTGTATGCAACTCCTTGATGAAACCAGCTTCTCTCAGTCGATCAATCTCCGACAGCATAGCTTTGCGGTTTGGTTCCGAAAAACGCCGCAAAGGTTGTTTGATTGGTCTCGCTATGGGATCCAAGTTTAGGTGGTGCTCGGCAAGTTCCCTGGGTACTCCTGGCATGTCAGCTGGACACCATGCGAAGATTTTCCAGTGCTCACGGAGGAACTCGAAGAGCGCGCTTCCCTATGCGAGGTCCATGTTTGTTGCGATGGACGTCGTTTTCTTCGGATCTGTCGGGTGGATCTGCACTTCCTTAGAATCTTTTGCGGTATTGAAAGTTGATTCCTTGTTGGGCCTCCCTACATCTGGCAGCACATCATAATCAGTCATGAGCCTTGACGCTGCGTACTCTGCCTGCATCCCGAAAGTTTCTGATAGTCGATGAAAATCTTTGTCACATTTATCGGCCAGCGCAAAGCTTCCTTTGACTATGATTGGTCCCTTAGGTCCAGGTAACCTCCAAAGCAGGTACGTGTAATGTGGTACCGCTATAAATCTGGCATATGCTGGTCGTCCCAACAAAGCGTGATACTGCGACGGGAAATCTACAACTTCGAATTCCAACCTTTCTATCCTGTAATTTTCTCGGGTCCCAAACTGAACGTCGAGATTGATCCTCCCCGGTGGGTAACTTGGCTTCTCTGGTGTGATGCCGTGGAAACGTGTGTCGGTTGGTTTCAAATTTGCTAGGGAGATGTTCATCTTCCTTAGCGTATCTGCGTACATAAGGTTTAAACTGCTGCCGCCATCTATAAACACTCGAGATACGTCGAATCCCGCAATTACTGCTGGTAAGATAAGTGCTGATTGCCCTGGTCGAGGAACTTGCTGTGGGTGATCCGCTATTGTGAAGCCGATGTCTTGCCCTGACCAATATAAGTACTCAACCGTTGGTGGAGGCATCTTCTCTGCCATAAACACTTGCCGCAAGATTACCTTTTGAGCCCTGTTAGATGGCCTAGCTTTCTGAATCATCGAGACCGCGCCATTGTTGTTAGGATCAACATATGGAGGTGGTTGCGGTGCTGCCGCTATTCTGAGCTGATGTCGATTTTCGTCCGTGATCGCGGGAGGAGGTGGTAAGTGATGCGCGTGAGACACACGTCCGTTGGGAACCCCAAGAGGAAGGTGTGATGTGCACAGCAGTAAGTTTTCCCTCAGAAAGAAATCAAGGTTTATCGAACCAGTAGGAGCCAAGAAGCACGTTGAAGGTTGTTGGTGGCGGAGTGTAGTGCGGCGCAACACCAGGGATTTTGGCGCCAACGTGGAACCTGCACAACACAATCACAGTACTTTGCCCCAACGTAACAGTGAGGTTGTCAATCTCACCGGCTTGCTGAAAACAAAGGATTAGATGTATAGTGTGGATGATGATGTTTGTTTGCGAAGAACAAGTAAAGAACAATTGCGATAGATTGTATTTCGGATGTAAAGAATAGGACCGGGGTCCACAGTTCACTAGTGGTGTCTCTCCCATAAGATAAACGAGATGTTGGGTGAACAAATTACAGTTGGGCAATTGACAAATAAAGAAGGCATAACAATGCACATACATATATCATGATGAGTACTATGAGATTTAATCGGGGCATTACGACAAAGTACATAGACCGCTATCCAGGCATGCATCTATGCCTAAAAAGTCCACTTTCGAGGTTATCATCCGAACCCCTTCCGGTATTAAGTTGCAAGCAACGAGACAATTGCATTAAGTATGGTGCGTAATGTAATCAACACAAATATCCTTAGACAAAGCATCGATGTTTTATCCCTAGTGGCAACAAGACATCCACAACCTTAGAACTTTCCGTCACCTGTCCCGGATTTAATGGAGGCATGAACCCACTATCGAGCATAAATACTCCCTCTTGGAGTCACAAGTATCAACTTGGCCGAGCCTCTACTAGCAACGGAGAGCATGCAAGAACATAAACAACATATATGATAGATTGATAATCAACTTGACATAGTATTCAATATTCATCGGATCCCAACAAACACAACATGTAGCATTACAAATAGATGATCTTGATCATGATAGGCAGCTCACAAGATCTAACATGATAGCACAATGAGGAGAAGACAACCATCTAGCTACTCGCTATGGACCCATAGTCCAGGGGTGGACTACTCACACATCGATCCGGAGGCGATCATGGCGATGAAGAGACCTCCGGGAGATGATTCCCCTCTCCGGCAGGGTGCCGGAGGCGATCTCTCGAATCCCCCGAGATGGGATTGGCGGCGGCGGCGTCTCCGGAAGGTTTTCCGTATCGTGGCTCTCGGTGCGGGGGTTTCACGACGAAGACTTTAAGTAGGCGGAAGGGCAGAGTCGGGAGCGTCACGAGGGGCCCACACGAGTAGGCCGGCGCGGCCAGGGCTTGGGCCGCGCCGCCCTGTTGTGTGGCCACCTCGTGGCCCCACTTCGTTTCCTCTTCGGACTTCTGGAAGCTTCGTGGAAAAATAGGCCCCTGGGCGTTGATTTCGTCCAATTCCGAGAATATTTCCTTTGTAGGATTTCTGAAACCAAAAATAGCGAGAAAACAACAACCGGCTCTTCGGCATCTCGTCAATAGGTTAGTGCCGGAAAATGCATAATAATGACATATAATGTGTATAAAACATGTGAGTATCATCATAAAAGTAGCATGGAACATAAGAAATTATAGATACGTTTGGGACGTATCAAGCATCCCCAAGCTTAGTTCCTACTCGCCCTCGAGTAGGTAAACGATAACAAAGATAATTTCTGAAGTGACATGCTATCATAATCTTGATCATACTATTGTAAAGCATATGAGATGAATGCAGCGATTCGAAGCAATGATGAAGATAATGAGTAAACAAATGAATCATATAGCAAAGACTTTTCATGAATAATACTTTCAAGACAAGCATCAATAAGACTTGCATAAGAGTTACTCATAAAGCAATAAATTCAAAGTAAAGGCATTGAAGTAACACAAAGGAAGATATAAGTTTCAGCAGCTTGCTTTCAACTTCAACATATTTATCTCATGGATAATTGTCAACACAAAGTAATATAACAAGTGCAATAGGTAAACATGTAAGAATCAATGCACACAGTTTACACAAGTGTTTGCTTCTAAGATAGAAAGAATAGGTAAACTGACTCAACAATAAAGTAAAAGATAGGCCCTTCGTAGAGGGAAGCATGGATTACTATTTTTGTGCTAGAGCTTTTCATTTTGAAAACAAGAAACAATTTTGTCAACGGTAGTAATAAAGCATATGTGTTATGTATAAGATATCCTATAAGTTGCAAGCCTCATGCATAGTATACTAATAGTGCTCGCACCTTGTCCTAATTAGCTTGGATTAACACGGATTATCATTGCATAGCATATGTTTCAACCAAGTGTCACAAAGGGGTACCTCTATGCCGCCTGTACAAAGGTCTAAGGAGAAAGCTCGCATTGGATTTCTCGCTTTTGATTATTCTCAACTTAGACATCCATACCGGGACAACATAGACAACGAGATAATGGACTCCTCTTTTAATGCTTAAGCATTCAACAACAGATTAATATTCTCATAAGAGATTGAGGATTAATTGTCCAAACTGAAACTTCCACCATGAATCATGGCTTTAGTTAGCGGTCCAATGTTCTTCTCTAACGAGTATGCATACTCAAACCATTTGATCATGAAAATCGCCCTTACTTCCGACAAGACGAACATGCATAGCAACTCACATGATATTCAACAAAGGTAAAAGTTGATGGCGTCCCCAGAAACATGGTTACCGCTCAACAAGCAACTTATTAAGAAATAAGACACATAAGTACATATTCTTCACCACAATAGTTTTTAAGGCTATTTTCCCATGAGCTATATATTGTAAAGGCAAAGAATAGAAATTTAAAGGTAGCACTCAAGTAATGTACTTTGGAATGGCAGAGAAATACCATGTGGTAGGTAGGTATGGTGGACACAAATGGCATAGTATTTAGCTCAAGGATTTGAATGCACGAGAAGAATTCCTCTCAATACAAGGCTAGGCTAGCAAGGTCGTTTGAAGCAAACTCAAGTATAAAAGGTGCAGCAAAGCTCACATATGAACATATTGTAGCTATTATAAGACTTTACATTGTCTCCTTGTTGTTCAAACACCTTAACCAGAAAATATCTAGACTCTAGAGACCAATCATGCAAACCAAATTTTAACAAGCTCTATGTAGTTATTCATTAATAGGTACAAGGTACATGATGAAAGAGCTTAAACATGATCTATATGAGCACAACAATTGCCAAGTATCACATTATTCAAGACATTATACCATTTACCACATGCGGCATTTTCCGTTTCCAACCATATAGCAATGAATGAAATAGTCCAACTTTCGCAATGAACATTAAAGATAAAGCTACATATGTGTTCATACGAAACAGCGGAGCGTGTATCTCTCCCAAACAAAGAATGCTAGGATCCGATCTTATTCAAACAAAACAAAAATAAAAACAAACAGACGCTCCAAGTAAAGCACATAAGATGTGACGGAATAAAAATATAGATTCACTAGAGGTGACCTGATAAGTTGTCGATGAAGAAGGGATGCCTTGGGCATCCCCAAGCTTAGACACTTGGGTCTTCTTAAAATATGCAGAGATGAACCACGGGGGCATCCCCAAGCTTAAACTCTTCACTCTTCTTGATCATATTGTATCATCCTCCTCTCTTGACCCTTGAAAACTTCCTCCACACCAAACTCAAAACAAACTCATTAGAGGGTCAGTGCATAATTCATATATTCAGAGGTGACATAATCATTCTTAACACTTCCAGACATTGCACAAAGCTACTGAAAGTTAATGGAACAAAGAAATCCATCAAACATAGCAAAACAGGCAATGCGAAATAAAAGGAAGAATCTGTCAAAACAGAACAGTCCGTAAAGACGAATTTGTTAGAGGCACCAGACTTGCTCAGATGAAAATGCCCAAATTGAATGAAAGTTGCGTACATATCTGAGGATCACGCACGTAAATTGGCAGATTTTTCTGAGTTTCCTACAGAGAACCATACCCAAATTCGTGACAGCAAGAAATCTGTTTCTGCGCAGTAATCCAAATCTAGTATTGACTTTACTATCAAAGACTTTACTTGGCACAACAATGCAATAAAATAAAGATAAGGAGAGGTTGCTACAGTAATAACAACTTCCAAGACTTAAATATAAAACAAAGTACTGTAGTAAAATAATGGGTTGTCTCCCATAAGCGCTTTTCTTTAACGCCTTTCAGCTAGGCGCAGAAAGTGTGAATCAAGTATTATCAAGAGATGAAGCATCGACAGAGGAGTTTGGAGTTTTCTCAACTATACATGTTATCTTATCTATGTAAGTTTTAGAGGCTCCTTTCTCATTACTCTTAGGCTTGCTATTCTCATCAATCAAATTTTCAGGAACAAGCCAATCATAATTCTTTTCTAGTGCCTCGAACATTCCTACGAGCTTTCAAGGTATTGTTGTCTTAATTTTCCCACCATCATTAACATTATTAGTGTACCTTATTCTATCCATGTCCATCTTTTCAAGGGTACTAGCAAAGTTGGTATAAGAGCCAAGCATCTTATATTTAATAAAGACCTTTCTAGCCTCTCTTGCTACACCACCAAATTCTTTAAGAAGGGTTTCTAAAACAAAATCTTTCTTTTCTCCTTCTTCCATATCACCGACTCGTAAGAAACATATGTTGAATTATAGGATTGAGATTAACAAACTTAGTTTCCAACATGTGTACTAAAGAAGCAACAACAATTTCATAAGTAGGAGCAAGTTCTACCAAGTGTCTATCTTCAAAATCTTCAATTTGTACTAACATGAGTGAAAAAATCTTCTATATTATCTCTTCCAATTATAGACCCTCGGCCTACCAGTATGTCTTTTAGAGTGTACTTAGGAGGAAACATGATGAAATAAACAAAAGGTAAATAAAGCAAATGCAAGTAACTAATTTTTTTGTGTTTTTAATATAGAGAATGCAAACTAGACAGTAAATAAAGTAAAACTAGCAACTAATTTTTTGTGTTTTTGTTTTAGTGAAGCAAACAAAGTAGTAAATAAAATAAAGCAAGACAAAAACAAAGTAAAGAGATTGGAAGTGGAGACTCCCCTTGCAGCGTGTCTTGATCTCCCCGACAACGGCGCCAGAAAATAGTCTTGATGCGCGTGAGACACACGTCCGTTGGGAACCCCAAGAGGAAGGTGTGATGTGCACAGCAGTAAGTTTTCCCTCAGAAAGAAACCAAGGTTTATCGAACCAGTAGGGAGCCAAGAAGCACGTTGAAGGTTGTTGGTGGCGGAGTGTAGTGCGGCGCAACACCGGGGATTCCGGCGCCAACGTGGAACCCGCACAACACAATCACGAGTACTTTGCCCCAACGTAACGATGAGGTTGTCAATCTCACCGGCTTGCTGAAAACAAAGGATTAGATGTATAGTGTGGATGATGATGTTTGTTTGCGAAGAACGAGTAAAAAACAATTGCAGTAGATTGTATTTCGGATGTAAAGAATAGGACCGGGGTCCACAGTTCACTAGTGGTGTCTCTCCCATAAGATAAACAGATGTTGGGTGAACAAATTACGGTTGGGCAATTGACAAATAAAGAAGGCATAACAATGCACATACATATATCATGATGAGTACTATGAGATTTAATCGGGGCATTACGACAAAGTACATAGACCGCTATCCAAGCATGCATCTATGCCTAAAAAGTCCACTTTCAGGTTATCATCCGAACCCCTTCCGGTATTAAGTTGCAAGCAACAGACAATTGCATTAAGTATGGTGCGTAATGTAATCAACACAAATATCCTTAGACAAAGCATCGATGCTTTATCCCTAGTGGCAACAAGCACATCCACAACCTTAGAACTTTACGTCACTCGTCCCAAATTTAATGGAGGCATGAACCCACTATCGTGCATAAATACTCCCTCTTGGAGTCACAAGTATCAACTTGGCCGAGCCTCTACTAGCAACGGAGAGCATGCAAGAACATAAACAACATATATGATAGATTGATAATCAACTTGACATAGTATTCAATATTCATCGGATCCCAACAAACACAACATGTAGCATTACAAATAGATGATCTTGATCATGATAGGCAGCTCACAAGATCTAACATGATAGCACAATGAGGAGAAGACAACCATCTAGCTACTGCTATGGACCCATAGTCCAGGGGTGGACTACTCACACATCGATCCGGAGGCGATCATGGCGATGAAGAGACCTCCGGGAGATGATTCCCCTCTCCGGCAGGGTGCCGGAGGCGATCTCCTGAATCCCCCGAGATGGGATTGGCGGCGGCGGCGTCTCTGGAAGGTTTTCCGTATCGTGGCTCCCGGTACTGGGGGTTTCACGACGAAGACTATATGTAGGCGGAAGGGCAGGTCAGGGGGCGTCACGAGGGGCCCACACAGTAGGCCGGCGCGGCCAGGGCTTGGGCCGCGCCGCCCTGTTGTGTGGCCACCTCGTGGCCCCACTTCGTTTCCTCTTCGGACTTCTGGAAGCTTCGTGGAAAAATAGGCCCCTGGGCGTTGATTTCGTCCAATTCCGAGAATATTTCCTTTGTAGGATTTCTGAAACCAAAAACAGCAGAAAACAACAACTGGCTCTTCGGCATCTCGTCAATAGGTTAGTACCGGAAAATGCATAATAATGACATATAATGTGTATAAAACATGTGAGTATCATCATAAAAGTAGCATGGAACATAAGAAATTATAGATACGTTTGGGACGTATCAGTAAGTGGATCTCACTCCTGGGCCCCTGTGGGTTTCTGTTTGCTGCTTGAGCATTGGCCATTCCTGCCACTCGCAACATTGCCTGAAAATTGCGACAGTCCTTCTGCAGTTGTCGTGACTGCCTTTTCCCGTTGCTATCGAGATAAAAATGCATCTGGCACGGCCCGTTCATCATATCTTCGGGAGTTACGAAAGGTCTCTGAAACCTTGACCCACTATTTTGCCTGTTATCTCTATTGTCGCCTTGCTGTGCATTACTTCTTTGGTAGTCATCTCTATTGTTTCCTCCATTGTTTCCCCGAAAACCAGCCGATATTTGGCCAGGTGCGTCGTAACTTGAGAATTGTCGAGGAAATCGGCGTCTATTTTGAAAATTTCGACTGCGGTCCTCCTCTGGGGACCTATGTCATTTGTTATGTACCGCATCTTCACCATCTGCCCATCTGTTTGCTATTTCCATTAATGCTGATACTGTCCTTGGGTTTGTCCTTCCCAAGTCCTCCACGAAATCTCCTCGTCGAACTCCTGCTACAAAAGCATCTATCGCTCTCTCGTCAGATATATTTTCTGCCGAGTTTTTGATGATGTTCCACCTTTGGATGTACTTCCTTATTGACTCATCATGCTTTTGTCGACATGACCTCAACTCCTCTAGTGTCGCAGGTTTCTTGCAGGTTGATCGGAAATTTTTGATAAACACATCCTCAAAACTTTCCCAGCTGTCGATGGACCCTGGGGGAAGCTTCTTTATCCACGATCTGGCGGCTCCGCTCAGATGTATTTGGATGCTCTGCATGGCTGTTGCTCTGGTTCCGCCTATTAATTTTACTGTCTCGAGGTAATCGACTAGCCAATCCTCGGGATCTTGCAGTCCATCGAATTTCTTGAAACTATCGGGTAGCTTGAATCCTGATGGAACTCGAGTTTTTCGGACCCGTCGTGTGAAACAAGGGAGTCCACACATATCTTCTTCAGCAAGTTCTGGTGAATGCCGACGTTCTCTTCTTTCTTGTCGCGCTCTATCCACTCTGGCCTGAGTCGTTGTGTCTCTGGCTCCACTTGCTCTCGGTGGATCTTGCACTGCTGCGGTAGGTCTCGGACTATTTTGCCTTGCAGTTCCTTCGGGAGGTGTAGCTGCGAACGCTGCTCCCATGGCTCCACATCCTGCCATGGCCATGTTATACAACGCTTCTCTTGGATCTCCGAGAGGTGGCCTGGATGCTAGGATGAAAGCTTGTGTCGCCATGTACCCTGCTTCCGGTGTTTTTGGGATAATATTCCCCCTCGTGTCGATTGACATAAAGGACATATCGAGGTTTTGGATTAAAGTCTCTCTTTCAGCCTCCGGTATATTTTGTAACCGAGATCTTGCTCTCCTCCGAGCTTCTCTATGACTATCTCCCGAAGTTCCTGATTATCGACTTAACTCCGCTCTTCGCATGCTTGACGCGGAAGCTGCCTCCTTTCTTCTATTCAAAGCAGTTGTCTCTTTTTCCAATTCTCTTCCAGCTCGGGCAAGTCTATACTGGTAGGCCTGTAATTCTTCGACCGTAGCAGTTGTCTCCATTGGTTCAGAACCATCCATAGCTCTTGCCGCTCTATCCCATGCTGCTTGTGGAAGTTGAATTCTAACGCGTGGTGTAGGCCCGACATATTTAGTGCCTAAACCTCGCCTTAGGTCAGAGGGATCGACATATGGATTTCCCAATTCGTCGAAAGCCTCTGATGTCTCCTCTTGATTGCGACTTGTTTCTCCGATAGCGTAGATCTGATGATATTTTGAGTTCTGAACTTCGCTTGGTTTGGTGACACCATCATAGAGATTGGTGAAGACCTTTCCAATAGAGATGGACTTGTCGATGAAGTCGAAGCTATCGGTGTCGCTCGAACCATCGCTTATATAGGAGTCCGCGGATGACTCGAAGGACATGTCGCTGAAGATCTTGGCGAGTTTTTCGCTTGCCTTGGTGCCGATGAAACGTGGCGACGAAATCTCCTCGTCGCCTGACTCGATGGATGATGCTGAGCTTAAGAAGTCAGGATCAACCGCCGATAATCCCGACGAGATCGGAACTTCGAGACGATACGCTCCTTCTTTCTCGACGCGGAAGTGGAACTTTCCAAACGTCATCTCCATTGGCTCCTCCAGATACGCATATGCATCCAAACGGGAGGGTGGGTGAGGTACAAAATCAACTAGACCAGTTTTGATCTGTTTACCTTTGTCCATGATGTTGCTTGCCACCGATGAAGTCGACGATCTTGAACGTGTCATCGAGATCAGCTCCTTGTCGCCTCTAGATCCCACAGACGGCGCCAATTGACAAGGTATTAATTTATCAATGCCTACAAGTAGTAGACTAGGGTTTCGTTGGATGTAGAGGGCAAGTAGATCTCGAAGGTTTCAGCCGAAAAGTACTCGACGATGTAAAAACTAGGGTTTGTGAGACAATGAATCGATTCTTTCTTTGTCCCTCGACTCCCCCTTATATAGGAGGCGGAGCCGAGGGATTCGTGATACACAAGTTTACAGAGTCCGGGAGGGTTTCTGACCCGTCCCGCAAGATTACAAACGATGACTCCTATTACAACTCTAGCCTTCCTTAATAGTATCTTAGGCTTCCGAATCTTCTTATTCTTCGGGTCATGGGCCTTCAGTAAACCCCGGGTACCATCTTCGGCAGGCCCATTGGCCGGGTATGCCTATGTCATTCGGTGACCACCCTAAGGTTCCATAGTGGATCGAGGACATCCCTTTTGGTGGGAATTCTCGAGGAGAATACGACGACCGTCGTGCATTTGGAGTGACTTGTCCTCCACACCGCTCCAACGGAGAGTAGCACTCGCAAGAGTGTGAACTTCGGAATACATCATTGTCTCCGCGTCACTTCGGTTATTCTTATACCCGAGCTCTTTACTTATGCACTTTACTTTATGATAGTCTTCATGCTTGAAGTTATATATCTTGCTATCACATAGTTGCTTGAATTGCTTAGCATAAGTCGTTGGTGCACATAGGTGAACCCTAATTATATAGGTTTTGTGCTTGACAAATTAAACGCTAGTTTTATTCCGCATTTGTTAAGCCATATTCGCAAAAGTTTTAAACCGCTTATTCACCCCCATCTAGGCGGCATCCGTGTTCTTTCAACAACTACATCAATATGATACTGAGAGTAAGGAAGAATATCTAACTTTATTTCATTATTTCAGAAAACCGCCATATCGACCACCGTTGCGGCCTGTAGTGCTTACAGTTTCCCGCTAAAGATTCCATCCTAGACTTATGCACCTGCGTCTCAACCACACAAAGGATGGTAGGGGCAAATTCCTTCGCGAAGTCGCGAAGCTCACGAACCGTCGCGGCATTGCCGATGCCACGACAGTTCCACAAAAATGTACTCATTGCTGCTGGCGGCGCTCCTCGCCGGAACCCGCGGATGTGCTAGTGTTCTTGTCCTTCTTTGGTGTTGACTTCTTCTTTGAGCGTTTCTGCTCTCTAGCAGATGGTGGCGGGGGTGGAGTGCCCGAGCGAATCTCATACTTTCTCGCTTCCTCTTCCCCGTTGAAGTCCAGCTTCTTGTTCATCTCGCTACTACTACCCAGACTAGTTTCAGCTATCTCTCCTGGAGATTTCCACTCAAGCATAGGAACCACGCTGCCATTATGCACACCTTTTGCTGGGCTGCCATCTGTCAGCCTGGCGTCGGCAGACGTTCGCGTTGATATCTTTACTGATATGTAACTTGGCAAGCAGTCCCCCTCTGGCCCAAGCACTTCCTCTCATTAACAAGAGCCGCAACCGGGGATCTGTTGGTACCCACATCGTTAACCATAGATACCAGCTCTTGGCAATCACTCTCCAAGATGATCGGTTTGTCTGTCCACTCCAACGCAAGCACTAGCCCATCATTGCACGCGAGAGCCTCCGCTTCCAGAGGGTTGGCTCATGACTTCAGATATCTACAAGCAGTTCCGAGAATTCCACCTTCCTCATCTCGGTAAGATCATGCCGGCACCTCCCTTTTGCTCATGTTTGTCCCAGGATCCATCTAAATTTAGTTTCACCCATCCTGGTGGTGGTTTAGACCACCTCTTCATCTCCTACACCATGTCTCTTCGTCTTTGCCTGCAGTGAATCAACATAACTGCATAGGAATTCCCTGAAAGCTTCTATATATGGGTGGCGCCATCTTCTGGTGAACCACCTCGTTGCGGACATGCTAAATCCTCAATGGGGTCATTAGCATTATCATCCTCTCCTGTTCGGAGGCTTGCTCCAAAGCATGGAGCAACCACTCCGTGCCAATGAAACTCACTCAAATGGCCTGACGAATGATGTGGCGTTGGTTTCACGTCTACTGAATTTCAATCAAAATAAAAAGGGCCGTAAATTGCGAAAAAATAAAAGGCGAGTGCTTCCATAGACCCCCAACGTCGAACGGTTATGTTGAGCGGAACACAAGGACGACCCAGATTAATCCGCGGCGAGGGGCATGATTGACTTTTCAGCTTCGATTTGGGTACAGAAATACCCGACCCAAAACCCGCAGGACCCGTTAGCCGAGGGGGTATGCGTATCACCGCGAGAATACATACACGCCCGTACCTCTTCCACGTACACGCCCGTACCCCTTCCGCGTACATACCCCTTCCGCGTACACGCCCGTCCATGCCCACGGGTCCACACACGGGTCCACGCCCACGCGCACAGTCCAGAAGAGTCCACTACTTTATCCCCACTCGGCCGCATCCCCTCCCCACCATCCCCATTTCTGGCAAAAAGCAGAAGAGAGAAAACCCTAACCCTAGTTCTTCGGCGAACAAAGCCTCTCTCCCTACACTCCCATTTCTTCGGCAAAGCACAGATCCGGCAATGGACATGAACCTTGTCGCGGCTGCTGCTGGTTTGGAGGGCGGAGAGGGAGCGGCTGCGGCTGCGGGGGCAGCCGCGGGAGCGGGAGCGGGAGCTGCTGGTGCTGATCTGGGCGGCGGCGCTGGTGCGGTGGCGGACGGCGGCGCGGGAGCTGCTGGTGCTGATCTGGGCGGCGGCGCTGATGCGGTGGCTGCTGCTGCTCGCGCCGCTGCCGAGAGGGAGGCGGCGTTCAAGGAAATCGACGCCTTGTACGAGGCCAGCCAGTACGTCCAGCCCTGCGAGGTAAAGCTATGTCTCCCCTCTCAGATCTGGTAACCCCTGCAAAGTCGATGTAGTAGATGCGCGTGGATGCTATGTCGATCTGGTAAACGCAGCTATGTCCGCGAGTACATCGAGCCCTGCGAGGTAGATCTACTCCCTCCGTCCACAAATAAGTGGATGCGCGTGGTTTTGAAGAGACCTTGAACTTTTTGTAAAAAAATCCCTCATTCGTCACTGATTGCTTGTCCTTGATTCGTCACTGATGCAATCTTTTACCTCTCCGGAGATTGCTGAAGCTTTGGCTCTTCGACAAGCGGTGCTGATCACTAGAAATAGGGTTTTTTCAAAGGTGATCTTCGTCACTGATTGCTTGTCCTTGATCCAACGAATAAACACCACTGTGCTTGATCGGTCTCAGGTGGGAGTGTTGATAAAGGACATCAAACTTGTCTGTTGAATCTATTGCTGCCTGTTAAACGCTCTTTAAATGAAGCGGCACACATTTTAGCTAGATCCTGTAATCTAGTGTCCGTCGGTTTTATTTCCAATTATGCTCCGGCTTGCATCCAGAAGACCCTTTGTATTGATATGGGTTAATGAATAAAGTGCCGTATTCTGTCAAAACATATGCTCATTAATCAAGAAGATGCTTATAAATGTTGTGCATGCTAGTAACAACATTGAGAAACCAAAAATGATTATTGGGGGCTGGGATCAAGGCATGCAATGAGTGACCTAAAATGATTGAAAATCATACCTAGGGTTTACCGATATCGGTGAGTGATGGCATCTTTTCCATTTACATCACTATATTCTGATGTAATATAAATGTAGTACAATGCCATCTGATTCCTCTTATACATAAATGCTTCATCGTATAGACTTTACACATTGTACTCTACCATGCCTAATGTATGCTTATTTGTGGTTGTTAAAATATTATTGAGCAATGTATCTAATATTATTTGTGAAGAACTACTTGTTCCAAAACACATATCAAATAAGGCCTGCTTCCATTTAATTTGCTAATTAATCACATCATATAATTACTCCTTGCCCCAATGCATGTCTCTCTTCTATTTTTTTAGGCATTAAATCAGTGAGCTAAAATGACGATCCACTTGCTCTATTTAATAGAGGCATTTAAAGAAAAAAAAATGAATACAAGCTGCTGATTGGTTAGGCTGACCATAGTGCTAGTATCATAGGTAGTATTATGCATCCTAGGCCCACAAAAATGATGATGTGGCATCTAATTAATGAGGAGAGATATGATTAGAGTAACATAGGTAGATACTGTATCATAACGCACGTTACGAGAAAAGTAAATACCAAATAGATCTTGTACATAGATTTACATTGGGATTCTAGAAAATAATAAATTTACAAGTTTATGATACTACACTATAATACCACCCACTATAGAGATAGTATCATACAAAAGTATCATATGCATGATACTACTATATGATACTATGCACTATGACCAGCCTTAAAGCGGTTCAAAAGTGAAAGGTTTCTTTTCCTAACAATATTTCGTAGAAATTATCACACCATGAAATGTATGTAGAAGAAAACAGAATTTACAAAAAATGAATCATGAGAAAAAATTGGAATCTATGGGCAGAGTCAATTAGGTACTGTGCCCCTTGTCCTGCAAAACTAATAAGGAACACACATTTGTCTGTAGTACTATGGTGGGGATTGTTAGCTACCTCTCATTTTTTGTGACCAATTGTAATAGTTCTTTCTTTCAGATGAAGTATGTTCCAGGTGAGGCATATCCAATGTCTCATCGGTTCTAATTTTCTTGTAGGATTATTCCTCATGTGTAGTCTGTTTTGTTCAATGAAATGAATACTTGTCCTTCCATGTATGAAGCACATGACTAACTAATTTTATTTGCAGTACAACACAGATGACGACGTCGACGAGGACAACTTTGAGTCCTACGTGCAGAGGCAGGTCAAGGGATTCGAGTCTCGGATTCTGAAGACAGTGCGTAGGGGAAGGCATGCTTGCCCCTTCTGTCCCTGCAAGGTGAAGGACGGCTTGCTGGCTTCCCTTGAGATGCGTGCTATGGACACTCGCCACAGCGCCCACGAGTGGCAGGGCAAGGCTGACCACGAGGCACTTGCAAGGTTCCTGCTGGGTCCTCGCCTTCCCCGTTCCGGCAGGATCCTCAAGAGGCGTCACAACATGTGAACCTACCATGCATGCCTCAGCCCGATGCTCGCCGCCGTATATATGTTATGTCCTTGGAGCTTATTTCTGTCTGGTTGTAATGGATAACTAAGAACTTTTAGGTTTAATGTGTGTACGTAGAACCTTAAGTTCTACTTATGGAATTTCTTAGTACTAAGAACTTATATCTCCACTGTTATGCATGAATGCCTGCTTGTTTAGATAAATGCTAGTTATAACTGTTATGCATGAATGCCTTGTTTAGACAAATGCTAGTTATAACAGTTATGTATGAATGCCTTGTTTAGATAAATGCTAGTTATAACTGTTACTCTTTTATCTAGATAAATGCTAGTTATAACTGTTATGCATGAATGCCTTGTTTGTTATTCTCATGCATAGATTGTTTTTCACATAGACTGCTCAGTCTCCGTAGCCAAACTTGTTCGATCCCTCGATAACAAAGTCATTGCCACATAGAGATGTTAGCTAAAATCAACAAGTTTGATTACCATAGAAGGTACAGGTAAGAAAGGAGTAAAAAATAGTCACATATGAGCTTGAGGTAAAAAATAGTCACATATTTGTGTACTTGTGATTATATCGACGTTGACTAAATAGACCATGCACCATTCCGTGTTAAGTCTCCTTGGGTTCTCACATGAAATAACCATGCACTCAGTTGGACTCACCCTGGCAACCCCATCCACATCCACATCCATCCACTTGATTTGGCATCCCCATCGACTTGATTTGGCCCAAAAGTGCATGTTTTCGCCTAAAAACCCTATATTTAGGGTGTCTAGGTTCAACTCACCATTATCTACCCTATATTATTCATGTAGATTACAAGGGTGGGAGTGTGGGGCATGCATCATGGCATTTTTATTTCAATTTCCACAAACTAATACATAATTGGAAATGTGGTTTACAGGAAGACATAATTAGGAACATGGTTTTCCACAAACTAATACATAGTTTGAACCATGGTTAACACAAATATAAAATATTGCAAAAAAAATAACTAGGCCGTGCATCGAAGGTTTCGTGTGTTCGCTGCCAACAAAAAACACACGAAACCTTTAAAATACTTTTTTTGGTATTTTTATTTCAATTTCCACAAACTAATACATAATTGGGAACGTGGTTTACACGAAGACACGGTTTGGAACATGGTTTTCCACAAACTAATACATAGTTTGAACCATGGTGAACACAAATATAAAAGTTTGGTTACCATAGAAGCTACAGGTAAGAAAGGAGTAAAAAATAGTCACATATTGGTAGAGTTGTGAACCCTTAACAAATAGTCACATATGAGCTTGAGGTAAAAAATAGTCACATATTTGAGTACTTGTAATTATTTCGACGTTGACTAAATAGACCATGCACCATTCCGTGTTAAGTCTCCTTGTGTTCTCACACGAAATAACCATGCCAAGAAACTGATCACCTTGGGCTGTGCTGCGGTGACCCAGCGTACCACTGCATGGTGTAGTACACAAGTCGTTGACATAACACAAGTGAAACACCGTTCCACCCATATTACATCTCTCAGAGTGGTACAACAGAAACATATACGAGTCCAAGGTATGTCTATAGAAGTACACACGAGCTGTTTACATAAGATCAACACAACCTCCTACTTTACAGTGAGGTAAAACTTCAAATAAGCTCCAGAAGAACGACTCGTAGTCTATCTTATTGCTAACTCAAGCTTAAGAGCTACTTGGATTACTATAGAAATCTAGCTACTTAGGTGCTAGGATTAGGGAAGGTTCCCTTCTATTACTAGTCTAGGTTTCCATTATAGTTGATGCAGAAGTTGACTCCATTGACTTTGTTGATTGGATTCTTCATCTTGTTGCAGTTGACTCCTTTGTCTTCGAGTTCCACGGTAGTTTCTCCTTCGGTGCCTTGATCTAAGAAGGGGGTTCAAATGGGATAGAATGAGTACGAGCGTACTCAGCAAGTTCATATTAGGAAATAGGTGTATCATGCACTAGCTACAGCCATAGACCAGAAAGTCATAGGCCAATGCAAGTTTTTGTAATCATTTCTTCAAAAGGTTTATTTTATTCTGAAAACTATGCCCGTCAGTCTTCACAGGTTGACTAGAACTTCGTGGAGTTCCTTTCCTGCCGCGTTCGCAGTTCCCTTCCCGGACCAGGGAGTGACAGTCACAATTCTTGATACCCTCTCGCAGAGGTGCGTTACTTTACCCCACAAGAGATCTTAACCATGTTGCCGGCCGAGAGTATGTCCTCAGCTCGTCCACACTTCCTTTGGTGTGAGGCCCAGTATAAGATCCAAGCCAATCGCTGCCTTCTCCGCGACCCTACAAACCCACCCTTTTGTCCAACCGTACACCTCCAGTAGACTTCCCCCGATAATACGGCTTTACTCATGGTGTACTCCGGACAATCCATCATAGATCTTAGAGCCATCATCACTAATGGATGGGGATTTAAAAGGCTATCCCAACCTACGGCAGTGCCTCCAACACCCCGCCGGCTCTACCAATCTGTTGGCGTGCAGAAGGGAAAAGATACAGCTGACTTCCCCAGAGCCATTATAGATCTTATGGATAACGCGATATGTACGGCGCTAGAATCACCGGACTGGCATTGGTAATTAATCCTAGGGTGATATAACCCATGCAATGGAACCTCCACCATCTCAACACATACCATGGTTCCATTGCCCACCACATAGTCATATTCATAATTGTAAAATAATACTTTGCTTTTCAATGCATGAGTGATAAGTATAGTACTTTGCATATAGTTTGATACAAATAATCAAATGACATGAGCAAGCGATGAACTTGCCTTTCTTGACTGCAAGATTATGCGGGCAAAAGCTTCGATACGTGAGAACTCCAAATGCTGAAATACCATCATCGTCCGGTAAGGACAATGTTTAAAGAACTGGCAAAGATGCTATAATGCATAGTATGAGATGCAATCGTCCCGAGCATAACCTAACCTCGATGATTTGGAATGGATGAGTTGTAAAGCTTCTTTAGGGTTGGTTGCACTTTTAGAATGGTTCTCAAACAAGGTTCTTATTAGGGTTTGGTTATATTAGCATCATAATCAAATGATATAAGACATCATAACAATCATACACATAAAGAATAGTAGTGGAATAATATGTAAAGAACAGTTGCCAATTTTAGGTTCTACAGAACATGGTTGATGATTACTTATACTATACTTCAAAAGAATAACTTTTGAAGAACATGTTAATTAAGAATTAATGAGTATTTCAAAGAAGGATTAGGGCTTCTAAGGTTTGATTGATATTTGTACTTCAAAAGAATAACTTTTGAAGAACAGGTTAAATAAGAATATGAACTACTTTACATAGGAGCTATGGCTTTCTAGGGTTTACTATGGTTTTACATTTGCTTCACTAAGTAACCTCTAATGGCTTCTAAACTAGATGGTTTATTATTTCTTACATAGGGTTTAGTTGGATAGGAGCATGTGTTGTGAATTGCTACACATGGTTGGTACTAGGGTTCATCATTATGGTTCTACTAGAGTTTGATGGTTGAGGTTGATTCTAATGGTGTGGTATATAAGAGCTGTGATCAATGGCACTACTCTAATTAACAAGTTAGGGTTTATACTTAGGTGGCATTAGTGGATCATACAAGGTTTGAATAGGGACATGAAATTATAATCTCATGTGACTTGGTTTTATGCTAGTGGATTATAAGCATGCATTCATTTGTTTCTTACTAGGGTTTTATAGGTATAGGTGAAGTAGATATGATCACTTGGGCTAAACCCCTAGGGTTTTAGGATTGCAACTATTAAGGATGAACACATAAAATAATGGGATCAAGGTCTTACTTAAATTAAAACTAGGGTTTCTAAATTATGGTACAACTCCTAAAACGATGCTTGGAAATATAGGTGTGGTAACTAATTACTTTGAAGCATAATTAGTAATGGTTTGACATTTATTAACTTCCACAAGAATTAATAATTAGGGTAACTCCTCATTAGGTTTAATTCGGAGATAAGGGTTTAACAATTATTACTAGGTTTTTAAAAATAATAACTTGCAAATTAAAATTATTTAAGTTCACAATATTTAAGTTACTAAATTAATATTGGCATTTAGTATTTTTCTTGATTTATTATTATTTAAGAAAATAGTAACTTAGAATTTTCAAATTAGGGTTTATGAATTACAACTAATAATTAAGTTAATGCAAATATGGTAAATAAAATTAATCTTAACATTTTACTTAGTTACTGAATAGTTAAAATTTAATTTTGAAACTTCATTAATTATTGAATTCAAATTGCATGTTAAATAATTGAAATGGCATAATTAATAGGGTTAAAAATAAGTGAATTTTTATTTTGACACACATTTTTGTTTTATATTTTATTTGAGTAGAGTTTATTTTTGTGAGCATTTTTATATATTATTTGCATTTTTCTGAGTTGAAATGAAATTTCTATGATTTTGCAAAGTTTCAGACATTTTCTGGAATTTGAAATAAAGTGAAAAGGCTAGACATACCGATTCGGTTACACACCTAGAGACAGACAGGTGGGCTACTGCCATGTTGGATGCCACGCATGCAACGACTGGTCAAAGTGGACTGGGCTGTTGACCGCACCGGCGTTTAACCGCCGGTGGCCAGGGCACGGTGGCGCCGCCGCTATATGGCCTCCCTGGATACGCGGTTGATACTAAACGAACGAGAAGAACGAAACAAAGCTACTGGTAGTGATGGTTTGTGCGGGGACTCACCGGAGCTTCATCGGAAACCATGTCCTGCGGCGGTGCACTCCGGCAAGGTGGCTAATCGTAGCTACGGACGTTGATAGGATGCGGGAGTATGCTCTACAGACGCGGAATCTCACCGTGAAGCTCAAGGTGTGGTCGGCGACGATGTTTGCCGCTGGAGTTGAGCTTGATTCCACCATTACCGGCGATGTACTGAGAAAGGGAATCTTCAAATTCGCTCTGCACCTTGCTTCGCTTGATGATTGCTTGCACCCAGTGGCTCCTCTCGACGAGGCGCTTCCAACGAGCCACTGCACGGAGCTAGGGGTGGTCTCCTTCGTCGAACTCATCCACGACGCCGGCGACAGTACGTGGAAGAATGGGAGAGATAGGGAGGTCCTGGGAAGAAATGGATGGGCGGCAAGGTGCTAGGGTTTCCTGGCGGTGATCTAGGAGTATTTATAGGGCAAGAGAGGGTCTGGTTCGTCGGCTCGCCGGCGGTACTGGCCGAGATGCGATGGCGACGGTGAGTTGCATTCGGGCGTGAATCTTGATGCGGAAGGGATAAGACGGACGCGAGAGATATAGGGTGGAGTTCTAGAAGCTTCTGCGGCGTCCAGGGCGTCCTTATCGTCGTCGAGGACGTGGCCTGAGCTCACCGCTGCGCTGTCGACGCCGGGGAAGAGAACGAAGACGATTTCCTCTCGCACGATCTTTAAAGCATCGAAACGGTAAGTGGTTTGGGTCGTTTCGTTCGTGGGCTGGGTTACTGGTGGGCTTGGTGTTGCGCTTCGATCGAAGAGGTGCTGGCTGCGACGGTCCAGGTAAGTTTCCCTCCTTTTCTCATTTCAAACTTTCTCTTTTCTGTTTTTATTTTCTGTTTTGATATTTGAATTCAAATTTGAATTCTATTTTGTTTTGCAGGTTCTAAAACATTTGAATGTCAATATAACTTGATAACAATGCTCACTGTATAATTTTGTTGTTTAAACAAATATTTAGTTTAGGATTTAATTGATATCTTGTGAGGCTTAAGTAAAAAAAATAGAAATGGTTTAGTTATTCATTTTAATTCCCTTTTAATTTAGAAACCAGATCTATTTAAGTGGTTTGAGAATTCATAACCTGTGCATAATGAATACATGATTAGGCTGAGCTAGTACTTAACAATATGGATTGTTCACATATAATTCTCCTTATGATTAGAGTTTAAATTAAATGATAATGAGAATGAGATGAATTCATCATTTTATGTGAAGGATTATTTCTTAGGGTTTAAGAAAATGGCTGAACATTTTATGTTTGTTAATCTTGGTTAGCAAATTTCTAACTTGAATCATTTAAAATGGATCCAAAGCTCATTATGGTTAATTCATTTGTTGAGGTGATGGTTCAAATTAGGATACATTTTCCTATTTGGTTAACTAAACAAGTACTTGGGATACCAAATAGAATTGGATATTGGTTTTACTCTTCTTACCAAATGGTATTTAGTCCATAAACATATATGGCTTGATTTATTACTTGTGATCCATGATTCACAAGTGGGGACATAATATTTTATGTGGATTATTTTATGTGGATTGGATCCTATGGGAAATGGTTTAGGGTTTAAGTAGTGATCACCAATGTGATACACACCTAGGATCAGGTATGAGCATAAGCTTGATTATGTTTTAGTGGCTAGGGTTATCCTCCTCACTTAGGTGGAATTATGGTTTCAAGGCAATGCTAAGTTTGTATCAAGTGTTTGGATAGGCAAAGTTTAAATACAATATCATTACTACTCTATACAAGGCATAAGTATTGGTTTGGTTAACTACTAATGAGTTACTTATTATTTCATGAGAAGAATGAAATCTATACATGACTTATATAGGTTTAATTTATCAGCTCAATTTATAAAGTAAAATCATGCAATAGACATGCTCCACTTATTCCTCACTAATCTCTCTTCTTTAATACTTCTCTCAACACACTTACTTGGATTCTTAGGGTTTATGATCATCACCCAATTTGTAATGATCAAAGTATGGCCTTCTAATAATTCATGGTTCTCTCTCCAAGATCAATTATTGGTCCATATACTTGAGTATACATATGTAGCTTAAGCTCTCTGAGATAGGTAGGGTTTCCTCTAGGGTTAGGATCATTACCAAGTTGTAATGATCACAACAATTGCCTCTCTATATATGCTAGAAGAATAGATTCTTACTTACCATCAAGTATGAGCTAGGTCAAGTAGGATTTGATACTTGACTTATATTTCTTGTATCATTGGTTAATATCAACAAGTACCTCAATTGGATAAGGTTTAAATAGTGATCTAGGTTCTATTGAATGCATAATATAAGCATATGAATGATTCTCTCTTTTACGTAGGTTTAATGGTATGAGTTAGGAAACAAGGTTGAAATGGTCAAAGTTAATGAAGAATGAATATGCAAGTTCTTGACTTGGTTCAAGTATTGTGGTTGAAAATATATATACCATGTGACTCATGGTAGGAACATTTATTTAGTAGAAGACATTGAAAAGATAAGTAAAGAATAGTTTCTTAATTAATTGAGTTCTTTGATTCATAGTGGAATAATTATTCATGTGTTGTTGTAAGGAATGGCATGTTAAGATCCTTTATCAGATCTTGTAGTTAATTCTTACTTAAGGTGTGGTTTGTTGTAAAACTAATTCCATTTGATCTAGTCCATAGATCAAATCATCTCTACCCAAAACAAGGTTTTAGCAAGGATCACAGTGAAGTTTATAGCGCTTGACTTGATGATCTACTTTAGTTCCAGCAAGTCAAGTGAAACTTCGATTCATCGTGGTAAGTTTTATTTGAAGCGCGAAAATTCCCCGGATTTTCTATGCATGAATGCAATGCACACTTTGGTGTTCTCTCATTTTATTGCCTCTAAACCTAGGGTATTATAGCCTCTCCCCCTTAAACTGAACTTCGTCCCGAAGTTCGAACGTTCTCATGTTTCGGAATTGTTGAAATGTCTTGAACAGATCACCATCCTTCAACTCCATGGTGATCACACTAGATATAGTTGTATATATCCCTTGTCCAAATTCTTCCTGGAGTCTTTTGATGTCTGGCACTGATACTTTCTTCTATTCTATGATTTCTTCTAACACTCTAAGCTTATAGGCTTACTTTCCAAAGATTCCTGGATTAGGACATCTTATGGTGTTAAGGGACTTTACTAATGGTTGTGGTGACATCTTCCTATTTGGGTACTCCAAACTTGGTTCTACCAGCTGCGGTAATCCAGCTGCGGTGTAATATGGCACTATGGTGTACCAGCTGCGATGTTCAAACCTTGATTCTAAAGGATTGGTTTAAAGTAAGGTATTGTTTTCCCTTACTACCATAATGAAAGTAATGGTACTTGGTAAGGTTTTTATAATAAGCATGGTCCTGGTTGTTTAGTCCTACGAATGGATTAGACTCATTTAGTCCATCCAATCATGACTTCTAGTTTTTTACTAGTTATCCTCTTTTTGGTTTCTTTAGGTTCCATGAAAGGAATCTTTCTAATAATAATTAGTTTTGGTATGGTCCAACCCTTTTTGTTTCCTTAGGCTTTGATTGTCCTCCGATATCTTCTTCCTCCAACTTCATTTTCTAATACTTACTTAAGTTCTCTTGGTTTCGAGTAATTACAATCACCTACTCAAGTTAAGGTCTAACCCTTACTTCCTCGAGATATGAACCTCGGCTTCTGGTCTGACATCCTCCTGAGAGTACTATTATATGGTACCTCCCAACAACCTTATAAAAATAAGATTGGACTTCCTCTCAGTTCAGACCTTCTTCATGGTCCATCATACTCCAAATATTATATCTTAATACTTCTCATTCAGCCTTCCTCTCCCCCTTGGAGTTTACTAATGATCTTCCAACTTCCTTTTTTTCTAATCATTAAACTCCAAGGTTAGGTAGTTGGTCTAAGTTTGGTTTATATTTTGTACCTTTCTAAAGTCTCATGAAGAATTCCTTGCGGTGTATCCACACAGTTGTGGGTATCCATTATGAATCCTCCGGCTAAATACTTACCAACTATGAGATACCAGCTGTGCAATACTAGCTGCGGAATCCCCCTTTCTTTTAGGGTAAAGAAATGTTCAGGCTGTGAGCTAGCTGGTACCAGCTGCAGACTACCTAGTACCAGATGTGGCTTATTGCATACCAGCTGTGGCTATGTTATGGTTTTAGGCAATATCTACCTACCAGCTGTGGCTACTTACATAGTTTTAGTTAAGATATACCTCACCTCACATACTTTCTCTTCATGGTTATCCTATATCAGTTGCGGTCTTATTATACCAACTGCGACTTCACTTGACTATTTTCCTTCTTCTAGGGTTTGTTTTGCAAGATAACCACTTGTTGACACTATGAAAATAGTATTGTAAGTGACTTCACTTGCATTCCCTTTTTTCCATAAGGAATATGGCTCCACTTCTACTGCTCCATATTTACTATTTTTCTCACTTCCATGATACTTCCATGTTGAAGTACCCTTGTTTAAGGATAGAAGTGAGTTTTGATTGGTCCTTCCTTCGGAGTATTGTGGTTGCTTCTCACAATTTTACTTCCTTCTTTAAGTGAACCTTCATCTTATCTTCAAAATCTTCAGGATTCGTCACTTCCTTACACGAATACCTTTACCCTCTAGACCTATAACATCAAGTAAGAGCTTGATATTGCAACATGCATTTGCATATCAAAGTCAAACTTCATATATGGATCTAGTCAATCAATGAAGATTCAAGAAAATCCAAGAAAATCCAGCTTTGTGCTTATAATACACATCCTTATATGCCTGAATATAATAGTTGGGTAAGACATCCCTAAACATCAGGCTCAGATGTGTAGTATATAACACCACATAAGATAGGTTTAGGTTGTGATACTTAGCACGAATACGTGAATTTCTACTATTTGTCTCAACATTTATCTTAATTGCCCATTTGCAATGAGACAAACTTGAAACAAAATGGCCTGGGATAGTTGAAGTTAACCTAGTTTTCTTTGGAAGTACTAACAAAATAGTATACCCGATACATGTTCTATTGAGGACTACTTCCTATAATACAATTAGTTCTAACATGTCTACTCTAAACACATGATTGTTTAGAATATACCACCTATAACTCTAGGATTTCTCTATGTGATATGCTCTAAATAAGCCTTCTTCAAATTAAGGATTAAGGTTCTAACATACTTGGTACAGTTATTAGGATTTTAAGGCCTAAGCTTTCGAACTATTCCCTAAATCCTACTCCTTATCATCCTTTTGTTATCGTACTTATGATATTCTACTCCATCATACCATGATTCGCAACTGAATCGTATATGAGTACCTAGTTTATTATTGAAAGTAGACTCATGTAACTCCTATCACTCTTCCTTACCTCCTATGATTGACTCATCATAGACATATATTACCTTATATAACTTATCTTCCTTACTTAACATCGGTCATTTGACATTTTAAATGACTCTTACTTAACTATAACTTGCGTTGGTATACTTCTTCCAATAGGATATCTTCCTTATGGTTGTATCCTCTCTTTGGACTACCATGTGTTGTATACCAATTGTGGTCTACTACCACCCTTTATCTTAAGCTTCAATGGTGTTCTAATTATTTGGAATGAAGCCAGATAACTAACTAACTTTACTTAAGAAAGATAGATAAGAAAGATTGACTCAAGTGTGTCAGGATTATTCTCAAGTGAATACCCATCTCAAGTCAAAAGAATAGTTGGTTTAGCATAGTTGACTTAGCTAAATCACTTCCTATAGACACTACCAAACCTATAGGTCTCCTTTAAAGGGTTTTAATCCCAGGGTCAAAGCATTTGCTCTGATACCAGCTGCGGTGACCCAGCGTACCACTGCATGGTGTAGTACACAAGTCGTTGACATAACACAAGTGAAACACCGTTCCACCCATATTACATCTCTCGAGTGGTACAACGAAACATATGCGAGTCCAAGGTATGTCTATAGAAGTACACACGAGTCGTTTACATAAGATCAACACAACCTCCTACTTTACAGTGAGGTAAAACTTCAAATAAGCTCCAGAAGAACGACTCGTAGTCTATCTTATTGCTAACTCAAGCTTAAGAGCTACTTGGATTACTATAGAAATCTAGCTACTTAGGTGCTAGGATTAGGGAAAGGTTCCCTTCTATTACTAGTCTAGGTTTCCATTATAGTTGATGCAGAAGTTGACTCCATTGACTTTGTTGATTGGATTCTTCATCTTGTTGCAGTTGACTCCTTTGTCTTCGAGTTCCACGGTAGTTTCTCCTTCGATGCCTTGATCTAAGAAGGGGGTTCAAATGGGATAGAATGAGTACGAGCGTACTCAGTGATACGTCTCCAACGTATCGATAATTTCTTATGTTCCATGCCACATTATTGATGTTATCTACATGTTTTATGCACACTTTATGACATATTCGTGCATTTTCTGGAACTAACCTATTAACAAGATGCCGAAGTGCCGATTCTGTCGTTTTTCGCTGTTTTTGGTTTCAGAAATCCTAGTAATGAAATATTCTCGGAATTGGACGAAATCAACGCCCAGGGTCCTATTTTGCCACGAAGCTTCCAGAAGACCGAAGAGGAGACGAAGTGGGGCCACGAGGTGGCCACACCCTAGGGCGGTGCGGCCCCCCCCTTGGCCGCGCGGCCCTGTGATGTGGGCCCCTCGTGCCGCCTCCTGACCTGCCCTTCCGCCTACTTAAAGCCTCCGTCGCGAAACCCCCAGTACCGAGAGCCACGATACGGAAAACCTTACTGAGACGCCGCCACCGCCAATCCCATCTCGGGGGATTCAGGAGATCGCCTCCGGCACCCTGCCGGAGAGGGGATTCATCTCCCGGAGGACTCTACGCGGCCATGGTCGCCTCCGGAGTGATGTGTGAGTAGTCTACCCCCGGACTATGGGTCCATAGCAGTAGCTAGATGGTTGTCTTCTCCCCATTGTGCTTCATTGTCGGATCTTGTGAGCTGCCTAACATGATCAAGATCATCTATCTGTAATTCTATATGTTGCGTTTGTTGGGATCCGATGAATAGAGAATACTTGTTATGTTGATTATCAAAGTTATGTCTATGTGTTGTTTATGATCTTGCATGCTCTCCGTTATTAGTAGATGCTCTGGCCAAGTTGATGCTAGTAACTCCAAGAGGGAGTATTTATGCTCGATAGTGGGTTCATGTCTCCGTGAATCCGGAGGGGTGACAAGAACCTCTAAGGTTATGGATGTGCTGTTGCCACTAGGGATAAAACATTGGTGCTATGTTCAAGGATGTAGTCACCGATTACATTACGCGCAATACTTAATGCAATTGTCCGTTGTTAGCAACTTAATACCGGAGGGGGTTCGGATGATAACCTCGAAGGTGGACTTTTTAGGCATAGATGCATGCTTGGATAGCGGTCTATGTACTTTGTCGTAATGCCCAATTAAATCTCACAATACTCATCATAATATGTATGTGCATGGTCATGCCCTCTTTATTTGTCAATTGCTCAACTCGTAATTTGTTCACCCAACATGCCGTTTATCTTATGGGAGAGACACCTCTAGTGAACTGTGGACCCCGGTCCAATTCTCTATACTGAAATACAATCTACTGCAATACTTGTTCTACTGTTTTCTGCAAACAATCATCTTCCACACAATACGGTTAATCCTTTGTTACAGCAAGCCGGTGAGATTGACAACCTCACTATTTCGTTGGGGCAAAGTACTTTGGTTGTGTTGTGCGGGTTCCACGTTGGCGCCGGAATCTCCGGTGTTGCGCCGCACTACATCCCGCCGCCATCAACCTTCAACGTGCTTCTTGGCTCCTACTGGTTCGATAAACCTTGGTTTCATACTGAGGGAAAACTTGCCGCTGTACGCATCACACCTTCCTCTTGGGGTTCCCAACGGACGCGTGTTGTACGCGTATCACTCAGCAAGTTCATATTAGGAAATAGGTGTATCATGCACTAGCTACAGCCATAGACCAGAAAGTCATAGGCCAATGCAAGTTTTTGTAATCATTTCTTCAAAAGGTTTATTTTATTCTGAAAACTATGCCCATCAGTCTTCACAGGTTGACTAGAACTTCGTGGAGTTCCTTTCCTGCCGCGTTCGCAGCTTCCCTTCCCGGAACAGGGAGTGACAGTCACAATTCTTGATACCCTCTGCAGAGGTGCGTTACTTTACCCCACAAGAGATCTTAACCATGTTGCCGGCCGAGAGTATGTCCTCAGCTCGTCCACACTTCCTTTGGTGTGAGGCCCAGTATAAGATCCAAGCCAATCACTGCCTTCTCCGCGACCCTGCCAACCCACCCTTTTGTCCAACCGTACACCTCCAGTAGACTTCCCCCGATAATACGGCTTTACTCATGGTGTACTCCGGACAATCCATCATAGATCGTAGAGCCATCATCACTAATGGATGGGGATTTAAAAGGCTATCCCAACCTACGGCAGTGCCTCCAACACCCCGCCGGCTCTACCAATCCGTTGGCGTGCGTAAGGGAAAAGATACAGCTGACTTCCCCGGAGCCATTATAGATCTTATGGATAACGCGATATGTACGGTGCTAGAATCACCGGACGGCATTGGTAATTAATCCTAGGGTGATATAACCCATGCAATGGAACCTCCACCATATCAACACATACCATGGTTCCATTGCCCACCACATAGTCATATTCATAATTGTAAAATAATACTTTGCTTTTCAATGCATGAGTGATAAGTATAGTACTTTGCATATAGTTTGATACAAATAATCAAATGACATGAGCAAGCGATGAACTTGCCTTTCTTGACTGCAAGATTATGCAGGCAAAAGCTTCGATACGTGAGAACTCCAAATGCTTGAAATACCATCATCGTCCGGTAAGGACAATGTTTAAAGAACTGGCAAAGATGCTATAATGCATAGTATGAGATGCAATCGTCCCGAGCAAAACCTAACCTCGATGATTTGGAATGGATGAGTTGTAAAGCTTCTTTAGGGTTGGTTGCACTTTTAGAATGGTTCTCAAACAAGGTTCTTATTAGGGTTTGGTTATATTAGCATCATAATCAAATGATATAAGACATCATAACAATCATACACATAAAGAATAGTAGTGGAATAATATGTAAAGAACAGTTGTCAATTTTAGGTTCTACAGAACATGGTTGATGATTACTTATACTATACTTCAAAAGAATAACTTTTGAAGAACATGTTAACTAAGAATTAATGAGTATTTCAAAGAAGGATTAGGGCTTCTAAGGTTTGATTTATATTTGTACTTCAAAAGAATAACTTTTGAAGAACAGGTTAAATAAGAATATGAACTACTTTACATAGGAGCTATGGCTTGCTAGGGTTTACTATGGTTTTACATTTGCTTCACTAAGTAACCTCTAATGGCTTCTAAACTAGATGGTTTATTATTTCTTACATAGGGTTTAGTTGGATAGGAGCATGTGTTGTGAATTGCTACACATGGTTGGTACTAGGGTTCATCATTATGGTTCTACTAGAGTTTGATGGTTGAGGTTGATTCTAATGGTGTGGTATATAAGAGCTGTGATCAATGGCACTACTCTAATTAACAAGTTAGGGTTTATACTTAGGTGGCATTAGTGGATCATACAAGGTTTGAATAGGGACATGAAATTATAATCTCATGTGACTTGGTTTTATGCTAGTGGATTATAAGCATGCATTCATTTGTTTCTTACTAGGGTTTTATAGGTATAGGTGAAGTGGATATGATCACTTGGGCTAAACCCCTAGGGTTTTAGGATTGCAATTATTAAGGATGAACACATAAAATAATGGGATCAAGGTCTTACTTAAATTAAAACTAGGGTTTCTAAATTATGGTACAACTCCTAAAATGATGCTTGGAAATATAGGTGTGGTAACTAATTACTTTGAAGCATAATTAGTAATGGTTTGACATTTATTAACTTCCACAAGAATTAATAATTAGGGTAACTCCTCATTAGGTTTAATTCAGAGATAAGGGTTTAACAATTATTACTAGGTTTTTAAAAATAATAACTTGCAAATTAAAATTATTTAAGTTCACAATATTTAAGTTACTAAATTAATATTGGCATTTAGTATTTTTCTTGATTTATTATTATTTAAGAAAATAGTAACTTAGAATTTTCAAATTAGGGTTTATGAATTACAACTAATAATTAAGTTAATGCAAATATGGTAAATAAAATTAATCTTAACATTTTACTTAGTTACTGAATAGTTAAAATTTAATTTTGAAACTTCATTAATTATTTAATTCAAATTATATGTTAAATAATTGAAATGGCATAATTAATAGGGTTAAAAATAAGTGAATTTTTATTTTGACACACATTTTTGTTTTATATTTTATTTGAGTAGAGTTTATTTTTGTGAGCATTTTTATATATTATTTGCATTTTTCTGAGTTGAAATGAAATTTCTATGATTTTGCAAAGTTTCAGACATTTTCTGGAATTTGAAATAAAGTGAAAAGGCTAGACATACCGATTCGGTTACACACCCAGAGACAGACAGGTGGGGCTACTGCCACGTTGGATGCCACGCATGCAACGACTGGTCAAAGTGGACTGGGCTGTTGACCGCACCGGCGTTTAACCGCCGGCGGCCAGGGCACGGTGGCGCCGCCGCTATATGGCCTCCCTGGATGCGCGGTTGATACTAAACGAACGAGAAGAACGAAACAAAGCTACTGGTAGTGATGGTTTGTGCGGGGACTCACCGGAGCTTCGTCGGAAACCATGTCCCGCGGCGGTGCACTCCGGCGAGGTGGCTAATCGTAGCTACGGACGTTGATAGGATGCGGGAGTATGCTCTACAGACGCGGAATCTCACCGTGAAGCTCAAGGTGTGGTCGGCGACGACGTTTGCCGCCGGAGTTGAGCTTGATTCCACCATTGCCGGCGATGTACTGAGAAAGGGAATCTTCAAATTCGCTCTGCACCTTGCTTCGCTTGATGATTGCTTGCACCCAGTGGCTCCTCTCGACGAGGCGCTTCCAACGAGCCACTGCACGGAGCTAGGGGTGGTCTCCTTCGTCGAACTCGTCCACGACGCCGGCGACAGTATGTGGAAGAATGGGAGAGATAGGGAGGCCCTGGGAAGAAATGGTGGGCGGCAAGGTGCTAGGGTTTCCTGGCGGTGATCTAGGAGTATTTATAGGGCAAGAGAGGGTCTGGTTCGTCGGCTCGCCGGTGGTACTGGCCGAGATGCGATGGCGACGGTGAGTTGCATTCGGGCGTGAATCTTGATGCGGAAGGGATAAGACGGACGCGAGAGATATAGGGTGGAGTTCTAGAAGCTTCTGCGGCGTCCAGGGCATCCTTATCATCGTCGAGGACGTGGCCTGAGCTCACCGCTGCGCTGTCGACGCCGGGGAAGAGAACGAAGACGATTTCCTCTCGCACGATCTTTAAAGCATCGAAACGGTAAGTGGTTTGGGTCGTTTCGTTCGTGGGCTGGGTTACTGGTGGGCTTGGTGTTGGGCTTCGACCGAAGAGGTGCTGGCTGCGACGGTCCAGGTAAGTTTCCCTCCTTTTCTCATTTCAAACTTTCTCTTTTTTGTTTTTATTTTCTGTTTTGATATTTGAATTCAAATTTGAATTCTGTTTTGTTTTGCAGGTTCTAAAACATTTGAATGTCAATATAACTTGATAACAATGCTCACTGTATAATTTTGTTGTTTAAACAAATATTTAGTTTAGGATTTAATTGATATCTTGTGAGGCTTAAGTAAAAAAAATAGAAATGGTTTAGTTATTCATTTTAATTCCCTTTTTAATTTAGAAACCAGATCTATTTAAGTGGTTTGAGAATTCATAACCTGTGCATAATGAATACATGATTAGGTTGAGCTAGTACTTAACAATATGGATTGTTCACATATAATTCTCCTTATGATTAGAGTTTAAATTAAATGATAATGAGAATGAGATGAATTCATCATTTTATGTGAAGGATTATTTCTTAGGGTTTAAGAAAATGGTTGAACATTTTGTGTTTGTTAATCTTGGTTAGCAAATTTCTAACTTGAATCATTTAAAATGGATCCAAAGCTCATTATGGTTAATTCATTTGTTGAGGTGATGGTTCAAATTAGGATACATTTTCCTATTTGGTTAACTAAACAAGTACTTGGGATACCAAATAGAATTGGATATTGGTTTTACTCTTCTTACCAAATGGTATTTAGTCCATAAACATATATGGCTTGATTTATTACTTGTGATCCATGATTCACAAGTGGGGACATAATATTTTATGTGGATTATTTTATGTGGATTGGATCCTATGGGAAATGGTTTAGGGTTTAAGTAGTGATCACCAATGTGATACACACCTAGGATCAGGTATGAGCATAAGCTTGATTATGTTTTAGTGGCTAGGGTTATCCTCCTCACTTAGGTGGAATTATGGTTTCAAGGCAATGCTAAGTTTGTATCAAGTGTTTGGATAGGCAAAGTTTAAATACAATATCATTACTACTCTATACAAGGCATGAGTATTGGTTTGGTTAACTACTAATGAGTTACTTATTATTTCATGAGAAGAATGAGATCTATACATCACTTATATAGGTTTAATTTATCAGCTCAATTTATAAAGTAAAATCATGCAATAGACATGCTCCACTTATTCCTCACTAATCTCTCTTCTTTAATACTTCTCTCAACACACTTACTTGGATTCTTAGGGTTTATGATCATCACCCAATTTGTAATGATCAAAGTATGGCCTTCTAATAATTCATGGTTCTCTCTCCAAGATCAATTATTGGTCCATATACTTGAGTATACATATGTAGCTTAAGCTCTCTGAGATAGGCAGGGTTTCCTCTAGGGTTAGGATCATTACCAAGTTGTAATGATCACAACAATTGCCTCTCTATATATGCTAGAAGAATAGATTCTTACTTACCATCAAGTATGAGCTAGGTCAAGTAGGATTTGATACTTGACTTATATTTCTTGTATCATTGGTTAATATCAACAAGTACCTCAATTGGATAAGGTTTAAATAGTGATCTAGGTTCTATTGAATGCATAATATAAGCATATGAATGATTCTCTCTTTTCTGTAGGTTTAATGGTATGAGTTAGGAAACAAGGTTGAAATGGTCAAAGTTAATGAAGAATGAATATGCAAGTTCTTGACTTGGTTCAAGTATTGTGGTTGAAAATATATATACCATGTGACTCATGGTAGGAACATTTATTTAGTAGAAGACATTGAAAAGATAAGTAAAGAATAGTTTCTTAATTAATTGAGTTCTTTGAGTCATAGTGGAATAATTATTCATGTGTTGTTGTAAGGAATGGCATGTTAAGATCCTTTATCAGATCTTGTAGTTAATCCTTACTTAAGGTGTGGTTTGTTGCAAAACTAATTCCATTTGATCTAGTCCATAGATCAAATCATCTCTACCCAAAACAAGGTTTTAGCAAGGATCACAGTGAAGTTTATAGCGCTTGACTTGATGATCTACTTCAGTTCCAGCAAGTCAAGTGAAACTTCACTCATCGTGGTAAGTTTTATTTGAAGCGCGAAAATTCCCCGGATTTTCTATGCATGAATGCAATGCACACTTTGGTGTTCTCTCATTTTATTGCCTCTAAACCTGGGGTATTACATGTACCATCCATGAACTACCTCGTTCTTGATAGTTCTTTGGAGCACATTAGAGCATCTCCAGTCGCGTCCCCCAAACCTTCCCCCAAAGCGATGGATTAGGCGTTTGGGGGACGTCGCTCCCCAGCCGCGTCCCCCAAACGCCGCCCCCAAACCCCATATTATTCATCTAGATGCCAAGGGTAGGAGTGTGGGGCATGCAATGGTGCACCCATGTGCCAAGTGTGGCCTCACCCTGGCATCCCCACCCACTTGGTTTGCCCCAAAAGTGCATGTTTTGGCCAAAAACCCTATATTTGCGGTGTCTGGGTGCAACTCACCATCGTCTACCCCAGATTATTCATGTAGGTGACAAGGGTAGAAGTATGGGGCATGCAAGGTGCACCCATGTGCCAAGTGTGGCCTCACACTGGCATCCCCACCTACTTGTTTGCCCCAAAAGTGCATGTTTTGGCCTAAAACCCTATATTTGGGGTGTCTGGGTGCAACTCACCATGGTCTACCCCCATATTATTCATGTAGATGACAATGGTAGCAGTGTGGGGCATGCAATGGTGCATCCATGTGCCAAGTGTGGCCTCACCCTGCTATCCCCAGCCACTTGATTTGCCCCAAAAATGCATGTTTTGGCCTAAAACCAATACTTGGGGTGTTTGGGTGCAACTCACCATGGTCTACCCCAGATTATTCATGTAGATTTCAACTTTGTTTTGGCATTTTTATTTCAATTTCCACAAACTAATACATAATTGAGAACGTGGTTTACACGAAGACATAATTAGGAACATGGTTTTCCCCAAACTAATACATAGTTTGAACCATGGTTGACACAAACAAAAATATTGCAAAAAAACTAAACCTAACTAGGCCGTGCATCGAAGGTTTCATGTGTTCGCTGCCAAGAAAGAACACTCGAGGGCACACCCGATCACCGAAACTGGAAAATCCAGCTGGTGACGGTGCCCCTGTTGGTTCTTGCGAGGGAGAACAGACAGAAACCTCGATGCACGTATTCGCTGCGAAGAAACAACACTCTTCACCAGTCGTCCTCCTCGTCGGTGCTGTCGCCGTGGTTGTGGTGCTTGTCCCGGCGGCAGCGCGTCTCGTCGAAGACCTTGACGCTCATGTCCCTGTCGCCAAAGTAGGAGAACATGAGGATGAATCCAGCTTCGAGGCTGTGGCGGTGCGCGAAATTCTCCCAGCCGACGTGGAGGTACATCTTGCCGCGCGCGTCGTAGATCATGTCGACGATCCACCGGTAGAAGCCGGACGAAGCCTCCCGCAGATGCATCGTGCCCGGGCGGTCGTCGCCGGCGACGTAGACGGCGAAGGAGTCAGGCAGCCTCTGGATGCCGCGTGGGTCGCCCTTGAGGACGAGGAGGAACTCGAACAACACGGGCCCCTCAACGTCCATCTCCGGCGATGAAGCCGACGGTGTGGCAGGCGACGGCGAGCGTGCAGCTCTGCCGCGGCCACGATCACGACCGCGAGCTCGGCCTCCGCCTGTCCCACCCATGGCGTCGACTCTTGTTGAGATGGTGGCGGCTAGGGTTGGGCTAGGGTTTGTGTGTGAGAGGGACGATGACAGGCGGCCCTTTTTATAGGCCGGAGTGAGCCGCGGGAGCGGTGGCGCTCATTAACGCCGGCACGCAGTGCTAGGCGCGATAGTTGGATAATATTCCGAACATTTAATAGGCCGGTTTGTACTAAGCCCATTAACGTGGAGCATGGACGCGGGGAAGGAACACTCATGGCCCATCCAGCAGGGTTATCTAGTTTTCTTCTGTTTTTTTTCAACTCGAATTTAACTGAAATTTAATAGCTTATTTTCACTGAAATTCAAAAACTGAAAAAACCTTCACACTTCGTCCTAGAATGGATACGAGAGTGTGTGCAAAAATTTCTGGAGCGTTTCTCGAAGGTCGAAAAATCCACATTCTTAGAAACGGAACCGTTTGGGTTACATCAAACCACTTTTTCTAAGCTAGTCGATTTTTCGACCTTTGAAAAAAAATCTAGTTTTTTTTACCCAATATGTCACACGTTTTTGTGAACATAATCCGTTGGTTAAAACTTTTTTTGAATTTTCTGAATTTAACCAGATGTGCTGCAGATTTATTCAAATCAAAACTAAAAAACTTATCTGTTAGGCCGAAAGACATGTAACGCGGTTTCTACTAAGCCCATTAACGTGGAGCATGGACGCGGGGAAGGAACACTCATGGCCCATCCATCAGGGTTCTCTAGTTTTCTTTTGTTTTTTTTAACTCGAATTTAACTGAAATTTAATTGTTTATTTTCACAGAAATTCAAAAATTGAAAAAACCTTCACACTTCGTCTTAGAATGGATACGAGAGTGTGTGCAAAAATTTCTGGAGCGTTTCTCGAAGGTCGAAAAATCCACGTTCTTAGAAACGGAATCGTTTGGGTTACATCAAACCACTTTTTCTAAGCTAGTCGGTTTTTTGACCTTTGAAAAAAAATCCAGTTTTTTTTACCCAATATGTCACACGTTTTTGTGAACATAATACGTTGGTTAAAACTTTTTTTGAATTTTTCGAATTTAACCAGCTGATGTGCTGCAGATTTATTAAATAAAAATTAAAAAACTTTTCAGTTAGGCCGTCAGACATGTAATGGGCCAATACAAGCGAGGAACACTTCGGGCTTGTAATAGGCCGATTTGTACTAGGCCCAATAACATGCGACGTTGTGGATATTGGATGCGGGGATGGAACTCATGGGCCATGGCTTTATCTGTCAACTTGTTTTCGCCTGAATTTAACTGAAATTTAAAAGTTTATTATCACAAAAATTCAAGTAAATACTAAACTTCACAATTTGTCAAACTTCGGAAACGAATAACTTTTACCTATTTTTTTCTCTTTTTCGTTTAAACACAGATGCGAACATTACACAAACCATTACATAGTTTAAAACAATATTAGAACATTGGAAAATGAGGAAACCTAACTAGTGCTGTCCTCGGGTGTTTCCTGTGTTCGCCGCCAAGAAAGAACACTCCCAGGCACCCAGGATGGAAACGTACACTAGTGGTTCTATTGGCCGGTATTTTTGCTGCAAAGAAAGAGCACTCGAAAATCTCTAACTGTCGCCGCTCGTGCTTGACTCAATGATGTGGTAGTGTCTACGGCAGGATGTGCCGTCGAACACCTTGACGACCATGTCGCCATTCCCCTCGTACAATAAGGTGAGCAGGCAGCCTAGCTCGAGATCGAGGTAGCGGGCGAACTTGTCCCAGCCGGTGTGCAGGTACATCTTGCCTTGCCCGTCGAACAATACCTCGACACGCCATCGACAAAAGTTGATGCTGGCCTCCCGTAGCTGCAACTCAGCCGGCTCGACGCCATCGACGAACTCGGCGAACTTGTCCGGAAGCCGCTTGATGCCGAGAGGGTCATCATCGATGCGTAGGATGAATTCGAAGCACGTCGCCTCCTCCGAAGACGACGACGGCGCTGGCGACGGCGAGCGGCTGGGTGATGCTGCTCCAGCTTGCTGTCCACGGCCACGGCGACCGCGCCTGCGGCCTCGATGGCCTAGCCCGTCTCGCCGGCCACCAGAACCAGCCATGGATTCCCTCGCGGGCTTGTGGGTAGCTATGCTGCGCTATGGTGCATGTTGTGCGGCGGCTAGGGTTTGTGCGCGCAGGAGATGATGTAGCCGAGCCAGCGACCCTATATAAAGCCGCAGGCAACCGTGTGGTGGGCGGCGGCCGCTGGGCACGCGAGGCGTCGCCAATAACTTCATTGGCAGAGGTGGGCGGTGGCCGCTGGGCACGCGTGGCGTCGCCAATAACTTCATTGGCAGAGGTGGGCGGCGGCCGCTCGAGAGCCGAGGAATCGCCATTAACGTGGCGATCGAAGCGACTACAGGCGGGCCCTACAATACCTAGCTCTACCCCGTTGGATGGACGCCTTCTATAGGGAGGAGACGTGGTTTGGACCGTTGGGTTGCGTCGGTGCACGGTTTTGTCCGTCGCAGACTTCGCCATGCATGCGCCGCACCATGCAGGCTAGCTCCCGTCGCAGACTTTTCCATGCATGCGCCGCACCACGTCAGATGTGCATGCATATGCGAGCGCTCAGCGAGGCAGACAACGCAGCCAAGCCATTTACGGTCGCCGATTCAGAGCAATAAAGGAAGACTGATTCAGGCGCACCTCATTGACACGGATACACAAGCGCGTCGTTTTCATTGTAATTGATCGATCTGGCCTATTTATACCCCCGTCTCTTCCTCTCCACTCGCCGCGACACACAGTCCATATAATATTCTCCACTTGAAGCAAATCCCCTGCCAACACCTTGCAACGCACCGGTAAGATGCAGTTCACCGCACCGGTGTTCCGTCGGCCTCCTACCGTGCCCGAGCGGCGCTACCCGGCGGGCGTCGTCGTGGAGAACACACTCCGCGTGTGGGCCATCTCCAGGTGGAGGGGACCGGTCGAGCTCGCCCGCGCGCTCCTCACCGCCGGCTTTGCCCACCTCCCTTCGGACGCGCCGGTGATGTTTCGCCTCGACGAGGCTCGTGACCACACGCGCGCCTTCCTCTTGATCCTCACGGTCACCTTCACCAACCGCTACGACGCGTACGAGCTCCTCGGCCAAGTGTTTTGGTGCGGCTACGAGTTCATAGCATTCACTACGTTCAACGTCTACACAAACTTTGAGTGCCACTTCCCCACACACAACATGATGCACACCCTTCCCTACAACTTCGACGACGAGGAGGAGGAGGAGTGAAGTTGACGATGGCGGTGAAGCTGCCGGGGCTAGTTGTTGAGGATGGTCATGTTTTAGTTTCCATTAGTTTTAACATGTGTTTGTTATGTTTCCCACTTTTTCCTATGTCATGTCGTGTGCTACTCGTTTGAATGTGCGAAAGGCTGAATTACTTTTCTATGTCATGTCATGTGCTACTCGTTTGAATGTGCGAAAGGTTAAAAGTACATGAATAAACAAAGTACTTATCTCACTGTGCCACAAATAACCACAACCCCAAATAAGTTTACCCCCCAAAGTAAAAAAGTTCTACAGGTCTATCAGACCTTCTTCCGGACACAAATCCACCCCTTGCATTACAAATAGTGGAAATAATATTTGATACTAAATGTTTTTCACGCACAAGCTTTCGCCGCGATATCTAGGACATCCTTCTTCGTCTTCTCGAGCAGGTTTGATTGTGCCATTATAATTTCGGCAGCAGTCCTATTCATGTTCTTGTTTATCGTTTCCTGCAACAATTATTATGTAGTTTAGAATTGCGGGAGATAAACATGTTTGTAACAAAGATACTACAGATCAGAGGTAACCTGCGAAAATTCGGCCGTCAGTTCATCTCCATCCCAGTGCTCCATACATGCTAACAGGAAGAGTCCACATGAGTTCCTGCATATAGATCAGAGGAAAACTATCAGCAATAGGCATCAATAGTAATGGCATAAGATTAACGGTGTACTCACGAATCTCTTTGCTTTGGTATTGGATAGCTTTTAATTTCCCATTTCGAAACGTCTGGATACTTCTTTCTCGATAACTAATTGTTCGCAAACTCGATGTCCTTAGAGATTTCTTCTCTCTGTGAAGCATAAAATTTAAGTACAGTGCACTGAGTAACAAGGTGGTCTTACATTCCGTGATCAAAAGTCATACCAGCATTTCCACAAATCGCTTGCTCTGATCAAGGCTCCATAACGAGTCTAGCACCTGAAATTCCTCCTTGTCACTATGCATGACGACGGTGACCCAGTGGCAACCGGAGATGTTAACCGAGAAATAAGCCTACCAAAAATACAAAGTTAGTAATTAATGCATTAATAGTTAATTTTGAAACCTCTCAGTTAATAATGTACAAGACATCATTACCTTGTTTGTGGCAAAATATTCCAGCTCGCATTTTGCGTAGCAACTTGACATCTCTGCAATATCCGTCGTGTCAAGTTTCTTACTTTTTTTCCAATTCTTCCTATTAGGTTTACGTTCGACCATAGCATTTGCCCTCCATGCAGGGCAAATTGTTCTATCCTTCAATTTTAATCTAAGATCACCCAAGTAACACTCAATGACCTGCATATAATTCAAACAAGTTGATCACTCCGGAGCACATATGTATTCAAGCCTAGGAGAAATAAAAGAATGACATCGGTTGTTGGACTTACAACGACCGCACAGACCATCCACTCGTCAAGGATAGGTTTAAGAAATTCAACACTCGCCCCAGCCCCGTCCGCATTCTCGTACACGATCTTACCAGCTCAGCCCTTTTTTGTACTTTTCATTGTTATCCGAATATACTCGACAGCTGCGTCAATTATCTCCGGTGTCAGCTGATTTGATCCATCCGTGGCATATTCGTTGTTGAACAAAGCTTCATGACCTATAGACAACCATAGTTAATTATGTGAACATGAATACTTGATATAGTGCAAAATGTTTCACAAAATATACCTTTTCTGACTGCACGTCGAATCCGTTTAGGACATTTGGAGGTCATCACAATGCTTGGGGAACTTAATTTGCGAGGAGGTTTGCGTCTGCGCTTCCCACAGACATCATCCTTTTTCTCCTCTTTTTTCCCATATACATCATCCTTTCTCTCCTCTTTTTTCCCACATACATCATCCTTTCTCTCATCCTTCTTCCCACTTTGTATCGCTTTGCGGCAGATCGTGTTCAAGCTTTCAAATTCTTCTGATGCATCTGGAAGAGTTAAATCAATAGGTGCCGAGCAGGACGATTCAGGAGTAGCCTTGTCGTCGATGATTATGGGCACTTTAGGAGTATCTCCGTGCTTAGGCGCCGGGGTCGTGTACCCAGCACTAGCAGTCTTCTTCTTGTCGGTGGGTGTCACGAAGTTCGAATCATCCATCGGCTCACTCTTCTTACTTGCATCTTCCAATTCATCGTCATGTTGATCCTTAACTGAATTCAAAAATGATGCAGTGCCGTCTGACTTGATGTCGTCAACATCCATGAAATCTTTAGGCGGAAGGCCGCCATGGCTAGGTGTGGAGGCCGCTCCTTCTTTTTGTCTTCCTCCTCCCGATCTTCGTCATCGGACATGTCAGCCTTGCACTGCCTCGTACGCAACTCCTTTCGCGTTAAGCATTTTTAGGACTTTCTGCGGAACAAAATTCAGAAGGTAATTAATGTCATGTCTGTGTAGAGATGCATTTCAGCAGATAGAAGCATACAAAAAATAGTCCATGTCACCTGAGCAGATACGTCTGCAAATTTTTCCATATGTTTGCTTATTGATGTGTCTATGTGATTGGTCAGTTTAATCAGAATCTGCTCAACCATGACCTCCATTCTTGAATCATCCACTGAACCTGGCGTTTTCATGCTAGAACGTGAAGCTTTAGCTCTTTTACTTTGCTTCCTCTTTGATCTTGGAGGAACGTCAGGTGTGTGGATCACCTCCCTTCTGTGGTTAGCAGATATGTCGTCGTCAATCTAGAAGGAATGCACATGAAGTGATGATGTAAGTCCACATGAAATGATGAAGATAATAGTACATGAGTAAGAGAAAACTTACCAAGCCTCGTTCCTCGTCCATCTTTGTATTCAATGTTGTCTCTCTTTCTCGCCTCTTCTTCTCGTCCAGTTCCTCATCAACGGCTTTGATGACGTCAATTGTGAACCGAGTTGGGTGCACTTTTTCATAGTAAATATACTGCATATGTTGGCACAACAGTTAAACACCTTTATACATTGTTGGATTTTTTTTAAGAGAATGGACGTGGTGAGGAGAAATATACCTGAAGCAGGGCTAGGTTGCCGCGGGGCCAATGCACCATCTCATGTTCACTACGCTGTTTCTTTATATTGTTAATTAAATAAGCACGTGTGAAACCATTGAAGTTCAATTTCTTCAAACGTGACACGTACTTAACAATTGCCCAATACTCCAACGGAACTGTTGAGCTGGACTGTGGTGCAAGAACTGTACCAAGGGCCACAAGAACAGCTCTTCGAAGGAAGTCATCGTCGGCTAATCCGCTCTTGATTGCGTCCGAGATCAATCCATCAATACTCAGACTGCCGGAGGACTTGCTCAGAAAATGAGATGGTATCTCATTTTGTGCATATTCCCCATCCTCAAAAAGGATGGTGTCAATATCCAGCCCATCTGCTGCTTTGTCCTTCGGACCAAAAATTTCCTCCACATCGACTCCTTTTATAGTAATCGAGGGTTGATCTTTTTGCAAGTTGAATGTTTCTGACTCTGCGTCAAATGCCTTAAACATGAGGCTAAGTATAGACAATCGTGGACTTATACTCTTCATGTGAATCAAGCTTTGTAAATCAGCTTCAGCGAGTTTACATCACTGAGCTCGTGTCATTCTTGTTAAAAAGCCCACCCAACGATCCACATCGCACACACCAATTTTCAACGTACTGTTCATAAAAACGAGTAGATAAATGTCAAAATTTGTGTGCAAGTATAATGTCATGCAACATAATTTCTAAAGTCATATGTATGTTACGTATGAAAGGGATATTTTTTCTTAGATCATAATTCTATCCGCTATCTTTATCAAAGCGATGATTTGCGTTGAACAAAAATTTCCACTAACAAGTGTTAAGATCTAAAATTCAAAGAACAATTATATTGACATCGATCACTGCCTATTATCTCACCATAATCACAAAAGCTATAAGGATATCATACGTACAGAAACATCCCAAACAAAGAACACGTACTACATACAGGCAATAAAGGCAAGGCAATACCTCGATGTTTGCATGTCTTGTGAGCTGCTAGAGGAGGCTTTCTCGCCGATAAGGGATGGGGAGGGAGGCGGCGGTAGTCAGATCTCACGGATGGCGGTGGCGTTGGGCGAGAGTGCTGGCGCCTAAAAAATGTGGAAGATGAGCTTACCCTGCCAATCTTCGTGATTATCGTGCGTCAAGTTATGGTAGTTTCCTTCATCGCACGAAGGACGTGGGGTAATTGCGCGCGCGGTGCGTTGACCATTAACAGATGGGCCATTAGATTAGCCGTGCGGCCCAGGCCCAGAAGTAAAGGACGCTTTATTATGAACGAGAGCAAGGTAGAAACCCTACAATTCCCCTTCAATGCCTCAATCTACGACTTCATCTACTCTAGATCGAACGTCGTGCCGCCGGCAAAGTCATGTCTTCCTCGAGCTCGACCACTATAATCCGGCACCCAAGTTATGGTCCTCTCCCAATGATCAAGTGCACGAGCTGCCGGTGGCGCGTCGTGGAGAGGAAAACAGCCTCCACAACGTCCAACGCCGGCGATTTCGTCAGGTGCAATAATCACAATGTAAGATGTTTTTAATGTTATTCAATATCCGTCTATTGTCATCAGGATTTATGCCAAAATTATAAGTATGATTAATGTTCGTTATTTCTAGCCGGTTAGAGGAGGATGCAACTTCTGGTATTGGATTGAAAAGTACGCAGATCTGCTCGTGAAGAAGGGTATTGTTCCACCAAACTCACCTATGCTGATTCCCCTAGAAGGAGAAGTGGTTGAAGAAAACGGAGGAGATGGAGAACTACAGAAGCAAGATGCACTAAACAAGGACATGAAGCACCTGAAGAAAATAATTGTAATGAAGCTGAACGAAATTGTGTCAATGCTTCAGATTATAGCGATTCTTCTGGGTATTGTAATTGTACTCTTGGGTTATAAGAACTAAATTTGTAATATGAAATAAAGGATTTAGAAGTAGTGTACTCTCAGCAAGATATATTGCTACAAATTTGTACTCGCATTGTTTGTTTTTTACTTAGTTTGTGGATCACATGATTAACCATGCATTTTTCTGCGATTAACTGGCCAACACAGTTCATCATTACTTAACGAGATCATGCATGTTTACAAAACACATCCACTAGCACGACAGGGACACGATAGCTGCCTTACAAGACTTAGATAATAAAACACATAAAAACTAGAAAAACAAGAGTGACAACGCCGTCATATCATCCTCCTTGGCTCCTCCTTGTAAGGATCACTCGTCGTCCTCCGGCATGATGTAGGGGAGGCAGTGCATGTTGCCCGGGTTGGGGAAGATGGCGTAGAAGTTGGTGAAGATGTTGTAGTTGGTGAATGCGATGAACTCGCACCCGCACCAAAACACCTGCCCGAGCAGACGGTGAGCGTCGAACCTGTTGGCGAAAGTTACGAAGAGGCCGATGACGTGGCCGGAGTTGCCATCGTAGTACTCCTGAAGCTCGAACATGCGTGGCGAGCCCGGAGGGAGGTGGCGGTAGCCGGCAGAGAGGAAGACTGAAGCTAGCTCCGTTGGGTCCCTCCACCTCGATATGGCCCACACGCGCAGCTGGTTGTCGCAGACGACTCCGGCCGGGTACTGTCTCTCCGGCACGGTTGCAGGGCGGCGGAACGTAGGGCCGTTGAACTGCATTGTGGCGATCCCCTTGAGATGTGGCGTGTATTGGATTTGGAGGCCGTTAGATGGGATGGGAGATGGATTGGATGAGTGTGAGGAAGAGTGAGCACAATGGTGGCTTTAAATAGGCGTGGATGGGTGAGGTGAGGGGGCTTGTGAGCTGGTTTCGTTATCCACTAACTGCACATTGAAAAGCAGGACGGCATCCAAAGCGGCGCACGGTTTTTAGTGTGTCAATTAATTCGGCGCGTGGATACAGAACTGCGCGTGTGAACCCTACCTTTTTAGCATGACGGAAAAACCCGACCGACCGACACGCCCGCGCGTGGAGCTGTTACCACTGCCATGCGACACATCTGCACTCCGCGTCTCAGCGTTTCAGCGTTTCTGCGATGGAGCGACGACTGCAACGAGCGCATGCACGAGGCGAGCACCTCGCATGCATGGCAACACGCAACGTGGTGGATCGCTGCGCATGCATGGCAGGCCTAGACGGGCTCGTTCGACGATGGCATGCGTGGACGCGCGAGCCAGAGCCCAACGGATATTTCGACGTCTCCTGCCAAAACGCGAGACGCTGGAAGAAAAAAAACGCTAGCCAATCACGGCGCCAAATCGTCGCTCTCGCGGATAGCCCGCGGATTCCTTCTAGAAGACCGATCCAACGGATGCAGTTCAGCACCGTAGCGTTAGATGCACTTAGATGGACGGTCGATGTTTTGTTTTCCAGACCTCTCTCATGTTTTAGCGGAGGAGTGTGCTATCAACTAAATATTTTGTTTTATTAGCTATTTCTATTTTTATTTTGACTTTGTTGCTAGTAGATGATGTAAATATGCATTAAGTTAATAATTGTGTGCACGACAATCCTTGTGCTAAAAAAATAAACAAAAAAACTATCTGCTGTTAGCTATCCAAACCATGTGCCAAGTGTGGCCTCACCCTGGCATCCCCAGCCACTTGATTTGCCCCAAAAGTGCATGTTTTGGCCTAAAACCCTATATTTGGGGTGTCTGGGTGCAACTCACCAAGGTCTACCCCATATTATTCATGTAAATTCCAAGGGTAGCAGTGTGGGACATGCATTGGTGCACCCATGTGCCAAGTGTGGCCTCACCCTGGCATCCCCAGCCACTTGATTTGCCCCGAAAGTGCATGTTTTGGCCTAAAACCCTATATTTGGGGTGTCTGGTTGCAACTCACCATGTTCTACCCCATATTATTCATGTAAATTCCAAGGGTGGCAGTGTGGGGCATGCATTGGTGCACCCATGTGCCAAGTGTGGCCTCACCCTGGCATCCCCGGCCACTTGATTTGCCCCAAAAGTGTATGTTTTGGCCTAAAACCCTATATTTGGGGAGTCTGGGTGCAACTCACCATGGTCTACCCCATATTATTCATGTAAATTCCAAGGGTAGCAGTGTGGGGCATGCATTGGTGCACCCATGTGCCAAGTGTGGCCTCACCCTGGCATCCCCAACCACTTGATTTGCCCCAAAAGTGCATGTTTTGGCCTAAAACCCTATATTTGGGGAGTCTGGGTGCAACTCTCCATGGTCTACCCCATATTATTCATGTAAATTCCAAGGGTAGCAGTGTGGGGCATGCATTGGTGCACCCATGTGCCAAGTGTGGCCTCACCCTGGCATCCCCAGCCACTTGATTTGCCCCAAAAGTGCATGTTTTGGCCTAAAACCCTATATTTGGGGAGTCTGGGTGCAACTCACCATGGTCTACCCCATATTATTCATGTAAATTCCAAGGGTAGCAGTGTGGGGCATGCATTGGTGCACCCATGTGCCAAGTGTGGCCTCACCCTGGCATCCCCGACCACTTGATTTGCCCCAAAAGTGCATGTTTTGGCCTAAAACCCTATATTTGGGGAGTCTGGGTGCAACTCACCATGGTCTACCCCATATTATTCATGTAAATTCCAAGGTTAGAAGTTTGGGGCATGCAATGGTGCACCCATGTGCCAAGTCTGGCCTCACCCTGGTATCCCCAGCCACTTGATTTGCCCCAAAAGTGCATGTTTTGGCCTAAAACCCTATATTTGGGGTGTCTGGGTGCAACTCACCATGGTCTACCCCATATTATTCATGTAAATTCCAAGGGTAGCAGTGTGGGGCATGCATTGGTGCACCCATGTGCCAAGTGTGGCCTCACCCTGGCATCCCCGGCCACTTGATTTGCCCCAAAAGTGCATGTTTTGGCCTAAAACCCTATATTTGGGGTGTCTAGGTGCAACTCACCATGGTTTACCCCATATTATTCATGTAAATTCCAAGGGTAGCAGTGTGGGGCATGCATTGGTACACCCATGTGCCAAGTGTGGCCTCACCCTGGCATCCCCAGCCACTTGATTTGCCCCAAAAGTGCATGTTTTGGCCTAAAACCCTATATTTGGGGAGTCTGGGTGCAACTCACCATCGTCTACCCCATATTATTCATGTAAATTCCAAGGGTGGCAGTGTGGGGCATGCATTGGTGCACCCATGTTCCAAGTGTGGCCTCACCCTGGCATCCCCAGCCACTTGATTTTCCCCAAAAGTGCATGTTTTGGCCTAAAACCCTATATTTGGGGTGTCTGGGTGCAACTCACCATGGTCTACCCCATATTATTCATGTAAATTCCAAGGGTGGAAGTGTGGGGCATGCATTGGTGCACCCATGTGCCAAGTGTGGCCTCACCCTGGCATCCCCAGCCACTTGATTTGCCCCAAAAGTGCATGTTTTGGCCTAAAACCCTATATTTGGGGTGTCTGGGTGCAACTCACCATGGTCTACCCCATATTATTCATGTACATTCCAAGGGTAGCAGTGTGGGGCATGCAATGGTGCACCCATGTGCCAAGTGTGGCCTCACCCTAGCATCCCCAGCCACTTGATTTGCCCCAAAAGTGCATGTTTTGGCCTAAAACCCTATATTTGGGGTGTCTGGGTGCAACTCACCATGGTCTACCCCATATTATTCATGTAAATTCCAAGGGTAGAAGTGTGGGGCATGCATTGGTGCACCCATGTGCCAAGTGTGGCCTCACCCTGGCATCCCCAGCCACTTGATTTGCCCCAAAAGTGCATGTTTTGGCCTAAAACCCTATATTTGGGGTGTCTGGGTGCAACTCACCATGGTCTACCGGATATTATTCATATAAATTCCAAGGGTAGCTGTGTGGGGCATGCATTGGTGCACCCATGTGCCAAGTGTGGCCTCACCCTGGCATCCCCAGCCACTTGATTTGCCCCAAAAGTGCATGTTCTGTCCTAAAACCCTATATTTGGGGTGTCTGGGTGCAACTCACCATGGTCTACCCCATATTATTCATGTAAATTCCAAGGGTAGCAGTGTGGGGCATACATTGGTGCACCCATGTGCCAAGTGTGGCCTCACCCTGGCATCCCCAGCCACTTGATTTGCCCCAAAAGTGCATGTTTTGGCCTAAAACTCTATATTTGGGGTGTCTGGGTGCAACTCACCATGGTCTACCCCATATTATTCATGTAAATTCCAAGGGTAGAAGTGTGGGGCATGCATTGGTGCACCCATGTGTAATACCCCAGGTTTAGAGGCAATAAAATGAGAGAACACCAAAGTGTGCATTGCATTCATGCATAGAAAATCCGGGGAATTTTCGCGCTTCAAATAAAACTTACCACAGTAACTGAAGTTTCACTTGACTTGCTGGAACTGAAGTTGATCATCAAGTCAAGCGCTATAAACTTCACTGTGATCCTTGCTAAAACCTTGTTTTGGGTAGAGATGATTTGATCTATGGACTAGATCAAATGGAATTAGTTTTACAACAAACCACACCTTAAGTAAGGATTAACTACAAGATCTGATAAAGGATCTTAACATGCCATTCCTTACAACAACACATGAATAATTATTCCACTATGAATCAAAGAACTCAATTAATTAAGAAACTATTATTTACTTATCTTTTCAATGTCTTCTACTAAATAAATGTTCCTACCATGAGTCACATGGTATATATATTTTCAACCACAATACTTGAACCAAGTCAAGAACTTGCATATTCATTCTTCATTAACTTTGACCATTTCAACCTTGTTTCCTAACTCATACCATTAAACCTACAGAAAAGAGAGAATCATTCATATGCTTATATTATGCATTCAATAGAACCTAACTAAATATTTAAACCTTGTCCAAGGGAGGTAATTGTTGATACTAATTAATGATACAAGAAATAAAGTCAAGTATTAAACCCTACTTGACCTAGCTAACACTTGATGGTAAGCAAGAACCTATTCTTCTAGTAATTATAGAGAGGCAAGTGTTGTGATCATTACAACTTGGTAATGATCATAAATCCTAGAGGAACCCTACCTATTCAGAAGAGCTCAACCTAAAGAGGTATACTCAAGTATATGGACTTATACTGAATCTTGGAGATAGAACCATAATTCACCAATGGATTGTTATGAGGCCAATACTTTGATCATTACAAATTGGGTAATGATCATAAACCCTAGAGAATCCTACCTTATAAATTGAGATGATAAGATAAACCTATATATGTGATTCATAGATGTCATTCTCCACATAAAATAATAAGTATATCACTAGTAGTTAATCCCAAACCAATCCTCATGCCTTGTGTAGAGGAGTAATCCTAGTCAATTAAACATAACCTAACTATTGCTCACATCCTAAACCTAGTGGTGTATCACATTGGTAATCATAACTAAAACCCTATGCCATATTTGAATTTCAATCCAAGTATCACTTTGGATTATAAGAAGAACCTTGCCATGCCTCATGCCTACTTAAATTACAATTTAATGAAGAGTATGCAAAACCTACACCTTTTCACACATGATCCAATCCACATAAAATAATATGTTCTAACTTGTGCATCATGGATCACAAGTATAAACCAAGCCATATGTACTTAGGACTAAATATCATTTGGTGAGTTGAGTGAAACCAATATCCAAATCATCTTCTTAAACCTTAAGGACTATCATTCACATAAAATCATGAACCAATTCCATTTCTTTACCATTTGTTAAATCCTAGTCATACCTAAATTATATATGAATAATCAATATGGTTAAGCACTTGCAAAATAGAATATGTTCACCATTCACATGTTCTCAATTTCAGATCCTTTAAAACAGAATTGATTCCTAAATTTTAAAAGGTAATTGAGTTGAACCCTAAAATTCATATCTATTTGCATTTTTAACTTGTGCCTCCAAACAACACAAATTTAATCAAATATTAAATGTTTGTTTAAACAACAACAGTATACAGTAAGCATGACTATCAAATTGTTTTGATATTCAAATAATTTAGGACCTGCAAAACAAGACAGAATTCAAATTTGCAAGCAAATAGCAAATTTAAATCAGTAAATAAAAACAGGAAATGAAAATTTAAAATAAGAAGTGGAGGGAAACTTACCCTGGTGGCAGCCCATCACCACCACATCGCAGCCCAGTACCGCACCAGCCGAAGCATGCCAACACAGCCCAAACGCGGCCCAGCCCAAAGTCACTTACCGTTTTGGTCGCTTTAAAAATCGTGCAAGGGGAAAAATGTCGTCGTCTTCTTCTCCGGCGTCGACAGCGCGACATCGCCAGTAGGCACCGCCCTCGTCGACGATAGGGATGCGCGGACGCGGCAGAAGGTTCCAGAACCTCACCCTAATCGTTTCGCGTCCGAGTCTATCCGCGGGAGAGAAAAGATCTTCGCCAGACCACCTTCCAGAGACCGCCACCTCCTGCCCGTCGCCGTCGTCGTGTCGAAGCCTCGAGGGTTCCCTCGGCCTATAAATAGGTGGAGATCATCACCGTATAGTCCTTGTTCTTCGCCGCCCTTCAATTCGCTCTCTAGCCCTCTCTACATCTCACTGGAACCCCGCCATGGCCGGCCAGTTCTCCGGCTAGCCATCGCCTGGAGCCACCCTGGAGGCTGCCGCTTGGTCGTGGAGGAGCGCGTCATCGAGGGGAGCCTCTGGGTGCAAGCAATCGTCAAGGGGAGCTCGGAGCCAGCCGAATTTGATCGTTCCCTTTCCCTCGGGTTCGCCGGGAAAGCATCAATCGCCGTCGTCTCCGTCGACCATCGCCGGAGCCGACCACACCTTGAGCTTCACGGTGAGATTCCGCATCTTTAGAGCCTACTTTGGTTTCCTGGAATCATCTGTAGCTTGCGTTCGATTCCTCGCCGGAGAGCACCGCCATAGGTCATCATTTCCGACGATGCTCCGGTGAACCTTTCCGTAATCCGTCACCACCGTAGTGCTCAGTAGGTCAAGGAGAATCGATTAGTGTTAGCCGCGCATCCTGGGAGGCCCTAAATCGGCGGCGCCGTCGTCTACTGGCCGCCGGCGTCAAGCCGTCGTCGTAGCTGACGTGGCGGTGGGGTCCCAGATGCATGTTGACTGGTCGTTGCCATCGTGGCAACTGACCTAGTCAACGGCCCCACTCGCCAGTCACAGTGGCTAGGTATGAACCGGTACATTTAGCATTTTGCTTTATTTCAAATTCCAGAAAATCACTGAAACTTTGTAAAATCATAGAAATTTCATTTCAACTCAGAAAAATATAAATAATATATCAAAATTCTCACAAAAATAAACTCTATCCAAATAAAATATAAAACAAAAATGTGTGTCAAAATAAAAATTCACTTATTTTTAATTTTGTTAAATATGCCCTTTCATTTATTTAAAATGCAAATTGAATTCAATAAATAATTAAGTTCCAAAAATTAAATTTAAACTATTCAGTAACTAAATAAAATGTTAAGACTAACTTTATTTATCATATTTGCATTAACTTAATTACTAGTGGTAATTCATAAACTCTAATTTGCAAATTACCAATTACCATTTTCTTTAAATAGTAATAACTCAAGAAAATATTAAAAGCCAATATTATTTGAGTAGCCCAACAATTATGTACTTAAGCATTTTTAGTTAACAAGTCATTATTTTAAAACCTAACAATAATTAGGAAACCCTGATTTCCAATTAAACCCTAACTAATACTTATTTTAATTCTTAAACCCTCTAAAAATTAATAGCATGTTAAAATTATTAATAACTCTATTTCAAGTACTTAATCACATTAATTCTAGTACCAAGTATTAATTTAAGAATTGGATCATAATTTAGAAAACCTAGTTTTAATATAAGTTAGAATCTGGATCCCATTATTTTATGTGATCATTTGAAAATGCTTTAACCCTAAACCCTAGTTGCTTATCACATGTGATCATGTGAATGTTACCTTATATAGAGAATCATATTATGTGACCAACAAATACAAGTCATGATCCACTAGTATAAAACCAAGTCACATGAGATTATCATTCCATGTTTCTATTTCAATTTAAAACCTATATGATTCACTAGTATCACCTAGGTATAAACCCTAACTTGTTAATTGGATTAGTACCTATGATCACTATCCTACATACCATACCATTAGAATCAACCTCAACCATCAAACCCTAGTAGAATCATAATAATAAACCCTAGTACCAACCTTGTGTAGTAATTCACATCACATGCTCCTATTCCACTCAACCCTACTTAGGAAATGATAAGCCACTTAGCTTAGAAACCATTAGAGACTATTTAATAAAGCAATTGTGAAACCATAGTAAACCCTAATAGCTTATTTATAGAACCATCTTAAATAACCATCCTTTGATATGATGTATATGGGAAACCATAGTAATAACCTTACCAATACTTGCTATATAGAAACCCATTCCAAATTAAGAACCAACTAGTTCCTATTAGTGAAACTAAATGAACCCCAATAGTAAACCCTAGAGTTACATAGCTCCTATGTATAGTAGTACATATTCTTATTTAACCTGTTCTTCAAAAGTTATTCTTTTGAAGTACAAATGTCAACCAAACCATAGAAGCGTTCTTATTTGAAATACTTCTTAATTCTTAAACAACATGTTCTTCAAAAGTTATCTTTTGAAGTATAGTATAAGTAATCATCAACCATGTTCTGTAGAACCTAAAATTGACAACTGTTCTTTACATATTGTTCCACCACTATTCCTTATGTGTATGATTGTTATGATGTCTTATATCACTTGATTATGATGCTAATATAACCAAACCCTAATAAGAACCTTGTTTGAGAACCATCCTAAAAGTGCAACACACCCTAAAGAAATCTTTATAATTCACTCAATCCTAAATCATCGAGGTTAGGTTACGCTCGGGACGATTGCATCTCATACTATGCATTATAGCATCTTTGCCAGTTCTTTAAACATTGTCCTTACCGGACGATGATGGTATTTCAGCATTTGGACTTCTCACGTCTCGAAGCTTTTGCCTACATAATCTTGCAGTCAAGAAAGGCAAGTTCATCGCTTGCTCATGTCATTTGATTATTTGTATCAAACTATATGCAAAGTACTATACTTATCACTCATGCATTGAAAAGCAAAGTATTATTTTACAATTATGAATATGACTATGTGGTGGGCAATGGAACCATGGTATGTGTTGATATGGTGGAGGTTCCATTGCATGGGTTATATCACCCTAGGATTAATTACCAATGCCGTCCAGTGATTCTAGCACCGTACATATCGCGTTATCCATAAGATCTATAATGGCTCTGGGGAAGTCAGCTGTATCTTTTCCCTTCTGCACACCAACGGATTGGTAGAGCCGGCGGGGTGTTGGAGGCACTGCCATAGGTTGGGATAGCCTTTTAAATCCCCATCCATTAGTGATGATGGCTCTACGATCTATGATGGATTGTCCGGAGTACACCATGAGTAAAGCCGTATTATCGGGGAAGTCTACCGGAGGTGTACGGTTGGACAAAAGGGTGGGTTTGCGGTGGTCGCGGAGAAGGCAAGTGATTGGCTTGGATCTTATACTCGGGCCTCACACCAAAGGAAGTGTGGACGGGGACATACTCTCGGCCGGCAACATGGTTAAGATCTCTTGTGGGGTAAAGTAACGCACCTCTCGCAGAGGGTATCAAGAATTGTGATCGTCACTCCCTGTTCCGGGAAGGGAACTGCGAACGCGGGCAGAAAGGAACTCCACGAAGTTCTAGTCAACTCCGTGAAGACTGACGGGCATAGTTTTCAGAATAAAATAAACCTTTTGAAGAAATGATTACAAAAACTTGCATTGGCCTATGACTTTCTGGTCTATGGCTGTAGCTAGTGCATGATACACCTATTTCCTAATATGAACTTGCTGAGTACGCTCGTACTCATTCTATCTCGTTTGAACCCCTTCTTAGATCAAGGCACCGAAGGAGAAACTACCGTGGAACTCGAAGACAAAGGAGTCAATTGCAACAAGATAAAGAATCCAATCAAAGAAGTCAATGGAGTCAACTTCGCATCAGGCTAGAGTGGAAACTTAGACTAGTAATAGAAGGGAACCTTTCCCTAATCATAGCACCTAAGTAGCTAGATTTCTATAGCAAGCCAAGTAGCTCTTGAACTTGAGTTAGAAATAAGATAGACTACGAGTCATTCTTCTGGAGCTTATTTGAAGTTTTACCTCACTGTAAAGTAGGAGGTTGTGTTGATCTTATGTAAACAGCTCGTGTGTACTTCTATAGACATACCTTGGACTCGCATATGTTTCTGTTGTACCACTCTGAGAGATGTAATATGGGTGGAACGGTGTTTCACTTGTGTTATGTCAACGACTTGTGTACTACACCATGCAGTGGTACGCTGGGTTACCGCAGCTGGTATCAGAGCAAATGCTTTGACCCTAGGATTAAAACCCTTTAAAGGAGACCTATAGGTTTGGTAGTGTCTATAGGAAGTGATTTAGCTAAGTCAACTATGCTAAACCAACTATTCTTTTGACTTGAGATGGGTATTCACTTGAGAATAATCCTGACACACTTGAGTCAATCTTTCTTATCTATCTTTCTTAAGTAAAGTTAGTTAGTTATCTGGCTTCATTCCAAATAATTAGAACATCATTGAAGCTTAAGATAAAGGGTGGTAGTAGACCACAATTGGTATACAACACATGGTAGTCCAAAGAGAGGATACAACCATAAGGAAGATATCCTATTGGAAGAAGTATACCAACGCAAGTTATAGTTAAGTAAGAGTCATTTAAAATGTCAAATGACCGATGTTAAGTAAGGAAGATAAGTTATATAAGGTAATATATGTCTATGATGAGTCAATCATAGGAGGTAAGGAAGAGTGATAGGAGTTACATGAGTCTACTTTCAATAATAAACTAGGTACTCATATACGATTCAGTTGCGAATCATGGTATGATGGAGTAGAACATCATAAGTACGATAACAAAAGGATGATAAGGAGTAGGATTTAGGGAATAGTTCGAAAGCTTAGGCCTTAAAATCCTAATAACTATACCAAGTATGTTAGAACCTTAATCCTTAATTTGAAGAAGGCTTATTTAGAGCATATCACATAGAGAAATCCTAGAGTTATAGGTGGTATATTCTAAACAATCATGTGTTTAGAGTAGACATGTTAGAACTAATTGTATTATAGGAAGTAGTCCTCAATAGAACATGTATCGGGTGTACTATTTTGTTAGTACTTCCAAAGAAAACTAGGTTAACTTCAACTATCCCAGGCCATTTTGTTTCCAGTTTGTCTCATTGCAAATGTGCAATTAAGATAAATGTTGAGACAAATAGTAGAAATTCACGTATTCGTGCTAAGTATCACAACCTAAACCTATCTTATGTGGTGTTATATACTACACATCCGAGCCCGATGTTTAGGGATGTCTTACCCAACTATTATATTCGGGCATATAAGGATGTGTATTATAAGCACAAAGCTGAATCTTCTTGGATTTTATTGGATTTTCATTGTTTGACTAGATCCATACATGAAGTTTGACTTTGATATGCAAATGCATGTTGCAATATCAAGCTCTTACTTGATGTTATAGGTCTAGAGGGTAAAGGTATTCGTGTGAGGAAGTGACGAATTATGAAGATTTTTGGAAGACAAGATGAAGGTTCACTTAAAGAAGAAGTCAAATTGTGGGAAGCAACCACAACCATCCGAAGGAAGGACCAATCAAAACTCACTTCTATCCTTAAACAAGGGTACTTCAACAGGGAAGTACCATGAAAGCGAGAAAAATAGTGAATTTGGAGCAGTAGAAGTGGATCCATATCTATTATGGAAGAAGGTAATGCAAGTGAAGTCACTTACGATACTATCTTCATAGTGTCAACAAGTGGTTATCTTGCAAACAAACCCTAGAATAAGGAAAATAAACAAGTGAAGTCGCAGCTGGTATAATAAGACCGCAGCTGATATAGGATAAGCATGAGGAGAAAGTAGGTGAAGTGAGGTATATCTTAACTAAAACTATGTAAGTAGCCACAGCTGGTAGGTAGATATTGCCTAAAACCATAACATAGCCACAACTGGTATGCAATAAGCCACATCTGGTACTAGGTAGTCTGCAGCTGGTACCAGATAGCTCACAGCCTGAACATTTTTTTACCCTAAAAGAAAGGGGGATTCCGCAGCTAGTATTTCACAGCTGGTATCTCGTAGTTGGTAAATATTTAGTCGGAGGATTCATAATGGATACCCACAACTGTGTGGATACACCGCAAAGAATTCTTTGTGAGACTTTAGAAAGGTACAAAATATAAACCAGACTTAAACCAACTACCTAACCTTGGAGTTTAATAATTAGAAGAAAGGAATAGTGAAGATCATTAGTAAACTCCAAGGGGGAGAGGAAGGCTGAAGGAGAAGTATTAAGATATTATTTGGAGTATGAACGACGAAGAAAAAGGTCTGAACTGAGAGGAAGTCCAATCTTATTTTTATAAGGTTGTTGGGATGTATCCATACCAAAGTACTCTCAGGAGGATGTCAGACCGAAGCCGAGGTTCATATCTCGAAGAAGTAAGGGTTAGACCCTCACTTGAGTGGGTAATTACTAATTACTCAGAAGTAAAAGAGCTCAAGTAAGTCTAAGCTAATGAAGTTGGAGGAAGTAGATGTCGGAGGACAATCGAAGCCTAAGAAGACAAAAGATTGAAGGAGTTTGACCATACCAACACTAATGATTATTAGAAAGATTCCTTTCATGGAACCTAAAGAAACCAAAAGGAGGATAACTAGCATAAACTAGAAGCCA